>NW_024342467.1:4117264-4638970 GCF_902729225.1 Pteropus medius | reverse complement strand
CACACACACACACACACACATACAAACACACACACACATATATATTTAATTATTTAATTAATAAAGTATAAAGATGGTTGATAGGCTTGATGGTGATAGGAAATAGTGTTATGTTTTGGTGTCTTCAGATATCTGATTCAAGTTTCATTTAGCAAGCAGTGACTTCTGTTATATAGAATTGGTGACTATAAGGGTGACAGAGATTGTTGGAGAAAGTATTAGGTATCCCCTTGAAAGAAGTGCTTATTAAAACCTGTCAATGGTAGATTTTGATGCCCCTTAAATGTATAGGTAATCCTAAAGAGGTAAATCCAGAAGAGTCATGTAATTTAATACAAGTAAATTTATAAAAAATTAATTAAAATGCTTTATTATAAACATTATAGCTGTAAAAACATGAAGGAAATGTTTTTTTGAAGGAGAAAAACATAGAAAAAATGAGTAGGTTCATGTTCTATGAATTTAAAATGAAGGGAATTAGGTATAATTATTAATTTCTAGAGTTATTATTAATATTGTATTTATATTTAAATGTAACCGTAGATTTCTAAGAAAATTAACAACAAAAAAAGAATCTAAGTATTAAAATTAGTTTAAGGGCCATACTAAGATGAAACTTAAATATTCTCTCCCTAAGGAAGCAATGAGTATATATAACATAGTAATATAGTCCATACGATAAAAAAGATTTATATATATAATAATTTCCAGGATTATTTTTATATTTGGTCAGTACATACCAAATATATGCCATGTCTTTTACATGTAGATGTTACAGATATGTATCTGAATTGATTCTAGGTGCTCAAGTACCAACTGTATTCACCTACTGAGCTGTTAAAATTTCTGACTCGTAGCTATACTCCACCAGGACAAGTGTATGTACACTCCCTACTGAGCTACTGCAGGCATGCCATTTACTGGCCTCACTCTTCCCCTTTGTATGCTTTTTTCAGGAATATGCATTTGAAGTAAGGCACAGACAAATCAGCCTGAAGTTTTGTCAAAGACTTTCAGTGCTCGCAATTATAGGAAACAGTTTGTCTTCCCATTCTATCCTTTTGTTTTTTACTATAAAACTATTAGGACCAAGTTTCCATAAACTTGGGAAAGAAGAAAGTGAGAACCTACATGGTTTGTGACTTAGGAGTACTTTTTCTAAGTACAAAGACAGAGAAAAACAATAGAAATTAGAGCTTTTAAAGGTCATTGTGTGAGCAAGAACAGAAGCATGTTTATAACCAATTTGGCTCAACTTTTCCCCACCTCTCTTATCTGACTATGCTTGTAGTTTGCGTTTAGTTTTAGTTCAAATAAGTGTAATTTCATTACTAAAAATGATCTTATCAGCTGAATATAAAAAAATAGACTTTCGTATATTAATCAGGTTTTCCTTTTAATTAAATTTATGAAGAAAGTGTTTTTATTTTGATATATTTTGCAACACAGTAGCCAAAAGTATCTCAAAATGCTTCTAAGTTTTGATTTCAAATTTATTCTGTTAATTCTTAAATGTCGTACTTGATAATGAAGAATGAAATTTACTATTTAAATATCTGCATGTATCCCTTTCCTAAATGGTAAATATTTCTATTATTTGATTTTGTTTTCAATTTCCTGAAGGAAAAACAATAGTATTAATGTGAGTCAATCAGCATTTTAAATCTAAATATATTTTCAAATTTACACAAAATTATTGCAAATATTGACTTAGAATGAAATATGGGAAATGTAATTCTAGTCCAACATGTATCTTTAACACAGATTTAAATTAATATCTTTCACTTTTAGAAAATATATAAGTGAAGAAATGAAAAATTGAATAATGTAAATTTCTTCTTTTCAGGAAGCAATTTCTCAAAATATTAACAACCAATTTTTATAATATGCCTCCATAAAAAATTCAGAAGTTTAAATTTTTTACTTTACTGGAATGGATGCTTATTTCTATAAACTTTAGAAAGCTTTTGATTGGGGAGGAATGGGAGAAACATACATAACTAGACTTTTATAATAAAGATAAATTATTTTATTTAGTAGAAAGATTTTCATTAAGAAAAAAGTTTACAAGTTTTTTTTTTTTTTAATTTAAAAGTCATAGACCAAAGGTACAGGATTAGGTTTGGAACATTAAATTCTCATTTATATTGTGCTGTACATGATCTGGGACTCCTGCACAAAAAAATTTGCTTGTAATCTTTGAGGACACAGCGTATGATCAGAATCTTCGATTAATAAATTTATTGGTTGGAAATTTTATAGTCGATTTAATTTGAGTTGACCAAAATTATAAGTAATTCATTTAATTACACTGTTGTTCCAGCAAAATAGTCTAAAACAGTTGCATGCAGTTCTGAAACATTCACACTTATATTCATCTAATTCAGTGGATGTTTTCTCTGTGCATTTGTCTTTTGTGTTCTTTCTTTCTTTCTTTCTCTCTCTCATTCTTTCTTTTCTTTCTTAGCACAAATAAATGTATCATATATGGACAGCATGGTCTTTAAGCAAATTGTGAGGTAGGCCAAGTAGATCTCCAGTGCTCTCAGCCTTAATTAAATCATATCTTTCCCATTTCTTTCAGTTGCTGAGTTCATCTTTGCTTCCTCCTCTTCTGAATTAAATCTAAGCTTCAGAAAGATGTCTAATAAATTTATTCACATTAATGCATAAATGACTGATTGCAGATGAAAGTAGAGATATTTGCATTTTAAAAGAAATAAAGGCCTTCAGCTAAACCATTATTTTTCAAACTGTTCCATTGAGTTATAACTGCAATTCTTCAGAGGTTCTGTAAAAAACTTAGTTCATACGCATTATGTCCATATTTTGGAACAATAAAAAAAGGTAATAAAAACATACTAAAGTGTGTCTTATAAAATTATTTTTTATACTAATGATTCTCAAATTATTAAATTCTGTTACCAGATCAAAAACACTTTCTTTCCATCTCCTATTCTTCCTCCTCCTCTTCTTCCTTTTCCATCAATCAATAGGTAGATAGATTAAAAAGATAGATTTCCATATTCACATGTATACATTTATACACACACACACACATAAATTAATAAATAAATACCTATGATATTAACTAGAGTCCGTAGCTCGGCAGTGGTCATTTAAAAATATATATCTTTGTATATTTAACCAGGATAATTGTACAAATGGGTACATTGCCACCACAGCACATGTAATTAAAAGGCCCACAAACTCAGGTACTTTGGATTGGCACAAGCAGTAAACAGAACATACCAGTCAATGGCAATGAAAACAGGTAACAGTGCTAATATTTTAAATCAACATGGAAATCACCTTTTAGAAATTTGTTTGCTTATAAAGAAATTGCATTAGTAATCTAGCAACCAAAAATAAAAAGCTTGTACTGGTTTATATATCAAGTGTACTTTTGTACAGATTTGAGATATAATCATGCTCACAACTGCAGCTAAAGGTCCAGCAACAAAGTTGAAATAAAGTTTTAGCTAATTATGCTGAATTATATTAATTCGACTAATTGAAATGTCAAGTGAACATCTGAACTAGATAGCAGATAACATCGTATCATACATTTGTTTTGAAAAGGTTGAAGAACGGTATTAAAAAGACAACTTTGAGAAAAATGTTTTAACCAAACAATGAGAATCTCTCAAGTAATGTGAGCAGTTTTTAGTTATTCTAATGGTCTTAGCTTTGAAGATATAAGTCCAGCTATTCCAATTTCCATTAATGAACTCAAAATGGTTTAAGACGGCCAAGTGAGATGTAAAAGTTCATGCCATTTATGATTAGTAATCTGTCTGGATCAGAATATTCTCAATACCACAAAACCAAAACAAAATGCAGAAATCAATAGGATGCCTGTAACACGGCAACTGTCTTCATTAAAATGACTTTATTGTTCTGATAGATTTACTATGTGTATCGAAAGTGTTAGCAATTTAAAAATTTAAAATCTATTTTTCAAATAAAATTATAATTTTTTTATTTACTGGGTTTTAAAAGACTGCTTCATTTGAAAAAGATTTAAAAAATGCTTGACTGGTTTAGAAAGTTCGATAACCACTGAGTAAAAGTAATTACATTCAAGTTATAGAGTTTCAAATGTTTGCCAAAGCTAAGGGAAGTACTGTCAGAAACAGCTGGGCTTTCTGCTTAAAACCTCATTAAGTAGGTGATGATCTAACCCACATATGGATGCAGCTAGCCAGGTAACCATTATACAAACTGTATTTTAAAAACTAATTAGCATATGATGTCGTCCATGAAATTTTTGATGATTTCATTCCCCTTTACCAATGCCGATTCTTTTATTTGGGCAGAACTTCCCAAAGCACTCCACTGAGGGAAAATTGAGATGGTTTAAGCAGTACATATATGACTATTTTGGAGTTTAATTGTTTTCATAATTACTATTACAATTTTTTTCTTATAGTAAGGGATGTTTTTTAAAAAAAGTTATAATTATAATCTAAATTTATTTTTAAAATAAATCCTTTTAAGTAAAGATAGAGTTAAAACCACAAGTAAACAATAAAACAGGAGGCATATGGATATGGCAAAAATTATGAAGGTGGGGCAAAAAGGCTAAAGTATAGAAAACTGCACCAGGCTAATTCAGCTTCATATCATTTGCATAGCCCTGATTTTGAATACTTAATGTCGACAATGTTTTTATTCTTCGTCATCTTGTGTACCAGTTCCCCCCAAAATAAGCTTTTCTATGTAATTTACACTACACATGACCCTATCCTATCTTATTTGATGTTTGTGAACTGTATTAGGGAAGACTAAAACCCTGATTTTTCTTAGGAGCCAAAGAGAAGAGACTATGTATCTAACTGGCTGTCAAGGAATCTCTCTACATCAAATGACTTTATTAATATCATTTTTGAAAACTCTCAAGAAATAGGAGAAAAAAGTCAATTCAAGCTAAATTGATCAAAGAGGATAAATGAGTTGATGTCTTTGAAAGCTTGGCAAAACTTGAATTTATTTTGCCTCTGAAGATAAATAAGGTTACTGGCTCTGATGTCTACATCTTTAAAGTGGGAATGGTGAGTTCTAGGAGAGTTGAGAGTTATGTACATGTACTATGTATTGTATTGCCTGGATAATTGCACAAAGAGCTTTTAAATAATAAGACTAACACTTTCTATACTGTGTAAAAGTTATGCTTATTTGAATTTGATAGTAATGGACATTTGTCATCCATTATTATCAATTTTTCTAGATATTTCTATGGCTTATTTAGGGTAATTTAGAAGGCAGTGTTTTCAGTTGTCTAAATATAACTGGAACATTCATTTTAGAACTTTAGATGATGTATTTGGCATTCAAACACCGACAAGCAGAACAATTTCCAAGCATTTAAATCCAGTGATTAAATCAATTAAATTTAGAAACAAGAAAAGGATTTCATGCTGCATTATCATACCTGGCTATTAAAATTGTTGAAAAAACATCATGGCATTTGAGATGTTGCATTTTACAAAAATATATGTTGCATTTAACAAACAAGTAGCATTAGATATACTAATACCATGATAATTTCATTGGTCGAAAATAGGTCCATACATTTGATATCTAGTAATTTTTAAGGAGATGTCTCAAAATGAATTCCTAATTGTGTGTTTTTAAACTACCTCCTTTGAAATTTTCCAGCTATGGGAAATGTATATAATAGCACATACTTAATAAAGCTATCTAAATACAAAAATTTCTATATACAATTGAAGATTGCATCATATACCTGGATATCTTAATTTGATGACTCTTTTTCTGTTTTTACAAAAGTCATACTTCTAAAGTTTATGAAACAGTAATAAAAAGAAATTAGAGAATATAGAACATATTTCTTATATGTAAAAATAGAAATGTATTTCAAAATATAAGACCTTGTACTCTTATCTTTGGCCTAACTGTCCTATAAAAGCATATGTATTATGAAGAAGCATTTATGAAATTTGTCATAAAAACTCCCTAGAAACTGCTAGCCTCCTAGAAATTTGGAAAGCAGGAATCATAAATTGAATAAATTAATGTTTTAGGAACAATTAAAACATTAAATGACAATCTTTAGAATATTCTTATATCATTTCTGGAGCTATATTTAATATCTTTATGTGGCTGGCATTGCTATTTTCCCCATGTTCAACAGTCAAATTTTCAAAATTTGACATGCAATATAATTCTCAAAACAAAATATGACATGCAATATAATTCAAGAAATTCTTATAATAAAATTAGTAAGATAACAAAAGCATTTGAGATATAATAGATTAATAATCATTTAAACAGGAAAGTGATGTTTTCTGATATATAAATGAGATCATTGCTATTAAGAGCTTAGTCTTGAAAATAAATTGAAATTAGAAAAATGGAGAAAACCTAAAGAACATGTTAAGTGGGAATAACAGAACAAGGAGCAACTTGCTTTCAACTAATGAATCTGGGAAAACTTGAAAAAAATGAGTTTTTAGTATAAGTCACCTATTGAAAAATATATGATTTGGCAATCAATTTAATAGATGCAAGAGAAGAAAAGGAATTCATTTACTTGCATTTTTAAATTAAATCTCAGCTGTTACCTTCTCATACATCTGAGGGAAAATACCTTATTTTCAAAATGCTAATGCTGTTCTGAGACCCTCTACATTTCTAGCTATTGCTTTTAATTGTAACTTCAGAGGAAGATGAAAAATATAAATGCTTTTACAGGTTATTTTCTCTACACTGTTGATGTCTAACATTGGTGACAGTATCCAATCCCACATCTGTTGAAAATAATGGCAGGTCATTATTATAATTTTAGGCCAAGGCAAAACTGCATTATAATTTTAAATGTTTAACTCATACAGTAGTGGAAATATAAAACAAATTAAATAAACATTGGCTGATTGTAAAGCCTCAGCTAATTAAATAACGCTTGTAAAGCATGCTTTCAAATAGTAGTCACATAAAGTTTCCAAATACAAAACTCTATTCATAGAAGTTTCCTAAATATAAAGCCCTGTAGTAATCTTGTCATGTTAGGGTAATGATTTAAAGCTCACATAATAGATTTATTACAGGGAACTCATGATAAGTTTTCCTATAATCAAGACATATTACAATAAATTAGGGAAGGTTTTTTAGAAAATAACATGAAAGAACTATCAAAAAGACATGAAATCGACTTCATAAATTGTTAAACATAAGTCACAGTTCTATTTTTTTTTTCTGTTGGTGTTAAAAACTATGTTTTCTTTTCCATCAGGAGAGAAAATAATAACCAAGCAAAAATATAATTTCATTGAGAATTAAACTTCAATTGCACCATCTTGTGGAATGACATCTTATTTAGAGATTTCAAGCCATTTCAGGAGAGATATTAGACTTTTATTTTACTTCTCTTTATTTATAAGGATTTTTGTTTGTTTGTTTTTCTGGTTACCTTAGTAGATGTGATGAAACCATCACAATCTAGTACCCAGTTATTCTTGCACATATTTGTCTCACTAACAGAGGATACCATAGGTCCAGTAGAGCAAAGAGACCTATTTCTTGAGTCAAATCCCACCATCTACTAAATTGTCTGTGAACAGTATGAATTTGAGTTAACCAAAGGAGCTAACAACTAGAGGTTCCATTGCCGTGAATGTAATTTTCATTGAATATAGTCTTTTATTATATATAACTAGTTAACATATAAATGGTAGCTTCTTGGACAGTATCCAGCCAACTGTGTTTTGTAGAAATTGATAGAGATTTATAAAGATCACCATTCCCTCCACACTGAATAATTATTTTCTTGGCTTAATAAAAACATTTGTATACCACTTCCTTTGATAAACTGTGGAATTATGAACTCAAGACAGGGAAGATTGGTATCTGTTTTAGGCAGTATGTATTAGCTACTGTAAAGTACATCCGAATAAGCTAAAAATTTAAACCCGAATGTTACGAGGTGACAATCATTTGAAATAAGACTAAAAATCTCCATGGATAAACATGACTAATTTAAATGAGCCCTAGGGAGCTTTTTTGAGAAAGTTCAAATGCCTGATGAATGCCACACTGTTATTCTAATTATCTCATAATATGGCACAAAATAACAAATTTCATTCCATCCTTTTATTTACAAAGCTGCTCCTATTATCATTATATTTTACCTGTTCAAGCTCTGAAAGATTATTCCTCATTGAGAGATTCATTAAAAGAGAATAATTATATTATATTTCACAGATTGGCAGAAAGAAAATGTATCTTTGAACAATTTCATTTCCCTGAACAGTTGTTCATTTCAGGGTTGAAGACAGGTCTATTAAGTATTTTCTACCCTTTTTAAACATGTCAAAGCTAACCATTAATACTGAAATCAGTAATTTGGTTCTGATTTAATGAAAGAATCAACTGCTATTTGTAGAACTTAATTTCTGTGAATGAAACACAAACATAATATTTTCAAAAATATTGAATAACAAAGTATTTAAGAATCTTTTTCTGCTATGCACAAAGATTTAAATTTGTCACTTTTGATAATTAAAGCCATTAGCATACTGACTTTTTTCCCTACTGATGCTTGAGAATATATACTTCTGCGTCCAAAAAACTACATAAAGTGTATTTTCTTATTAAGTATCACATTCATATTTTCAGAGTAGCTTGGTAGTATGATAATAAGAGATAGAAAATCAATCAATATCAAAGAATGTTTATTTTTAGATTTCCTGCAAGAAAGATTCTTGATGGGATTCATGATTAAATGTCTTTTCAAAATTAAATAAGGAGTCATGTGCATAAAAATGTAAGTTGGAAGAAAATAGGTCTGAGACTTGTTACTTCGTATTTGAACATGTTTCTGTGAAGAAAGTTATGATGGTCACATGTAAGTGAATACCTTAACTCTGAAATCTCTTGTAAGTAAGTGAGCAATAATGAAATAATATATTAATCATTGATGATTTTGCCGTGCTTTCTATATTTGATATAAGCACTTTCTTCCCTAAGAGTCCTTATATCGTAGTCTTAACAACACCCTGGCCAGTTCACCAAGCCTGAAGTACAAGGGTAGCTAGTGAGCCTAGTGAGAAGAAAGGAGTCAATATCTTTCCAATATAAAACTATGAAAGATGCTATTTGATTTTTAAGACAGTAATTGTATCAAATTTAAATAGAATTTTAAGCGTGTGTAGGATTTGAAGAGCTCTAGGAGATATAAAATGAATTAATCTGCATGTCTCATTTTAATAGTATGTAACTGAAATATACTGACATTAACAGTGCTATTTTGAGTTGGAGGTTGAATCTGAGGTTTTGTACATTTTTGTAATTAGAAATTATTTAAAAATTCTTCACTAATGTATTTTCTGTCCTTTTTATTAATGAAACATTTTTCTTTAAAGAGATTTCATAAGGCCTTTATCTGAATTATCTTAAGATAGACTTTTAGATTTCCTTGTTTTTTCTTTTTTTTTATTTTTGCTGTTTGATTTCTGAATGTTTTTTGTTACCTTTGCAAGAATTACTTTTCATTCAAATATTCATACAAAAGTCAGCATTTAACAAAGAACTATAACAGTGTTTTCATTCTTGAGGAAGGGAATGAATGCCGTTTATAGTAGATACTAAAATTGAACTTCTTTTGCTAGTCGAGAAACCACTTAGTTTTCAAACAAACAAAAATAAAATAAATGTGTCGGTGTAGGCATTAATGTCGAGTTAACCTAAAATTTTTTTGAGATTTTAAACCCTTCTTGTAGACTTCAATAAATCAAGATATTTACTTGTACGTACTCAGACAAATGCCTTGATCATGTATATGTAGTGACAGTTTGTGTTCGTGAATGTGTGTGTCTGTGTGTCTGTGTGTGTCTATGTGTCTATGTATATATACTGACTTCATTTACGGGAAAAGGCTAACAGGCATACAGATATTAAAATGATGCATAGAAGAAAAACATCACCTGAACACAAATTCTTTTGAAAGTTCCAGTCACAAAACCAGTAAGCAAAGCATTGCTTTAGTACGAAGAAAGGGAGATTTTATTTTTGTTTTAAAAGAAAAGAATGTGAGAAAGATCAAAGTGTTCTCTAAACTACAAATCATTATCCCATTATCCCAAGGGAAAAGGAGAATGAAACTAGGTAAAAGAAGGGAATTTCTTTTCTGTTTTCCTTTCTTTTTCTTCCATTACATGTCATCCTTTGAGGATACTGCAATCTTCAGATTTCATGACTTTTCCTCCTCCAAATGAGAAGGCCCATCGTATAGTGAACCTGCCACAGTAGCTGAACAACACACTCTCTTGATTGACCATTTTAGCACATTTACATCTATTTATGGCTCAGAAGACAATAGCTTCTGAAGATTTGTAGGAAATTTTTTCAATACTGTATATGTATCTGAGATACATATCTTTTTGCAATTTTAAGTGAGATATAGTTGACATATAGCATTGTTTAAGTTTAAGATGGTACAATACATTACATGTGATTCACAGAAATGTTTGTAAGAGCCCTCTCTCAAGTACATTGTACAGGAAAGTATAAGCTGCCTAACAAATAATGACATTGTGAGGTGCTTCTTGCTGGGGTGAAAATAAATATATGAGATGACAAGGGACAGGTAATGGGCCCTAGCGGACTGCAAAACTCTTTTCAAACTGGTGCTGACTGTGTGCCAATAGATGTGGCAATAAGTGTCAACAAGATTTATGGCCCTTTAACATAAACTAAGTAAGAAAGAGAAAGTTGAAGGAGTTCTGTGATTTTATTTAAAGTTTAGTTCCTCCTGCTTTTTGAACAACTCTTTGTAGGCAGCAGGGATGCAGTCTCATAGGTCATTCATAATTTTCAGGGAAGTTTTTTGCATGGACTCAAGACTGAATTTTTATTTTATTGTTCTTACATGTAATATTTTATTGTTGGTGGTGTCGACGCTTCTGTTTTTTAGTTAAAAAGGAAAACTCACAGAGTTAGAGTATGGGATGTCTAGGCTCTAGTAAAGTGTAGAAAGTATAATCACTGTTCATATTCTTTTGCCATCTAAGAATAAGTTTCAGTTGTTTCAGATCTCATTGCTTGCTCTTGATGGACAACACTAGGTCTTTTATACTAATGTCTCTTTAAAGAATGATTTTCTATTGATCAGTTTCCATTGTTGCTGGTATCATGTCTTAAATCTAGCATTATCTCTATAAGCCTTTTATATGTATATATAAATGTGCATATAACTTTTTCCATAAATGATCAGTGAATGAACAGATTATGCTTTTATTAACAATTTTTTCCTCAACTTACCTATTTTCTTGTTTAACTGACAGTTTCTGTCTGCATCAGAAATGTGTAGGATGGAAAAAACTAAATATTAGATGAAATGAGACTTAGCTCTTAAATTGAGCAAATTGATTACCCTCATTTTAAGTCTAGTAGATAGGGTTTTAAAATGTTTCAATGTGCTATATATATATTTAATGGATAAATAACAAAGAACAATCATGTTAAGGACAGAAATGTTAATGTGCACATAAGTCATTCACTCAGTAGTTTAATATGTGCCCAGCCAATCAGATTTGCGACTGCTCTCCTTTTCACTCACTCTCAAGCCCTATTTACCTTTTTGATGTTCTTCAAATACACCAGACTTGATATCGTCTCAAAGTCTTTGCATTGCTATTCCCTCTACTTCAAATATTCTTACCTCACATTTTCACAGAGTTTCACATGGCTTCTGCCTTTCTTCTTTCAGGTCATTGTGAAAATAAGCTCTCTTGGGAGAGGCTTTCCCTTCCTGTGTTTCTAAAATATCATGCTATCCTCTTTCATGCCCTACTCCCTGTCACACTGTTATCCCTCTTGAAAACCTGAACTCTTTAATGAACTGTAACAGTTGTACAGAAAAGTGCACACATCATAGATGTGGACTTGATGAATTTTGACAAAGTGAACAAATCTATGTAACCACTCTTCCAGATCAAGATATAAAACATTACCAACCCTGCTGAAACCCTCCAAACACATGCACTACTCAATATCTTGACTCCTATTATATGGATGTTTTAAATTTTATACAAATGGAATTATATAGCATGTATTTATTCATGTCTAGCTTCTTTAATTTCATGTTTTCATTACTTAATATTCATCATATTAGTATACTTTTTTTTTTTTTCAATTTGGAGCTTTGAACATTATTGCACAGGGCTTTTGATGTGTGTGTGTGATTTATACATTATTTTGAAGCATGTATCCTTGACTTATACAAGTCTAAAATATACTTTTTTTATCATCACCTGATGTGTGATATTTTTGTCACATTTTGTTATACATATATTTTCAATCCCATAAAACATTACTATTATCATTATTAGTCTCAATCTCCCTTACGTTTATCTTCATATTTCCTTTAATTCAGGTATACTAATATCTTAGATTGGATTCCTTGGAAGCTAATTGTGACTCTGAGGGACAGAGTTTCATGTAGAAAATATACTGAGGATGAATCTCAGGAGTGACACGTGTGAGGAGTGAGGAAGTCAGATTTGGGAAGGTGAAGAAGCAGATCCACAAATACATTGCAACTGAGGCCTTGAAGTGATTCTCCAAAACCTGGGGCAACCCTTTAGAGTTGTCCTGAATTGAGTAAAGATGGTTAGAGTTCTGAATATTCTCATCAACTTTTTACTGGATAAGTGCCTTCTAAAAGGGGAAGTAGATATGGCTGAGGCATTTCCCTGGGATAGATGACAAATCCCAGTGAGTGGGTAGCTATGAAGTGACCAGCAACTAATATTTCTAGAAACTAGGAGCTGGGTGCTTTGGCCATAAAATGTGGATTTGGGTGGAACGATAGACTATCTAATTGCTTCATAGAGTTTGCCCTAGCTGGAGACAACTTCTCCAGGGTTCAAGTTAGGATTTAGTTGCTGGGGAACTTATAAGAGATGTGTTAATAAATTGTCCCTGTTGCAACAGTTAATCTGGAAGCCACAAATAATATTTATTGTCCTCTACCACCACCATCATTCTAGCCCCGCCTCACTCAGCTATAACTCTGCTGATCTGAGCAGCTTTTCTGATGGATTTGTCCAGATCATCATCTTTCCTAGCCCATGGCTGCTGCATTTAGCTATTTATTCATTAAAACAGGTCACTTAAGGTCACTGTAGATAACCTAAACATCAAACATATTGTCCATTGCCTCAGCAAGCATGATGGCTCCTTTCTTAGTTTCTGGTCTCTTGGCACAGGGACATTAAAGTGACTAGGTAGCAGCCAAGGCTTAAAGTTCAACAGGACTATTACTGGGTCTCCTGCTGGAAGAATTTTTTCCCTTACAAATTCCCAATGTGAGTCAGTAGGGGTGATGGTAAGTAAGACCCCTTGTACTTCCTATTTTTGGTTCCTGGATCCATGCATTCTACTTATTGGGAACAAAACACCACACAGCGGTTATTAAATTAGGGCGAATACTATGTCTAGAGAGTTGTATCTCACTCTTACAGGGTATAATCTCCTGATTGATACTTTGCCTGAGTCTTTAAAAGGCATTCCACTTTTCTATCAGTTCAGCATTTTCTTGGTGGCTGTAGGAATTTAACCAGTATATTTTGCTATAATATACCCTTGCTCTACTTTCGGCCAAGACGAGATTATATAGTTTTCATGATCAATTAGCTGAGTCATTCTGTCTGTCAGGTTATATTGTGGAAAAAGCTCTCTGATGGGTATTGCTCTTGTATAGAGATCGTCAGACTTTGTTCCCATTCCTTTAAATCCATACAGAGAGTCTTTGGGGCTCCTTGTCTAGATATACTCGAGTCCATGCATATTCTTACCTTGAGTTCCTCTTTCCAGACATGCTTCCCAGAACTCTCCTGTTAAAGAATTTCCCCTTACTGCTGTTTGTGAGAAGCATTGTAGTAGAACAGCAGCCCATTTTTGATGCACACTAATACAACAGAACAAACCATCATGAACCGGTCTTTTTTCCTTCTCTGACATCTGATCATAAGAATCATAGTGGGGAGCTGAGAGAGGAGTGCTGGTTCAGCAGTCGTGGGGGTCGGGGCCACCTTTTCATACAACTTTGCATGCTTTCTGGCCTTACTCATGTCCGATCTACTTCCATCCTACAGTGGATTTCTGAGCTTATGACAGCAGGCTCTTCCAAATGCATTATGATAGAGGTCAAGAGAGTTAACAGAGCCCCAAACTAAGACTCTTTGGTTTACTGTTATCTATGCTACATGATTTTAAACTGATTTTGATTCTTCTTTCTGAAAGTGATAAAAATGAATACGTTCTCCATTTCAGTGTCTACACACCTCTCACTAAAGGCTATGTTATTCTGCTCCAATTATCTGGTAAAGCAAATATATTTGGGATTACTGTTTGATAAGATTTGCAGTTATCCACTGTCATATGCCATGTTATATTTTCTTTTATAGGTGCTAGACTTGTGTCATAAATGGGGATATGCCAGAGACTACTTCCTCTGCCTTCTTTAAATCTTTTTGGGTGGTGATCATTGATAGCACTTATATACAGGACAAAAACCAGTGTGAAGATCTGCCAATTACCAAGGATATGCACTCCAATAATATCTTGGGAGATCTTTTAAAAGACCACCTGCTGGGTCTGTGAACTATTGTGGGTCAGATGCAGGTCAAAACTCTATTTATTATCTGGATTATATATGACTTTATTTTATTAAGGGAGCTATTGGATCAATTTGGGTTTTAGAGTATCAATTTCAATTTTGACTCTGAATGCAACAATTCTCAAAAGTTCTGTATAGTCCCCTTTACTTAATGTGTAGTCACTTGAGTAAATGGCCTTAGGTCCTTCTGGAAAATAACTAGGGGGATTACTACATGATACTCTCATAGTATTGCCAAGTCCATCCTCTTAGAGATTTCCCTCATACTTCAATAAATAGTCTTCAGACAAGCCTAAGGATCAACTCAGGTCTAGAAACTGGGCGAGAGATGGTGATTTTTGTGGGGGAGGTGAGTGGTGAGAGGGAGAGGCCGGAAAGTTGCCCTTAGCCTCCAGATCATTCATTTTTGATTTATTTTTGTTGTATGAATTAAGCAACACCCTTGGTGGCTGCCCATTTGTTTCATTTTAGGAACTCTATTTTCTATTTATTTACTCTTATCTTTTTTCTTAAGGTTGTACTCCATGTTTGCCTCTCCTATCTTCCTGCTTCTTGAAATAATAACACCTAACTTTCTCTGGCTACTAAGTGCTACTTCTTAGTATGTTATTTAGAGATTATATCATTACTATTTTTATCAGGAATCCCAATTCTGTAATGTCATCTCCTATCCTGCCTATAAAAGACAACTACTGCTGAGCTTCTTGATGATACAAATGTTGCTCTTCATGGCACATTCCTTATTGTTTGATATTGTTAGCCTGTAGACTGTCGTTAGTTGCTGGTGTTTCTAGTCTTATGTACATATATTTTTTTCCTTGGGCATGGCCAATATACTGAGTCATTTGATCTCTTCCTCCATCTTCCATGGTAGTTCTGGAATTTCTACCTCACTTAGCATGAGTTGCATATTTTTCCAAGCTTCCAAGAACCATCCTAGCAGCAGCTGTTCACACCATCTCCTAGAATATGTGCCAGGGTTTTAAATTCTGTATCACGGAAGAGTGCTCCCATATCAACTAACTACTGTATGTAAATGTATATTCTGTGATCTGTTGTCAAGGACTCTCAGGATCCATGCCGTGCATACCCTCCCACCTCCTTCAGATCTTTCAGCAAGTAAAGTGATGCCTCCTCTCTTAGCAGTCCCATAGCATCCCTGTTCTGGTCACAGTGGTACTTGACCCTTAATATTTGTCTTGTTGTCAGAGGAGGTGATGACAGCCAATCCTGAGGAGAACAAGGATTATTTATAAGAAACTTGCATTTTTTCAGGTTTCTATATGATCTTCAAGTAGGAGTATGATGGGTATTACCTTGTAAAAAGAAAGGTTAGGCCACTTCTCCTGGCCTAGAGAGAATCTAGAAGATCTAATTTCTGAATTGCATCTATCCATATATTCACATGTCACTACCGTAACTCTCAGGGTTCTGATCGTGGAATAGGAGACCAGTCTTCTCTGAAGTCTGCTGCTTTTATGAATAAATGCCAGACCTGGTCTTTTGCTCTTCTTGCTCTCTGGCAGTAGATTAGATCTCTTTAAATCGTAAAAAAGAGGCCCTCTGGCTTTCACTTTTGCCTGAAATTGGTGATTAATCAGTGTGGTATTTGCTTTCACATACAACTGTTAAAAAAATTGTACTGAAGAAATTGAAAAAAAAATTGTGCTAGCCCATGAAGATACATGGTGAACAAAAGAGATAGTGCTCTGCCTCTAGCAGATTATTTCATTTAATCCTAACAACAATCCTGCAAAGGAAGCAATATGATTGTAAAATTTCAGTCTGAAGAAATTCAGATCATTTATCTCAAATAGTAGAACAAAATACATAGACTGTTAGAGATCTATTTGCGAAATTGAGAAAAATCTGTCCCACATTTTTAGTTTATTCTAGAAATGAGATCATATTCTACCCTAGCACTGTCTCTAAGGTTTTTTTTCTTAAGCTTCCCACAGGTTTAATAGTCCCCAGTCCCTCTCTCATGTCCCTAATGTAACCCATATATTTCCACCTTATCTACCTTAAGACTTGCAGTTTCACATTTGTTTCTAGGGTTACCTGACAGCTTTTTAACTATTGTTTAATATTTGTGGTCTTAAAACTAATTCCATATCCTCACCAAGTCATGCAACATATTAAAAAAGATGTTTATGCCTCAATATTACTTTATTGTGGCTGTAAGATTTGACAAAGGTATTTGTAATTAAAAGAAGAATTACATTTGCAATTTGGGTATCCTTATGAACTGAACACATATATTTATGCCATAAAATAGAATGATAATATTAGAACTATCCTATAAGAAAGAAGTTCAAGTCCTTTAATTTAGTAATTATTATTAAAGAAATCTATCATAAGTTAATGAATAGAGAAATGATTTATATCTAAATGTATTCATTACATAAAAGGAAATTATATAAATTCCAAATTTAGGCAAGTGGTTAAACTAATCATGGCATTAAAATTATATTGAAAATATAATTATTAGTCATTAAAACTATTAAGTCATTAAAAATTATCAGTTGCAGTCTTTTTTACATTCATGTTTTCACTTTTATTAAAATATGATTGACATATAATAAGTTTAAAGTGTAAATGTTGATTTGATATATTTATATATTACAATATGACTGAAGAATTTTTGTAATATTTGAGAATGTTTATGTTATGAAATTATATGAAGAAAGTCAAATAAAACTACAAAAACTGTTATTATTTTATTTTTGTATACACATGTACATGAGATGTATAAGATGTATAAAATCTATAAAATGATTATCTCATTTCTGAGATAATCATTTTTTACATTATTTCTATTTTCCTAAATTTTCTAAAATTAATTTGTATTACTTTCAATCAGGAAATATGTTATTTCAAAGTATTTTATTAAAAAAATTTTTTTACTGCTATTTATCCCTAAACGCCCTAAAGCAGTAGGATCATTAGATAAATTTATTTTTACATATAAGCTGAAGCTAAGGAAACTTCCACATAATTTAAAGATGTCAATATCGGAATATTTGAATGATTTAGAACAAAGATAAAATCTTATATAAAACTGTGAGTAAAATATTATGATTTTAAAAGAAAAAAACACTAAAACAATGATGCAATATGATATTCAGGGGAAAGCACAGTGGATATAGTTAGCAGCATATAAGTGAAAAAAATCCCTTGCTTTAAATCTGCTAACATTACTGTTACTCATATAAACTATTGATATTGATTTTTTCCACCACAGATTAGCTGATTTATAAGTCGGCATTCAATACTGTATATGGTAAAGATTTGTGTATTATTTATACACATATGGACACATTTCTTTAATTATAAGAAAATTTCAGCTGTTCTTTTTCTACATGTATATATAGCATCCAACTGCTCGTTTTTCATTTAGAACATCCTCTAGTCTTTAACCTTTACTGTTATTTGACTATTCAATTAATATGCGCAGTCATACATTAGAAATATGTTAAAACTAGAATTAAATGTCTCGGATGAAAGCTTACAACATCACATCATTTTCTATGGAAGACTTTAATTAATTGAAATCTGAAAATATTAAATGACTATAAGCATTTTTCATACTATTAAAATTTTCCTGTTTTAGAAATTAGAAAGGTATGGTTTGAGATAGTGAAGATAGTTAGATATTAGATTCTTACTATACTCCAAACGTAGAATTAAGCATATTACTCATTTATCCATTTTTTTCACTAATATTATTGTACTAATACTATGTGACAAGCCATGTGGTAAATTTAAATCAAAAGAAAGAAAAAAATCAATCCAGTAATAAAATAATAAAGTATGATGAATGCTATGATGGGAAAGTAATGATAATATATAAATACATACTAAGAGCAACACACCTTATCTGAGATATTAGGGAAGTCAGAAAATACATAATTTTAAGCTGACACTTGAACAATGAGAATGAGATAGATGTTTGTATTTTCAGGTTTCTGGTTGGGTAACTAGATGGTTTTGAAAAGCCAAAAACATATCTCAGTATAAAAATTACAATGGAATTAACTAATTATTGGCCTGATTACTTAGCTTTTGTGTCTTTCCTGCCAAACTATAAACACCATGAGGGCAGGGAACATATCTATTTTGTTTGCTCTTATATTTTTGAGATTGAGCTGGGTTCCTGGCACATAGTAGTAACTAAATGATTATTTGTGGGGGGAAATGGGGAAGACAAGAAGGACATGAGGCTGAGGACAAACTCCACATTACAGGGATACATGAATGCTCATCTTCATAAAAAAAAAAAAAATTAGAGTTGAGAAAACTGACTCAGCTTTTAAAATAGTGCTAACACTTAAAAAGAGGGTATATAGTAGAGTGAGAGTAGCAATTAATTTCTCTCCAAAGCCAGTGTGGTTTCTAATACACACAACGACTCTTGAAAGAAAACCAACCATAAGCCTCGTTCTGAAGCATGAAGCCAAAAGACCCAGGGAACATTTGCTTCAGTTCTCTATCAACCAAGCTATCTAAAAATTCTGAGAAAAGGCATCATTCGATTAAACCCCAAGTAAGAACATAAAATAACCATTTAATAGCTAATATTCTACCTATTTCTATATTATTGATATTACTATCTGTCAATAAAAAAACAGTGTTTAAAATTCTGGACATACTCTTGAAACACTATTTTCAGCTCTTTCATAGAACTCAAATATAGAATCATTAATTCCCCCTATAACTCTTCTGCTTTTCCCCTAATATCTTTTTCATTCCTTTCTTGCTCACCTTGTTTTAGTGTTATACTTAATTAAACCTTTTGCTGATTCCAGCTTGTTTAACTTCTTCATCTTACTTTACTGGCTACATCAATTCTCTCTCACACACAAACACACACGCACGGACACAGACACACACAGACACAAACACAGGCACACAGAGTTAACGCCACTAGGATAAAACTGAATTATTTCAAATAAGTGAATAGTTTCTCAAAATTTTTAACTGCTTTAGAATTAATTTTAAAATCTTACTTGGGAATATGAGCTATAAGAAAAAATCACTTATATTTCAGGCAAAACTTAGGATATCTAAATCTAATCTTCAAAATTAAGTCCTAGAGTTAAACTAGGTCTCATCCATTCTTTTTAACCCTTGGAAATTTATCTGCTTTTGCTCTCTGCTATTCTCATGCAAAATGGAAATAATTTGGGTTAACATTTAAATATATACTACTTCAAAAACAAAGTCAATTAGACTGGCAGTCTAATAATCTTATCTGTTAAGAACTAATCGATCTATGACAATTACCATAGAACCTTTTGCTTTCTAATGTTTGTCTTATAAACTGAGAAACCTGAATGACTACTATAATTGGATCATTGACAAATCAGGGCCTTCGAAATCATACCAATGCAATATGTTAGACAACTGACAAGGAGACCTCATTCCTGAAGCTAGTGGCAATTGTGACATCTGATGGATCACGAACCACTAGACCTATAAATAGGTGCTGCTGTTAAATATGTTCAGAAAGCTTTAAATTTCAGCTTTTGAACAGTAATTCCAAACATATATCTACATACATAAGAGAGTTTACTGGCTTAAAAATCAGTTCATTCTAATCATGACTGCCCTTTCTCCCTATGTCACCCTCAAACCTAACTACCAGAGGTTAGACTTCTACTTAACATTATCAGAAATAATGGGGTAAGAAAAAGAAATACAGCTTAAATAGATTAAGTTAACTAGTGGATAATAATGGATAACAAACAAGAAATGAGATAACAATCTCATACAATATTTTTATGAACAACGTATGTACTTAGAGTGAATGAAAAATCACAGATAATGCAATAATAATAAACAATGCAAACTTCAAAACTGGAGGCTGCGTCTATCATCAAAATAGTTTTGTGTCTATGGCCATGCCACCCTGAACAAGCCCAATCACGTCTGATCTCGGAAGCTAAGCAAGAGTGGGCCTGGATAGTACTTGGATGAGACACCACATAGACCAGGCATAAACAATAAAAAATAAGGGATTATAAGATGACAAGGTCCTTGCAATCTGTGAGGTCAACCAAGGATTGCCTTGCCTGAAAAAAGAAAAAAAGAAAGAAATAGTTTTGTAATATTTTCAAAACTAACCAATGTAAATTATATAAATCTCTTACTAGCTATCATTAGGCTTGAAATAGGCTTACTGTCAGAGACAAATTTCTACTTTTCAAGAAATTGAAAATTCTATAAGATTACCATTAAAATTCACAGAATACTGAACTAGACATTTTATTTCTTAGTTTAAAAATTAAAAATAAAATGACATTTATAAACTGTAAGATCACTACAAGACACTAAACTGACAATGTTACTTATCAGTGGAAATATCTGTGAACTGAACTTGGCTAGCAATTGAAAAGAAAATAATCTGCTTGGGTTCTAATGTAAAAATATCAAACCAGCAATTTCTTTTTCTGTAGCTCATCTCATTACCTGGCCTCCTGAGGCAGAAAAATGGATATAAGTGAATGTTATGAGGCTTAACACAAAGCTGAACTGTGGAATGTTGTATACTATGACAAGAAAATTTGGGAATATTGCAGAATTCAAAATGCTCTTAATGATACAATTAAAAAAAATCTATAAACACCGCACTATAAAAATAAGCTGTCTTACAATAACTGAGTGTAATGATGCTAAATGTAGACCCTGACAGCCTAGGTGGGTCTCAAAAAAACATATAAACTAAAAATAAAAAGACAATTCATCTGAACAGTAGTCATTTTAACTTGAAGCAAATACATAAAACTTACTTTTAACATGAAGAATTAAAGGTTGATTTGTTATTTCTGAAAAAAAATATTTGCAGCCTCCTTTGCTTGAGGTGTATGTGTACATGAAGTATTGTATGTGTGTATATGATGTTAATTCTACAAGAGGAAGCTGTGTAGCAGATAGGTAACATAAAAAATAAGCAAGAGTGAAGAAGCCCATTTTCCAATCCAGGGTTTCATTAAAACTTTACATTATCTGTGTACGTGATAACTTTCCCCCTCTAATACTTGACAGATTCTTTTTTCAATCCTCATTGACTTTCATGGTGGCAAAAAAGTTCATGAAAATTTCAAGCAAGGTACGTGAAAATTCTGCAGCAAGAGCTAGGCCACCTACACGTGAAGGCCTCTGAACCACATCATTCTTCATAACTAAAGGAATGACTAAATGTTTACCCGGAGCCAGTGTTCCAGTGTAAGTCACAGTTGACCTTTGGAATTTCTATCCCTGTTTTGGCTGACTTTCTTTGATGCTAGTAAGTTAATAGAGAGTGTACCGAGATTCAGTGGATATATTTGAACTTTAACACAAGAACAGTACAGCCTAAGACCAGGTTTGTTCTGAGCAAAGAAATATTAAACAGTAAAGAAAAAAAAAATTAAGTGGGAAAGTAAACCAGTGTTCATATAGTAAATATGGCAGGTAAGTTATTTTATTTAATGAAGTGGAAAGAGGCACAATGTCAAAAAGATTAGTAATCAGGAAGAAAACAGTTTCTCAATTCAAGGCTAATGTCAATTTATTATTATGGAAGAATGAATATGCTTTTATGTGAAACATTCTTCCTAAAATAAAAAAAAAAACTAAATTTGGGAAAAATAGTCATAACAACTAAAGAAAACTTCCTTAAAGGAAATATGCAATTCCTTAAAAAAAAAAAAAAGAAAGAAAGACAATATATGTCATTATATTACATTACATTACAAATAAACTTTGTCATTTAAGGAAATACTTTGCCATTACTCCCTTAAGTAAGGCATTTCCTTTCCTTGTTTCATAATGTCTCTGGAAGGAATGCTTTACTCGTGTTTAAAAAAAAAAACAACATTTTTTAAATTGGCACTGGATATATATGAAAATTGATCTAAGATGATTCTAGATAGCTGGAGTAAATAAACATCCTTATTGCCTAGCAGCATAGCTGTGGTGACCAAATTATATAATTAGATCCTAGGCTTCTCATACTGTCCATAGTATATAATCTTTAGAATTTGCACAAAGTCCCTTTTGAAGTAATTTATTTTTGGCTGATGATTCATTCAGTGCTGAGAATAAAGGCCAAAAGCATACTTACGATCATAGATGTTACATTAAGTAAAAGATATCTCTAGCTATCTATCTATCTACACACAAAATATTTAATATTTAACTTCATCATGTGGAGCTTTTCAATATGTAGGAAATAAGGTGATGTAGAGTAATTGGTAGGTAGCTTTCAGTTTATAATCAATGGTCAAAATATGCAGCTCTGAGAAAGCTGCAATTAACTTGAGAATGAAGAATAAGGAAACAGTTATGTGGCAAGCCAATAAAAGTGTGTTGCAGAAAGAGAAGGAAATTCAAATGCAGAGATTCTGAAGTGGGCAAAGATTTTTCTTGTTGTTGTTGGTGGTGGTGGTGTTTATTTTGTTTGTCTATTAGAACAAGAGCAAGGAACTCTATGAGCCTGGAGTGAAATGAGCAGGAGGAAAGCAGGATACAGACATTGGGAGGTTATTGGGAGATTTTCAGTAGGGAACAACATGATTTAATAAATAGTTCAATTGTTTTTAAACAAAATATGGTACACATGAACACCAATGTCTGAATGAAAAAAATACATTTTGCAATTTAACACGAAGTGATCACCTTTGTAACTACCACCCAAAAATAGAACATTGGCAGCACTCCCCAAAATTTCTTTATGTCTGCCCTTCAACTGCAAGCCTTTACACTCTACCAGGAACCATTATTCTGACTTTGATTATAAATGCTTTCTTGATTTTCCATCTAATTTTAACATCTAAGAATGAATCCCTAAACATTATAGTTGAATTTGTGTGTCAAAATAAATAGTCACTTAGTATTTATGCTCTTTTTTTGTCTGCGTTCCTTTACTTACTTTTATGTTTGTGAAATTAACTCATTTGTCGTCTTTGGCTTTAGTTTGTTCATATTTGTTGCTATATAGTATTATAGAGATTAAGAGAATCAAAATAAAACTGCAGTCCCTATGAGAATTTGCCTATTTCTGGTTGGCTCTTATTGCTAGAGTACTACTATTCAGAGGTCTCAACATAAGACAAGAGGTGTCCCAAGCCACCTACTTCGGTGGCCTCAAACTCAAGATCATGAGTCTGACAAAAAGTATTCTTTGCTCTATTAGTCACCCAATGAATGAAAGCCCACAGGGCAAAAATAGCCCACCTCCTGGAGATCTCTGTCCTTAGTCAGATGATGGCCCAGTTTCTTCACTCTTGTATTATCTTTCTAAAACTTCAAATAGATGGGTATATACAATACACAACAAATAATACATATCTGTGCATGTGTATATATATGGATATATGTATAAGTATATGCCTGTATTTAACCTTGAGAAAAATGAATTAAGTGGTAAGAGTTAAACATAAGATATAAATTAGATCAATACTGTCATTGCCTGCACGATATAAAAAGATGTCTTTGGATATGATAGCTGCTAAAAGAGAATTTTCATTCTTTGGAAGAAATCTCAGGACTTACCAATTGTTAGGATATGTAGGATGCAAGAAAATAGAGGAGTTAAGAAATTTTTTTTTCCAAGAGAATATTATGTCTAAGATCAACTATTTCTATCCCATTGCTACTAGGTATAATAGTCAGATATGATTTTGTTCTTTGGTGTTATTATGTAACATTTTATTTTAGAATATATTCTTAGATTTTAGGTTTTGGAAATATATTTATAAGATGATGCATGCATTAAAACAAAAAAAAAGTCAAGTACCACAAATAGATGAACTAAAGGAAAAGTACAGCCTTTTATTTTTAAATCTTTTCTATTAAAATCATGTCAAACATATACAAATATATTGCAGAGCGTATGTGCCATATGAAACTCTGATAGGAAAGCTAAGGTCCAATCAAATTTGCATCCAGTTAAAAGATTTCTTCAAGAAAACCCATCTGGCTCAAAACAAATGCCATCTTTGACTGATAAACCAATATATAATGCTTTTCTGTGCTGAGTGAGTCATCGAATTCAACAGACATTTGCTGTAGTGAAATGACGTACCTCAAAGTTTATTGTTGATCATAGGAATAAGACTATTCAAAACCAGGAAACTAAAAATGAGTAGAGCTATAGAGTAGATGTTCTTATGAATGATGCATTTGTTAAAACTGAATTCTGGATGTCTTTTAAAAAGTTGATGTGTTTAAGATTAAAATTAAGAATTGCAAGTCATAAAAAAGAAGAATCTAAAGTAGGAAAGGATATAAAGTTGAGATTATTGTAGATTTGACTGAAAGTATTCAGTGATTTATAGAATAGTTAACTTTATCAAGTAGGTTTATAATGGTAAATTACTAATGAAAATAAGTGATCATTTTCACACTGAGCTTTTAAATGTAGTGTAAATGATATACTGGGTGATTATAACAGCATGATTGTATGTATCAGTACATAAATTGTATCATTGACCATTTAAGAAATGTCATAATGATGATTAGTAGAGAAAGAAGTGAAATAGAAAGAATGAGGCACACTTTGCTATTAAATGGCAACATTTAAAACAATAGCAACATCTAAAATAGGAAAAAAACATTTAATGAGGTAATATTTTTAGGAAATATATCACATTGGATTTGAAAATGTTGGTGGACTTTGGACATTACACTAGAGGTATTTTATAATTGGTAGATTTCTGTCAGCAATAATAGAAGTGTGACTACACATTCTTTGTTTTTTTGAAAGTAGTTGGTATATAAATATAGTGACCACATGCCCTATATTATAGGGCACCTATATTTTGTTTGTATGGGTCTAAATACAATGATTTTTTTTAGTTTAGTGTTTTGTTTTTGTTTTGGCTCAATAATCTTCATGAATATAACATAAATTATTGGCAGTATTTCAGTAGACAGTCCTCAGTAATGAAGAGTGGAAGGCATGCCCCTTGGAGATGTGTAACAAAATATAAGGGAGGTGTTAGGTTTAAAAAAATCCCCCATGTGAGTTGATGCACTGTTCCTTTTCTCCACTTCTAAAACCTTCCCCTTCAAATATCCAGTCACTCAAACCATGTGACTCAAATTTTTACTATAAAATGTTACTGCCAGAGATATGAAGTTTGTGAGACGGGGAGGGGATGGGGGAAGAGAGAACCAAGAGGCCGAAATGTGGGTCACATTGCAGTTGTTGGTCTAAATGAAGCATCTTAGTGGTGGTGTTACTTTTATTTAGCTTTCTGTATTGCAACAAATCACAGTTTTTCCCAAAAGATCTTGTTAATATAGTCTATAATTTATTCATTCACCCATTTAATATTGAGTCCTTAAAATGTTTCAAAAACTATTCTGGAAGATTGTGATGTGTCAGTGAAATGACTTGTTATAAAAATGTAGTTCTACATATTATACCAGCTTTCCTTCATAAGAGTTTTTTTTCATTTATTTTTCTCCCTGGAAACTCTATGTTGTAGCCAGCTTAGAACTGTTACAAACAGTATGGTTACTTTTTTTTTCTGCTACTACCTACCTTTCCTCCAATATGCCACATCGACAGTCAACCCTCCACTATCATTGGGTAGCTAAGAAATAGAATTATGAGGATTAGTTAGTATTACAGAAAATAATACGAAGTTCTTGAAACAAGGTAGAGGGAAGATTGAAGATTGAAATACTTTTTTCCTGGGAAGCTAGAGTCGGCACTAAGTTTTGAGAGTATTGAAGTAAACTATCCCAGAAAACCTTGTCCAGGAAAAAAAAAAATAAAAATAAGTGAAATTACAGGTCTCATAGCCCTGAACTCAGTAGATAAATGGAAATAAGTAAAGATCTGAAGCATAAAGTTCTTTTAACAGACTCATATTAGACAAATGTTGGTTTTAGGCTTTGGAAAATTATAATCTAAACACTTTTGGTCCTTGAACTTCCTTTAGGAAGTATAAGGAAAAATATCATTCATTCATAAATGTTAAATAAAAAAAAGAAAGCTAATATAAAAATGCCCGGTTGAAGAAATATTTATTTGAGATTGAATTTCAGTCTAAACATGATCAAAGATGGTGATATATTGCTAACTGAAAGTAAAATATGTTACCAAATAGTTCATTCAGTATGATGCCTTTTTTATAATGAAAAACATATTTTACATACATATAACCATCTTTATATTCTTTAGCTATCTATAGAGAACCTAGTCTATGCCAGGAAGTAATCTGCCTGCTAAGGAAATAGTGATGATCTAGAAAAATAATATATTTTTTTTCTCACATGAAGCTCTTGGGAAGAAGAAGACAGCAAGGAAAGAAATTTAATAGCCACTGACAGATTTCTTTCCCCAACAGCTGGTGATCTTCATTGGAAAGATTTGTGGAACCTCCCTGGTCTAGAGGTTAGGTGACTTTCTGGTTAGTTTCTTTTGATCTCCCATAAGATCCTCTGAAAACTCTGCTAAGTTTCTTCTTACTATGTGATCTCCTTTTTGATTCTCTTATCGAACTTTTGAGTCACTAGAAAGCTGATCTTGAGTCCTATCTGATACTCTATCCCCAGGGTCATCCCATAATAGATTTTCAGTAATTTTTTACTGATTGAGTAACAGACAACCACCAAACACTTCACAAGTTGCAATAAATTGTATTTCCTAAGAAATTATATAAAGAGAAAAGAAAAACATTCTCTATTGGTAAATCACAATAAATGTATGTCAGATACAATGAAACAAACATTTTTATTATCCCTTATAAACTTTGGCTGAATAAACTTACACTCATCCTGATGTCCTTCTAATCTCTTATACTTTCCCATTAGCACTATTTCAACATTTCAAACCTTTCAATTTATTCATTAGGCATAGTATAGCACTATTCACATCACAGTGGCTATCAATGGGACACCACAGGGTCTGCACACTTGATGCTGTGGGAGGTAGTGGGTAGCTGTCTTTGACACTCCAAGAAATTCTTGAGAGTGTGGTAAACAGAACATGACTCCCTTATCCTAATCTTCGGAATCCATGAATATGTTTTTAGTTAGCAAGGGAGAATTAAGGTTATAGAAGGAATTAAAGTTGCTCATCAATTGACTTTAAAGAGATTATTCTGGATTATACAGGTGACTTCAATGTAAGGGTCTTTGTAATCAAAAGAAAGATAGAAGAGGAAAAAACAGAGATGATAACGCCTGAAAAAGACTCAACCCAACATTGTTGGCTTTGAAGGGGGCCATAAACGAAGCAATGCAGATGGTGTCTAGAAACTGGAAAAGGCGAGGGAATGGATTCTCCCCTAGAGCCTCCAGAAAGGAACACAGGCTGCCAGCACTTCGATTTTAGTTCAGTGAGACCCCATTTTGGACTTTTGTCCTCCAGAACTGAAAGATGAAAAAATTGTGTTGTCTTAGTCACTAAGGTTGTGCTAAGTGTTTTAGCAATCGAAAACTAATAAAGGGGAGGCAAGTAGACAATCCAGACTATAAAAAGTCAGAGAGGCAAGTTGTAAAGACTCAGCAAGAACAGCATAAGGACTTTGAAATTTATTCAAAGTGCAGTAGGAAGGCATGGGTGGTTTTAAACTGGAGAGTTTTTTAAAAAATAAACTCAGTCTGCTCTGTGGAGGGTGGATTATAGGCATGCCTGGAGGATATCACCTAGAAAAAGTATGCAAATAGAAAAGGAAGAGCCCAGGAAGAGATGAGGAATAGATTTGTCACCGGAAGGCCAAACCATATGTTGCCATTAGCTATTTCTGGCGGTAACATGACAGATGATTTATGTGTTTTCTTTTTATTTTTTTCTTTCTGTTTTACAAGTTTCTTTATTGAGCACATTGGACATTGTGATTTCAAAAAATAACAATAAATGGCATACCATATGGAGAATAAATCAGCTACAGGTGTAAGATAGTAGTTCCTATCCTGTGAAGAAAGAAGACATTGGGTGACCCAAGACAGAATGAAATACAGAAACCATGGCAAGATTGCAGTTTTACCTGTTTGCCTTCATCTTGGCAGATACAAATAGAAGCTGGGCACTGAGATATTTTTATCACGCACCTGCAAATTCAGGTAAACTGTTCTCTTGATATGGTTTCTGAGGAATGTTTCTCTTTTTATGTGAGAGAATTTCTAAAAGAAACTTTATTTCTAGACTGTTCAATAATTGCTATTTCGCTAAGCATAATGTACATATTAAACTAAATATGTGCATATTCAACAAATAGCAATATCTTCTTCAATCAAAGGATAAAGAAAATTATTTTTTTAGAACATGTACTCAAAGGACATGCTCATAGGTTCCAGCTGAAGTTTTTTTTTATTTGTTTCTTTTTCTCTCTTTCATCTTAAGAATGATTTGCACACAATCATTTGAGTTTTCTCAGTCTTTGATTTGGCCATCTGGGAAAACCAGAACACTGGATGACTCATTTTTGATCAAGCATTTTGAGTCATGTAGAGATGGCCTAAAGTGAAATCAGCAGTGGTCAGAGCTCTTTGTATTTATCTTGTTCTTTTTTTAATAAAGTAGTGCCACTGTCAAAACCAGAACCTCTGAAGAAACCAGATTTCAAAATCATAAGCCTCTCATTTCATGATTTGAAATCAGAGAGCAGGTGCACAGAGGCATTCTCTAAGTGCAGAGAGTTTCAGTGTTATTGCGGGGATGGCAGCACAATTCCTCCATAAGTAAGACCACCCAAGGTCTGAATTAGAATGAGCCATTTAATAAAAATGCTCTCTCACCTGCTGGTTTAAAGATTGATATTCCCAAAGAGGGAGTGGTATAAATCTGTCTAAAAATTGGTTTCCTATTTAGGGGTTCCAAAACACTGCTGAAATATGCCTTTTATTTTGTTACAAATCATATATATTTAAAAAACCAGGTTTGAATTGCAGTCAATCCAAGATATGAATATGAGCAAATAGACTTCGGCTGACACAGAATGGGAGTATTGCTGCGACACTTTTCACAGTTTGAATGTACTTAAAATACTATGAGAGAGGCAACCCCACAACATTCCGCATTCTGAGTCAGTGCTGACATTGCAGCAGCGACATTTTGCAAGGAAGAAGACCCAGCAGGAGGGGAAAATGACAACATAAATGAATCATGTCATATCTACCATAGATGAAAACGCAATGAATGAGAGCACTTCTCATGGAGAGGACTCTTGATTTAAACATTATAATTAATATTTTCCCAAAACACATTCACAATTATTTCTTTAAACCCAAAAATATTAGGCCAAAATGACTTTTGACAAACAGAACAAATAAGTTGTCACAATTTCCACCGCTTTCCATAACACTGATAAACATAACATTCAGACTTCAAAAGTGAGTATTTGTCCCTCAGAGATTGTGCTTCTTTTGTGAAGAAATTGAAAGGAGGTGAATAGTAGATGCTGCTAACGATTTCCAGAAGTTACTGTGTCCGAAACTCCTGAAATTAGCTCTTGGCTCTCTATACCAGTGTTTGCTTTGTTGTCTAAAATTACATTATGGTCTGCTGCTTAGAGAAGCAAAATGTTTAGGGCAACAAGTTATTTGTTGTCTATATATAAAGTTTGTGATTTTTACTCATAATGGCAGAATTTTCTACTCACATTGAATAATTTACCTGGATGTATTCCTGATATTTACTATTTAAAAATCTATAAAAATTTTCTGAAAATAAAATTTTAAAATTGAGACTTTTAGTGGGTTCCATAAAAGTGATTACATTAAAATGTTTTCTCCTCAAAACAATTAGTCTTGGGCCTTCAGTTCTCTAAAACTGTAGGTTCCCTGTAAGACTGATTGGAGAATTCACTCAGAGGAAGATTGAAGATTCCTGAACCAAAGCAAATTTGGTATTATCAAGGAAGGGACCAAAATTTGAGAAGACATTTAGGACCCATTTTACTTCAAGTTTGTGACTACTTGAGATATAAATGAATTTTTTTCATATATCTGGGCCAGTACTGAAGAAATTTCTTGAGTTTGCAAGTTAGGACATTGACATTGACATATGCTTGACAATGAAATTTGTCTGCTTTAAAATAGATTGATATTTTGGTACTTCCTACCTAATACTATAGGCTTGGCACAATGGATCTGTTATTTTGCTTGACCATGAAGTTACAGTCCATCCAAATGCCTATTAGTCTAACATTTTCTACTTTAGCCCATAGTAGCAAGCAATTACTCTAGCTTACTCCTGGGAATTATGTTGTCCAATGCTACCTGTGGTAAATTGTACCATGGTTTATAAAGACTTTGTCCTGATAAGAGAAAAGGTTACATTCTATCATTTTACCTATTAACTTCCAGTGTGGCATGAGACTCTCTTTGCCCAACAGCATGTGAACAGAAGTAGTTGACCCTCCTCTGGGCAGAACCTTTAAGGGCAAGTGTGTGGTTGGTGTGTCCCATTTTCCCCACTGTTACAACAACCAGCAATGTTTCAGATAGACTGAAGGAATATGCAGCCAATGTACAACTCATTTGGGGCATGTAGCATAAATGAAAAATGAAGCTTTATGTTTGTAAGCCACAAAGGTATTGCATTCTTTGTGAAAGAGGATCACCTAGCCATTCTTGACCAATATAACATTCATTTCTCCCAGTTTTATAGGTTTTCTGAGACCAAAAGTAAGTCCAAGAAGTCACTCTTATACTAGATATTCAAATTGTAAAATATTAACTTTCAATCAGTCTCTGGAATTCAAGTCCATGTTTTTCACAGAGGGATAAGAGATAAAATTTTCACTCTGCTATTTTCCAAAACTCTTTTTCAAAATGCAATGTATTGAAAATCTGAGGCTGCTTGGAATAAGGCTTACAGCTTTTCGCCCAGAGACTGTCTTGAGTTTGGGGGTTAGGCTAGCGCTTCTCTTTTCTGCCTGTGCCTGTGAGCATGAGCAAGGAGGTGGTCTCAACTCTTCTCAACTGCTGTTTCCATGTTGGTCGTGATGTATGCCAAATTTATGAAAGTGCTGTATACATTTTTGGATTGGGCTATAGCATTTGGTTTTATACATTTTTTAGTGTTAATTATTGTTTGTAGTTCATGTTGACCACCCCAGAGTCACAAACATTAAGGACAGAAGAATACTCCTGTTTTCCTTGATAATAATTATCAGATTTGTAAAGTTCTCATTGCCTTGCATCAAGGTATTTGCTGAGAAGACACCAAAGATAGGTTTCTCTAGCCACACTACTGAAACAGAATGTCTTTCATTACTTTTATTTGGCCATTTTCTTATTTATTTTAACTTTATTTTTAAAGTTCAGTGATAGAAAAAGGAAGAGATTTTTTTTTAAACTGAGACAGTGATTTTCTAATGATATTATCTTTCTTTGTTATATCATATTACCATGACTTTGATAGAAATTTATAAATGATTACTCTTTCAAATCACTTATAACAAAAACATTTATTGATTTAATGTGTTATTAGCCAGTATCTATCATCTTCAAAATAGAGTGTATAAATGGCAATGAAGTGTTTAATTTTTAAACAGGATTTTAGTGTGGTATATAATATAAATACATACTTATACAGCTATATTGTTCAGAAACTGCCTATGTTTGTGAATTTTATTCAAATATATTTGCTTCAATTTTTAAGCAGTTTACTTTTATTGATAATTATTCAATGCATTTCTCTAGTTAAAGTCAAGGATAATTATATTTGTCTCATTACTAATGTACCTCTTCTCCCACTGGAAAAAAATATTAAAAATTAGGTGTTTCTTTTTTAAGCATGAGTCTCTGTTATGACACTTCAAAACAATTTCCAAAATATCTACACCAAATATTGAGTTTAGTATTAAATCGATCATTTGCCTTCAACCTATCATTATTTTAAAAGCCTGATTCTATAATAAACAATGTGTCTTCGGAAAATTAGAAGAAATCTGTTCTTAGATTCTGAAGAACTATGCCAAAGAACAGCATGCTACAAACAATATTCCAAAACTCGGTCGTTGTCACATCTTTCTGTATCACTGTATGTGATAAGGGCTAAGTTTTGGCTGAGGCCCAGCCCATGTGGGTGCTATCGCAAGCTTTGCATTCAGGAGCAACAGTGCATATGGGTGTGGGCTGTTCTTTCTGGTAGTAGAACCAGGCTGACCCACCACAACACATCAAGGAAACTCCTGTTTTGATACGTCTGTCTGTAGGGAGGTTTCCAGCTGGTCTATTTGCTATACATTTGGATGCTATCATGTAAACAATGAAAACATTGAGGGAATTGCCTATGGAGTCTGACTAACAACCAAAGGCTGACTTTGGCTACTCTACAAAGACAGAATGATGAAAGCAAAAGAGAGTAGAAAAAAGGGTGTGAATAGGTGGATGACTGAAAGGAAAACATAGGAAAGCAGGAATAAAGTTGCAAGAAAGAAAATAAGAGTGAGTAATGGATAAAAGTGCAAGGGGTACTTTACTCCTGAGAATGTATAATTGGTCAGAAGTAAGTAGCAGCAATTTCTAATTAGGCCTAACTACTAAAATATATTCTTGCATATATATATTTTTTATTTTATAAACTCTAATATTTATTAAATTATAAATTCTGTAATCAAAAAGAAAAATATGGATCAATGCAAAGATATATTTTAGTAGTTAGGCCTAATTAGAAATTGCTGTCATTTACTTTTCAAATTAGGAATTTGAATTCAGTGTAAGAGCTCAGTATATGAAACATACCATAGACATGGCACTAAAAGTTACTACAAAATAAATATATCATAATCTTTCTCTCCCAGAGCAGTCCAGGGCTATAACAGTAAAATCTCAGAGATAGGCCTCACTTACAAAATGTCAAGAATTCTAACACCCTCAAATTCTTCCCAACCAATTCAGGAAGTTTGAGGTACGATTTTTTATATGTTGGCAAACATGAACTTCTTGGCTCTAACAAACATAATCTTCTTGGTTCCATGTCTTCTATTTCTAATCCTAATAACATAAGAATCTTAAGAAAACTCCTTGCAAAGAAACCAAGTACTCCTGAAGTGTCATAGCCTCAGCTGTCTCTGCCATTTTCTTTTCACCATATGCTGCAGTGGATCCCAACGGGACCACTGTGGAAATGGGGCAGTGCAGCGCTGCCATGAGGTAATATTACATCTAAGATTCTCACCCGTGGGTGTACTTCACAGTAGCTTCTATGAGGTCTGAATACCCTTCTATTAAATTAAAATTATTAAGATGCCTTAGACCTAAGCCTGTTAATTAAATATTGAACAACATTTTGACACCAAATTCTAGAAGGTTCTGTATCAGGACCTATATGTTCAAAGATCTCTACACTCAACCTTTTTCTGTTCCTGTCTCACTACTTCACTTCCTAGTTTTAAAAGATGTATTACTTAAAAGCTTTAAATGAAGCCTAGCGGTTGTCACCGTATTCCTGTTGAAAATCTAATATCACATTAACTGTGGATGCTCACCATGTGTTCACAGTTACTAAGTTTCTTTACCATAAGTCATGTAAACTGTGCAACAGAGGTAGGTAAAAAAACAATAGGTAAATGAGTATTCAACAAATCTTCATTGTGCATCTACTGAATGCCAACCATGGTGACAGGCATTTAGAATAACAGAAGTTCCTATTAAAAATTCTGGATATAAGACAAAGTGGCATCACAAATCCTACTTCTTTGATTTAAAACTAACCTTAATAAAAGAGAAATACTAAAATGTAGAACTCAAGAAATCATTAAAACATCTTAAAATGACATATAGTAGAGAAAGCAATATAGTCTTAAAACCTGTAGTTTTTATTTTGTCAGATATAAGCAATATACTTAAAAACTAACTTTTATTCTCTGCCATGTTGGAATTTTAGAGTATGTATGTCCTGAGTAATACATTCCATCATAATAAGTTAATGAATCTGTTTTTCTAATGGACAAAGGTAATATGTTTTCAGTCTTAATTACAGAATTTTAATGCTGAAAGAGATGGTAGTGATCACATGGTCTTATATTGCCCCACCCCCCCCACACACCAAAAATAAACATGCTTTTTTTTAATGTCCATATGTGTATATTTCACTTTATATGTGAAGATGTGACCAGTGGGAAAAGCAATGTATTTCTATAAGTGGCTAATATATTGATTGCAGGTGAAAAAAATTTTGTTTTAGGTGGCTTTTTTTTTTTTTGTCTATTGAAATGTTTCTCTAATATTGTTTTAGGGTTTTTTGGCACATATTTTATAATTATGATAATAAGTATAATGTTAATTTATAATATGCTTATGTATTTATAACTTCAGTTACTGAAACACAGTCTGGAATCTCAGAAGTTATCCAGGCATTTAATGTTCAGTTAACTTATGAATACTTCCTATCCAGAAAGATCTGGAAAAAATGTGTTTTAAAACATGCTTAAGGTACTGCAAAAATGAGAATTTAGGGCAATGAAATGTATAAGTGACTAAGTCAGTTATAAGCAAACTTTCATTATATGAACATTTACCCTGTTTCCAATTCAGACATCTTTCCCCTTTTTGAAGATCAATAGTTACCATAAGAGATTTTGAAATACAATTTTAAATTTTAGTCACTTTCATATCCTTTAGTGCAAGACACTAGTGCTCAAGTAATTTGTTCCTGTTATTCTTTTACTTTTCAAAGTCTGGGTGCCGGTGAGTACAAATTGTCACCATGCTAACATGTGAAGCTATATTGTTCCTTAATTTTTATCCAGTCACATGTAATCTGCCCTTCCTAAGCATTGTGCTTCAGTGCTTAGTGAAGCACACTTTTTGGATAGATAGGAAGTGATACCGCACAGTTCTGGGCAAAGCTGTCTCACAGGTGTTGTGTGTTATGTGAGGTAGATTTCATGAAGAGCTTCCCACAGTGGTTGTAGAGGATGCTCAGCTGTACACTGGCACTAATTGTGAATAATGATTTCTGACACTGCAAACTTTGTGGGTCAATAGGCAGAGAGGTCTCCAGCATCTAATTGCTGTCACCTTCTAAAGAGAATTAAAAAGCAACAACCTATACTAATCTATTGATGCATACAATTTCTAGTAATACAGAAAAGTCAATTCCAAAGATGGGTCTCCTGTTAAAAATTTTTTTAAACACAAAGAAGATGTGATATTTAAGTATTTGAAGCTACTCCAGGAATGCTGACTGCCATTAGGGCTGTTAAAGTCAAGGATTTCTCAAATATATAAATGCAAATTTGTCTCATAAACATATTCTTTGTTTCTCTAAACCATTTATATAACATTTTCTGACAAATATAAAGGTACCTTCCAAAAATATGTATTATAAATAATTTTAAAAACACAAAGGATTTAATATCTATCCTTTGGCACATATGGATGTGCAACTAATATATGTGTGAATTATCAGATGCAGTTTGGTACAACCATCAGTGAGCCCAACTCAACTGATATGTCACGTGCAAAGTGGTCTGTGATACTTGTCTGAAAATAACATTTCCCTGGGCTCTGCTAAACTATTATACATTTAATTTTAGTTTTCTATCCTTATTTCAGTTTGCTATACTTGGAATGCCTTCAAGGAAGATGAAGAGAATGAGCAGCTTAAACACCTAGTAAAAAGGGCATCTTCTCTTTGAGACATTTACTTACTACATCCCTCCTACCACTATGCTCATTAGCACTTTGTAGCCTCTCTATTACAGCAATAATTATGGTACAATCAATCAATGACTTGCCTCCAGACAAGCTAGTAGGTTTCATGTCTTGTTCAACCCATGCAATGACAGTGCATTTTAGGAGCTCAGTTAGGGCAGGGTGTACATATATGGTCAAATAAATAAAATACGTACTTAGGGAAAAAGATTAAATCAAGTTATTCTTGATTCAGTGTAAAGCAAAAATGGTCTATATAGGTGCAGAGTGAGAAGTATGGCTAAGTAAAGTTTAGGAGTAGAACTTTTTTATTTTTTCAAAATAAGAAACTTAAAAAAAACTTTTAATAATATATTTCTTCATCTGTGAAATAAAGATTATAGTAGTGCTGACATCATTTGGTTGTTGTATTAACTAAGAAAACTCATGGGAAAGATTTTAGCACAGTGGCCAGTATATGATAGTCTCTTAAATGTTAATGGTTATTATTTTTATAATACTGAAAAGCACCAAAAGAAAATTCATAGTAATATGATTGAGGCATGATACCTCTAATAATTCAGTGTGTAGTTTCTGGTAATATTTCCAATATGGAGATTATACATATATATATACACACACACAACACAAAGTTAGAATAGAACTGTGCATATATATTGCAAAACTAAAATTTTCATTTAAAATATACCCTAGGTATTTTTTTCATAATATGTATATTATGACTTCAATGATGTTTAATAGTTTATCACATAGATCTGCTGTAATTGATTTGTCATTTTATTATCTATTAACTAAATAATACTTTTTGAAAAAAGTAGAATGTCAAGAAGTGTTTACCTATTAAAAGATCTTTTTTGAAGGGAGTGAAAAAGATATAAGAAAATATGTAGTTCTACAATTCAACAAGAATTATAACTGGTTTACTTGCCTTTATTACAGGAAATGAATAACTGTGTAGTATCATTGATTGAAAAAATGTATTTCACTAAACAGTGAGGCTGTAGTTCTTAGCAGGGGCAGATTGCATATAACTGTGCTAAGAAACAGTAAATATTAAACTGTTAACATCACAGTAATATGAACTTTATACCATCTCATTTTTGAATATTAAAAAAGACCAAAATATTTTCTGTATACTAATAGGTCTCATATAGTGTATGAGGGTGGCAACTAAAATTGTGAATGAGATTTCAGAATTTCTTGCATTTATATTTATAAAGAGTAAAGAACTTACTCTTTTTTAATTAAGAATTAGATAAATATTCATATGCTATAAAAGAGTGACCAAGTCGAAACTTATTTTGTTACAATTTCATTGCCCTAAAATTTGATTAGCCTCACCTTTATTATGAACTAGCTTTGCAGATGTGTTTCCAAACTTCTGGAATTCTTCTAATCTTTTACTGCCAGCACATCATTGGCATTGTGGATTTTGTTAAGGGCTGTTAAGAACTGCAAGCTGATTTCGTTAAGCGACACTATTTGTTTTAGCTGTGTCTTGTCTTCTGTCAAATGTCGAAGGCCTAGGAAGCGTAGCCATTCCAGCAGGCAGAGACCCTGTGTGAACTATTAAAATTTCCACACATGGATGCCATTTGACTCATTCTACACATGCTGCAATTAAGTGCTTGCTAAATGTTGCTTTCCTCTCTCTGAAAGAAAAGCAATTAGAGGGAAAATGTGGAAAGATTTAAGTGTAAGTGTGGTTTATCTGAAGAAATAGGCTTATAGTGAATTGTGACCAAGGACTTTGTGTTCTGTCAGTGGGGGAAAACACTCATAATTAAATATTAGTTTAACAAGTTTTAATGCAAAAACTTTTTGTTGAGTGACAACCCTATGTGGTAGGAGTTGGAACTATAAAGATGTATATGATATAGAATTTGCCTCAAGGTTCAAGAAGAAATACACATTTAAAAACGGCAAAACTATAATACAATGAAGATAAACATAGAAGTCAAGTATACTCAAAGTAGTAGCAACATAAAAAGTGTTAATTACTTCTGGCCAAAGGTGGTACAGGGATACTTCAGAGGTTATGGTGTTTAATTTGAATTTTAAACAATGAAAAAGAATTTAGGTTGATGGAGGACATTCAAAGTACAAGAAACTTCATGTGTAACACACACTCATAGAAACAGTATAGATTGAGAAACTGTAAGTCTGATGTTAATGAGCAAATTATCAAGTGATAAAGACAATATAAAGTCAAGTGATAGAAGGGAGGTAGTTAATAAAGGATCCTTAATGCCATGCTGGCAAATTAGAATTTTGGATGACAAGGAATCATTTAAAACTTTTTGTAGTAAGTAACCTGAGGACATTTGCATTTTAGTAAGAAAACTCTGGCCAGGTATATGAAGGTAGGATCATTTGCTGTCAAGAGGAAAAGTAAGATAAAAGGAGGCTATTGCCCAACTCAGAACTGATCATTGCAAATCATCTAAGAAAATGTGAAGCCTAGGACTGTCACATTGTTTTGCAAGCAGGCAGTCAGTGACCGCGTAAACAGTTACCTTCTACTTCAAATCCCAGACGGAGCATACAAGTCACGATATCTTCATGTTAGCCAAAGCCCCAGTCCAAAGTATATTGTTCAAGCCCATCAAAATAGGGGACACAGCTGCTCAAGTCTAGGGCATTCTTCCTTAAAACAATAAAATATAAATATGCATTGAACAATTTAAATCCCTCTGAAGATCATTCTTAGAGTAAAATGTTAAAATAATTATTTCTAGATACTAATATATTATCTGTGGGCACAATGAGAAATTATGCAGATATATTTTGTACACACACACGCACACACACACTTGCCTTAATGTGAACAAATGGAAAAGGAAGAAAGGAAGAAAAAATTTAATTAGAGTCACTTACTAGAAACAACTGAGTGATATCACATCTGTACAGTTTTAGAGCATGCCTTTTCAAAACAAGATAAATGAGCTTAACCAGTGGAGATATCCACAGCATTTGTATGTAGAGTTGTCATTCAATTAAAATCTGTTCTCTGAACCATATCACATGAAGATCCATAATTAAACTGTGCTAACCAAAGCAGTAAGATCCTAAATCATCCCTAAACCCAGCATTCCAGTCTTGCCATCATTACAATATGATAAACCAGGGAACCCACACTGCTTGATATTAATATAATGGCTATGACTATAAAGCATTCAACCCGAATGCATAAACTACATGTTCTTCCTGTATATTCACACCTGAAATGACATTGTGAAACACATCACCACATGTCCTATTGAAGAAAACTGTGATCTTGTGAATTTGCAACTAATAGGAGACAAATATATTGGGTTACATTATCATCATTTCTTCATTTGCTGTACCAGAAGATATCCTGACTATTTTCAGAAACATCCTTTCATTCAATTATTCCATCCGTCCCCCAAAATAGTTTCCTTATTATCAATACTATAAAATACAAGCTTTATATCTTTCTTTTCCTTTAAAATCTTTGATTATTCAGAAGCAATTTGCAGTTGGAATCTATCTTTCATTTAAAGATGCCAGGGCGATAGCCATCTATGCAAAATAAGTAAAATTTTTAAATAGTTAAAACTCCACAATTTGTGCTATGAACATCTCCTTGTTCTTATGAGATTTATTTTGTTGTATGGATATGATAATAGGTAAGAGAAAAAATGTTTTCAGTTATGGATGATATCTGGTTTAAACAAAAGTAGAGTGACATTAGGCATAGTTAAGGAGATGACGAAGATATGGCCGATAAAGATAACTATTCTACAATGCAGTTGTAAAGTAATTGTGTGCACAGCTTCTTCAAAGACATAAATCTCAACAGAAAAATGATTGGAAAATATATGTTTCTGATCTAGGTATTTAAATGTTCTTTCATAGTTAATGACCATCTAAAGAGATTTAGAAAACACATCTCTTTTTTTATCATATGAGATTTTTTCTTCCAACTTATAATTTTACATATACACATATGGTAATAATAATGCCTGGCATTTTAGTAGAATTTTTCACAATTAAAAATCTTTAGTACTGAGAATCTGTGAACAAATGCCTTGCCAACCTGATTGGGATACCAAAGGTTTCTTTCACATGTATCTTCTGTATTTCTTCAAGTTAGCAATTATTAATTCATCTAATTTTCCAAATAAAACATACTATCATCATGTGTCATTATGAGAGATAATATATAAGTGACATAATTAATTAGCTAATTACTTGGTTTTTAGTCTCATCGCTGCTCTTCAAATCAGATTAAATTAAATCACATATGCGCATATAGTACTATGTGCTTATTGTTTTTTAAATCAAAGTAGCAAGGAGAATAGAGGGAAAAAGATATGTAGCTATATTGCTAACACACCAAACAAGTATGGTTGTATGCACGATCTTTCAGTAACTAAGATAAACAAGGACGCTAGAATATCTCTTCTGCTTTCTTTATCCCCATTAGCAAAATGTTGGGATTTTGTTCTAAATAGGAAACATAATATTGTTAAATTTGGGGGAAATTATGGATTGCCTTTTCCTCTACCCCCACCAGCCCCCTCGCACCAGCACACACACAAAAGGATACTGGTGAAACCAATTTATTGGGAGCTATTTTCTTTTCCCCTTAAAAGTCCAACTAAAAGCCTTTGTGTTTGGGTCCTTTAAGCCCAGAATACCTTTTTTGTAGTGCTCTGTTTCAAGCACTCAAGCCATGTGCTCTTCCATTATTTTAGAATGGTAATGCTTTCCCTTTAAACGATGCTTCTCTTGCCCCTCAAAGGCATCATTGTCTGCCTGGGATCCTCAATTCGGTTGCTTTTAGCCCCTGATAAATTAGTAATGGAACAGAAAAGAAGGCTTTGTGGCTCCTGTGCCCTGTTATTAAATTGTGGTTTGGTGCTAAAATGTATACACCGCAGCCTCTGTAATGGCAGGTAACTGTTTGACTAATTGGTCCAGACTCAATAGAATTACAGAGCTACAAGGATCTTCAAATTCTTTAGTCATATGTTTTCGAGAAGACTAAGACCTTAGAAATTAAAAGACTTGCACAAGAACGCACAAACATCAAGCAACATAGCTTGGACCATGGCATATTGTTTCTCACATTATTTCTTTTTGAATCAGGTCTTTGATATTTATTAAAATAGTAAAAGAAATAATTTAAATTTGGCTACAGTCTTTTGTGAAAAAATATCTGAGTTGTATAAAAATATTTTAAAAATTCAAGGCAGCTTTAAAAAAAATCTTATCAGTCATCAATTTCTAAATTATTGCTTACTCATAACAGAGCCTATGTTCCTATAGCACTCTATTCTTTTCAAAACTTGGTCCTACAAGCTTTTCCCTTCAAAATGTGTACCCATATTATATCAGTTAACAAATAATTGGTTCTGTAAGGTAATTAAGGGAGATATTACCTTTGATTTACCTCGTTCTAACCTGAATCCCAATAGCTGTATGTTTAAACTCTGTTTTTTAAAGTCGCTTTCTACTTCATATTTTATTTATTTGTTTACGCGCTTCATACTTCCTATTAGTCGCTGAAGCTTTTGAAAGTAAAGGGATTTCTTAAGCATTTCTCAAGACCCCACAAGTTCCAGCTCATGGCTTCACAGAAACAGGCCTTCAAGGTCTATTTAGTAAATAAACAAACGAATTTCTCTTTTATAGATAAGAAAATATACATATGTATAAAATGTCTTTTTCCAGGTCATATAGGAAATTAGTAGAAAGATAGAACTAAAATATTCTATTCATTTCATCACCTATTCATTTAACAGGTGACAAGGACTTAGAATGCCTGTATTACCAACAACCCACTTTGAGGAGAAACAAATTTGCCATGGCCTCTGTGCCCCTGTCTGCCCCAACCAGAGCTGACTGGTTGAAAGGATGGGTGGGGCCCCCACCCAGATCACATGGGACAGAACACAGGCTAATCAGTGACTTAGAAGCTGAAAGGCATAATGTACAGAGAGGTGAGAGAGGCTCCAATAGGCCAAATGCCAGTGAAAGTTGTGACAATAGAAACTGAGTAAGTGGAGGGACCGGTTAAGAGGGACACGAAGCATATGTGTAGTAAACAGTGGGAATGCCATGAGAGACAGTATGCGGCCTGTGAAAGAGGAACACTGAGTAGCATGAAGCTGGTGTGGTGTCTATTTTGACAGCTTTACTCTTCTGTTTCTACCATTATCTTCATGCATCTTAAAAATGAAACCTCTTTCACTTGAGGTAAATTGAGGAATATCCTTCTCTTGTAACAACAGTAGAATCCATGACCCCTCATTTAGAAAGTTCAGTGTATTGCCACCTTTCCACAATGCCTACCTATTAATTCTCTATCTTATGGAGTATAGTAGGATTTTTAGTCCAAATAATTAAATATTTGCCACCTATTTAGAGAAGTGTTATAAAAAGTTTTCTCTACGTAGTTGTTTTTAAGGTTTATTTTGGATTCAAATCATGTCTTTCTCAGGAGTGAAAATGAAATTTCCCTAACAAATAAAACAGAAAAGACAAATGGATTGCATCTAAATAGGAAGTTTCTAAATCCGTGAACTGCAATTCGGTGCTGGTGGTTTTCAGTTCCCTTCAGCTTAGCTAACACTTTGACCTGATCTGCTCCCATACAGCCAGAATACGAAGCTACATTTTGAGAGGATATATTTATTTGATCTTTGTGAGAATCTGAGGTAGAGTCAGAGAAAACCCCTGAAAGAATATAATCTTTAGAAATATATGCCAACTATGGCCCACAGCCACGAAATATGCTCTAGTTAGACTGTCATCTCTAATTCAGGACCAAATAAACCAATGCAGTTGATTGAGTAAGTCTTTGAGCCAGCCAGTGGTAATTTTAAAATTTGTCTGGAGTTCTTTGATATTATTACTCTCATTAAGAGGTGGAGCCTCATTCCCCTCACCTAGAGTATGTGGTGGACTCAGTGGCTCACTTTTAATGAATAAAGTCCAAGTGGTGATGTGTGATTGCAAAGAATAGGTCATAAAAGGCATAGCAACTTCCTTCCTTTTCTCTCATCCCTCACTCTGCCATGAGATGAGGACACTCAATAGCCCTGTGGAGAGAACCACATAGCAAGGAACTAAAGCCTTTGCCAACACTAGTGAGGGACTGAGACCTCCAGCCAACAGCCATGTGAGTGAGTCATCACAGAAGCCGATCTGATGCTTGGTGACAACTTAGCTGCAACTTCAGGACAAACTCTAAACCAGAATCACCCTGTTAAGCCAATATCAAATTCCTGACCTATAGAAACTGTGAGATAACGTGTGTTTGCTGTTTTAGGCTGCTAAATTTAAAAGTAATTTGTTTCCCATAATAGATAGCTGATATGCTGCACTTACATTCTGCAAAGACTGTCAAAGTGAAAGTTACTTCTCAATATTCTAACATTTGAATTATTTTTCAATAACACCTTCTCTATCAGAATGAAAATATAAAATAACTTATTCTCAAAATTTTCAGTGTGTGTTCTAAATATCTTATGCTTTGCAGGGTTAAATGGGTTAAATAGTTTAACCTACAGAAGATTTACATATTTTCTTAAAGGAAAAGCAAAATTAACTTTCTTTAAAACTGATTAGTAATGCTAGGAATCCCCAAAGATTATACCTTCTATAACATATTTCTTGTATTTGTTTTTTAAGTGGTACTAGTTTTATTTTAAAATTTTAAAAGAAACCAAATGGAAGAAGAATTTCTTATATATTTTTACATTGTTATTCTGATACTTCTTTGGGCACCTCTTCATGCTGAATTCTAAATCAATAAATTTGCATATGCTTGAAGTATCTGTATTTATATACATACATATGAATACTAAAAGGCATATGTTGTTTTTCATTCCCTTTTTGTTTTATTTATTTATTGCCATTGTAGATTAATTCCTACCCAAAAGCAGCTGCCTGTGGGTGGTGGGTAAATTCACTTATCTCACAGAATCTTTATAAGATGACTTATAATCTGGTGATATGAGAGAAGTATTTGGAGAGTGCGTGTATATGTGTGCATGTGTGTCTGTACGTGCACATGCACATGTACATGTTATTTTAATGTTTAATCTAGATGTTTAAAATCTAAACTCAGATAATTCTACTAAGTGGTTCGATCAGTGGGGTAGAAGCTAACAGATCTGACTTACCTCCAAAACAGTTATAAAACTTAGATAATACATGGCGGTAACCTTGATTTTTTTTTTTTCCTATTAAGTCTTTAACTTGTAATTACAGACTTAATAGTTTCAATATCGATATGCCTGTGGGTTATTTCCAATATTTAGATATTTGCCCTATTGTAGCCTAGTAAGTAGAATAGTTCTGAAATAGTTTGATGAAAGTGAATCACCAAATGAGTGTCAGCCCAAGAATTATACCATCTATCCTATATTCTGGTTATCTGTTGTATAACAAATCATGCAAAACTTAGTGGCTTAAAACGGCAACCAATTATTGCAACTCATGGTTCTATGGGTCGGTAATTTAGCAAGTAATTCTTCTGTTCCATGAGGCATGACTAGGGAGTTCAGCTTTGCATCTTAGCATGGAGGGCTGAAAGGCTCGGTTGGTCTGGATCCATATACTTATCCATGTAGTTTCAAAAGACAGGAGGGGGAAGCTGCCAGTCTTTCCTAAGGACTGGCCCAGAAATGGGCACAGTATCACTTTTGCTGTTGTCTTTTGGTTAAACAGTTTGGAACCTTCTAAGACTTGGTGGGAAAAGCATCAAAGAATCTATGGTATCTTTAATCTGCCACACCCTGGAAAACACACAGATATACACTTATATACAAATATGTTTAATATATCACAGGTATTTCTAGAAAGAAACTAACTTATTCATCAATTATGTTTCAAGTGAAATTAGCTTTAAAATATAATGTTCACATGAGAAAGAAATTAAAACAAAAAAACTTTAATTATACAGCAGCATATCATATTATTAAAGTATTAATGTATTTTAATGCCAGTGGTGATCATTAATATCAAGGAAATTGATTAGACAATGATCGCTTTAAATTATGAGGCTATATTAAAAGGAATAGTATTTGTCCATTTAGTTAAACCAATGTATATTCCTTTGTATGTTAAAAGGTAGCCATTAAAATAATCAGAGGGTAAAAAAAAGCATAAGGATATAAATTGATACAGTAAAACATTTTATTTTGAGTCCTGTTGGAGAAATAATGGTGGATGTATTTTGGTACATTGGTATTTAGAATCTCAATAGATATACTTAAAAGGTCAAACACACAGAAGCCTCTTTACCTGTGGCAGCAAAATGACATCATCTCTAGCCTTTATAGCTACAAACATTTTTCAAAGACAGCAATTTATAGATGCTTTTCTAAGAATTAGTCGATATATTAGCTTTCTTTAAAATATACAGCTGCAGCAGCAAGCCACATATATTTTATTTGGCCTTGCTAATTTTCCCTGAGTTCTAGGAGCTATGGATTTTTGAGATATTTGGCTGAAATTCAAAATGAAAAATCATTTTAAAAAATAGAAAAGCATTTCATTCTTTAAAAATGCTAAAAATATATGATGCAAAATGTCATAGTTTGGCTGTAATAGCAAAATTCTTAGAATCAATCAGTCAAAAATAACTGTGTTATTTAAGCGCAATTTGAAGGCATACAAACTAAAAACAGTATTTTAAAACCATTTATAAGAGCTTGATGGCTTCTCTATACACTGATAGCTATTTGCCTTGTAAAAACAACAATTGAATGAGCACAGAGAATAGGCCATCATAGAAAAGGTTGCCTTTTATGTAGTACTAACATGTACTCAATAGCATTTACCTACTTAGTCTGGGCCAAGGGCAAGAGGGTACTTCAACAACAACCCATACTCCCCAATTTTACCACTATTCCCACTGTATAATCCTCTCACAATAAAAGCAAGAAGCAAACAAAAATTACATGAATACCACAAATTGGGAGATGGTTTTTGTATGTTTACTTTGCCAGAATGAAAATATTTGAGAAAAAGTACAAAAGTACTTGGCCCAGTTATTTATTCATTATTTACTTAGTCAGAATATGTTTATAAAGAGCTGACTGTGTACCAGATACTATTCTCAACCCTGGGAATAGAGAAAAATAGGCATGACTCTTGTCTTTAATTTACTGAGAGTCTAAGGGGAACAAGATCGACATAAACACACAGGTATATTGTAGCTTGAAAAACACAGTTCCTGGGGTGGGGATGGGATACCATAGGATCCAGAGGCAGAGCATCTAACTCAATCTTGGAAAAGCGAGAAAAGATTTCCCAAAAGAAGTATGAAAAGAACATTTGGGTATTAGATTAGCCAAGAAAGGATGTGGAAGCCACAATAGAGAGGAATATGAAAAATGTCAGAATTCAAAAATATGTTAGTTGGAACAATTAGCACAGTATGGGGAGGGTAACAGAAGAATATGGACATTTAAGTGATAAGATGAATAACATCTGAACTGACACTCCTAAGCAAAAACTAAATAAAAAGGAAAGAGAATACAAGAGAAGGAAAAGGATTCCAAACATAGAGAAACATTTTTCAAGTCAAAATGTATGCACTAACTCTTAGGACCAGAGAAGCAAGTGTAAACTGGACCTTGAAGCCCCCAATATAAAAATAAAAAACAAATTATTCGATGCTTAGTAGAGTATCTTTGACGGTTTGGGGAGCGGGGTTTGTTTATTTAGTTTTTCACTCTGATATGATCAGATTTGGTTTTAGAATGATTTCTGACTTGGAAAAAAATGTATTTGTGACAGAAAAATCAAGACGTTGTTACAGAAATCCAAGTGAAGGGTGGCATAGAAAGCTGAAAAACAGAGCCTTTCCAGTTTTCATTAACAATCTTCTCAAAGTCCTTCCCGATTCTGCCCAGTCTCCATCACAACACCAGTGCCACATATTTTTGGTTTATGTTACAGCAAAACCTTACTTCTGGTAAAGTTTCAGTTTGGGTTACTTATTGCTATATGAAAAACTATCTTAAATTTTAGTGGCTTAAAACCACAGTGTCCACTTTTTTTCTCATGATTCTAGGCATTTACTGGGCTCAACTTGGCAGTCTTTCTGCTCCCAGTGAAGTTAACTGGGGCTATGATAATAGGAATGCACAAATGGAACGATACATCCAAGATCTCTCACTCACATGACTGCACCAATGCTGGGACACTTGGGACAGCTTGGTCTCTCCATGTAATGTCAGAGACTCATTCTCCACATGAAATCTCCAAGGTCACTCCAGAAGAATAGCTGTATTTCTTATATGGTGGCTCAGGGTTCTGAAAAGTGTACAAACAGTAGCTACTTGACTTTCTTACAATTTAGGTTCTGTTCATTGATGGTCTCTACTACTCGTAAAAATTGAGCCTATATTCTGAGTGAGATCCTTAATTGTGATCAGGACTTAGGAACCTCCCTTTAGATTCCTGCCTGGAAAACAGCCAGAACATTTCTAGATGTCTCATAATCAGGCTACTGAGGTCCCTAGAGGCAGGTGTTTTGTATTTGGGTTTATGTAATGTAGAAACCAAGGCCAACCTGAAAGGATGTGATATGGCTGTTTCAGAGAGATTTCTGATCAAATGCATGAAAACTGAAAAAATTTGATGCTGTATGGTTCCCTCCTTCACCTGGATGTAGGATATACCACACAATAAAAGATATAAATAATCATAATAATACTACCTGTTTTTGTAGAGTTGCAAACTCACAGCTTACTCAGGTATGTAGATAACATTTAGTTTATTTTATCAATTATTAATTGAGTCTAACTTACCACCATCTGCTGAATAGCAGGAAAGCAAAACAAAGTGTATAGTCTTATCTATTTTAAAATGTGTTTGTTCTGACAGTTAACGAATTCTTTACTTAATGTTCAATCATTCTAAGATAAAATGTACAGCTCCTCAGCATTCTTCACCACCTGTCCCCCTCCTCAGATTTATTCCAAGATGTCATCTTGATGTGTGTTGGGAGAGATATGGTCTAAGTCATCTCTTGATGGGAAAGGAAAATCTGACTTGTATCCTCTGGCTCCCTTGATTCCCAGGGCAGTAACCCTCATCGACATCATTGCTGCTTGCTCAGTTGCTACTGTAAGCTATAGTCTGATTTCGTTTACTACTGCCTGATTGGTAGGAGCTCCTTTGACCAGAACTCTGGGTTTGTCATCCCACATCTATACCCTATCTGGGTGTATCACCATTTGAATTGTACTTTGCAATAGCCACAACAGTGACAGGTCCCTGACTCTGAGCCCGGAAGTCTTCCAAGTCATTCCACCAGGGGCAGAGAGTACATTTGGGTTCCATCCACGCTACAAGGTAAAAGATGGCTCAAAAATGTAAATTCTTTCTACCTAACACCATTGTACTGTTGGGATTCCTTTGCTAAGTTGAAAATCCAGCTGCTATGTATTCTTATCTGGGGATCTCTTACTCTCCAGAGGGCTCTCTCTGCCCTCACTATACTTTCTCCTAACCTAAAGCCAGAGAGGATATGTCCATGTTATTAATTATTCACCACACAACCCAGAATTTATTCAAGGTCTTCTGTGATGGATGTATAAAGTATATTTCGCTAAGCATAATCTCCTGCTCACAGTTTTTTTTTTTTTTTTAAGTTGTTTAATTAGGGAGCTTTACATGGAAGAATTTGTTTCTACTTTGTGTTTTCAAGGACATTTAATGCCAATTGCTTTTTGAAAAAGAATATAGAATGTAAGCTTTTGGAATACTATGTGTCTAGTTGAAAAAAAAAAAAACCAGACTGACAGAGAGGAATATTGAATGCTGGAACATAAAATTCAAAAATAGTACCAAATCATTGTATCCCTTTTAAAATATCAAAAATTATATTCTATATTTTATTTTTAAGAATAAAATATCGTTGTATAAAATATATTTTGTATTTTTCCTAAACCCATTTTAAAGAAGATCTTGCTCAATCTTATATTTGGTCATGTGTATACTACATGTTAAATCAATTAAGGATTAGTTGAATCTAAATATAATGTTTATTTTTATCCCTGATTTAGCATATCAAATTAATCACTGAAAAAGCAAACATATCAGCTCAGCTCTAGATGTTTGTGAGTAGATGTCTCTAAAACTTTTGTCCCTCATCCATTGCCACAGGGTATATAATATCTAAAGTTTACAAAGAGAGAATATTACATTTGCCCTGGAATGATAGGTGCCAGCACTTACGTATTTCTGCATAAAAATGTGGAGGAACTATCTATACATTACTGAAACTATTGCTTAGAAAGCAACAAATCCAACCTAAGCACCAGTTATTTTATTTCTATGATACCAAACATTTATATTTGACTTTCTTGTTTATTTATTTGTTTTACAAAAATGACAAGTTTTTTGCCACTATAATATTTATCTAAATTATTTGGCATTGGGCAACCCAACATGTTGAAGACAATAAAAACAATTGCCTGCATAATTTAAAAGAGTTAAAACGCATGGGCATCTAGCAGTTGACCAGTTCATTTAGTTAATTTTCTTATAGCCTGCATATAAATACAGACTTTCCGAAGAGGTTTTGCCATTTATTTAGTTAATGTGATCAGGTAAGCCATTACCTACACAGTGAATAAGGTCCCAGGCTTATTTTTTTAATGGTTTTCTGGACTTTTTGATTGCATTAAATGTATAATTGACAATATTACCCTTTCTACTATATAGACAATATCTTAATGAACAATAAATCATCTCTTTTTGTGGGCTTAAAGTAAGTTTTAATCATAACCTTACCTGAGTTAAATGTTAACATTTTAGTTAGCAGCAAGGTTCACTGAAAATGAAATGTTACTGTAATTCCATGGAATTAAGTGGCCACACTTAGGCCAAAGAGTTGCTAAAATTAACTAAAGGGCCTAGTTGCCTGACCTTTAATAAGATGAAGTTTCACTCTTAATTATATTGTTTAAACATTCCTAATCTACCTGATGTAATAATATCTGAACGCTTGAGATACTGCCATATTTTATTAGTTGTAATAATATCGATTGTTTTAATAATGAAAAATGTCTAAGCGTTCTTATAAAATCTTGGCTATCATGGAAATAAAGCCTCATCTAGCTCTGAGCCCATTGACTTAAATGTTGCTGGCTGATCACCAACAGGGTTTGATTTTAAACATGCTAATATGAAATAGTAACTGGAAAGCAATTTGTTTCACTGTTTTTTTTTTTTTTTTTTACTAAAAAAAACTATTCACCTGGGGAAAACCAAATTCATATCATAAACATAATGCTGCTTATAAAGAGTACTAATGATATACTTTATGAATTTTAATTTCTATTTGGAAGTCAGCAAGTGTGCATTCTATAAATGTAAACCATCTGTTGGCACCTCCTAAAAGACTAGATAGATTTCAGTCCATCCCAACATGAATTATTTATTTTGATGGATTTCTTTCCTAAGCAAATTCAAGGTGTGTGTGTGTGTGCGTGTGTGTGTGTGTGTGTGTATGTGTGTGGTGTGTGTGTGTGCGTATGCACATGTATGTTTTAATCTGTTTTTAATCTGCAATAAAGTTTGAAAGTCAAGACATGCATAACTGCAAACCTAAAAGACAGAAGTGCTTAACAATTTGAAATGTGTTTATTTCATACAATAAGTTGCTTATAAATTAAGAAACACCATTTAACATTAAACCACAGGTGAAAAGAAAAATAGGAGAAAATGCAATGAAAAATTTCTGTAATTTTAGTGTTTCAGTGACTATACGAGAAATTCCTATTACCAAAAAGAGAAATTCATAGTATCCACTAGCAATTTCAAATACTCCATAATTAATTATAAGATAACTGCAATGAAAATGAACATTTGAAATATATTCACTTTACTAAATGAATATTTAATGTATTTTGAACAAATGCAGAAAATCTCATTGAGGTTAACATAACAGACTGTTATATTGCCAGTATTATATTTTTTAAAAATTATTCTTGTTGATGAATATATAAAACGGCCCTTATGTATCAAAGATTACTGCACATAGTTGCACTTTCCACTTTTGAGTTTGTGTCTAACTTTGACTTTAGGAAAAATTTTATTAGATAGGACAGAGACAGTCAATGCACATTAGTGAATCTGTACTCTACTCCAGATAGAAAAGAGATGAGTATCCAGGTAATTTTTTAAACCATGTTCAGCAGGTAATTGTGTAGAGTTAAAAAAAAAAAATTGTGCTATAGGATAGTTGCTTCAAACCTGTTGAACAAATTTTATAGACTAATATTTCACACATACACATTACAGATTAGAACAAGACTTGAACTTGAACAGCCTTTAAGAATCAGTTTTTTTTGTTGTTGTTTTTTTTTTTTTTTTGATTAGTAAGTAAATGCAAATTTCCAAAAAAATTGGAATTTTCTTGGGGCTATATATGAATATTTTTTTTTTTTAAAGAGTGATCCCTATTTGAAGCAGCAATCTTACCCTGGATCTACAGATTCTCTCTTTTTAAATTCCCTTACGTGGTCATTATTTTATTTCACATCATGGGCAAATTAAAACAACTGAAAAGTCTGTTCCTCTTTGCACCAAAGACCAGATTCCTGCTGTACATAGGCTCGATTGTGGTTATGGGTATTTCCATAACACTTGTTGCCATTGGAGAGCTGCAGCGGCAATTGCCATCTCTGGGTTGTTCCCTCCCATCCCTTTCACCCTCCAGCAATTTTTGTTCTCCTCTATTCAGGCACATTTGAACTGATTAAATGTTCTTGGATTATGCAAGGAAACTATAGGACAAAGTAGCAGAGAATGTCCTGTTGTATTTCACCCTAATTTCAGCTGTCTATAAATTTTATCTGTACTCTTTGAAAATGTATCTTTAGTTATTCCTCTAGGCAGCAAATCCAAAATGTCTTAAATTCAGATTGTTTATTGATTCTTGATGGTGTAAACAAAATCTTAATGCACCAACTAAAAGAATCTGTATTCCAATTCTTATCCAAGTACCTTTCCCAAGCACAATTCTCCCTACCCCTAATATATACGAACTCTTCTTATTCTGGGTGCCCATTAAAAATTAAGTGCAATCAAATAAATTGAGCAAATGGTATCACAGAATTCTATTGGCTTACAAAAAAAGTGACTTGAACAGGATTTATATTTAGCCTTTCCACAGTTAGAAGAACATTTTGTTATCGTAATGTATGTTAACATAGTCCCTTGGTTCATATGGTTATCCTACACCAAATAAAGAACGCTATTATTTTATATTGACCCATAGTATCATTTAAAGTCTATTTAGTAAGTAAATAAAAAACATCATACCTATGTTTTTGTTAAAGGTGGAAACGATGAGTGCAGTTAGGGCTAAGATAACTTAAAGCCTAGACCCAATATGAATTATTCTCATTACTTAATTAGAAGGGACACATAGAGAAATTAAGAAGACTCTACTTATGCTTAACCCTTGCTCACCCTTTACTCATTTTTTCTTAATTTTTTTTATGATGCTACTATTTACACTGTCTATTGTACCTTCAGTGAATATTTTGTATCTGTTCACTCTTCTATCTTCACTATAAATATCCTAATAAAACCATCATTCTCTCACAAAAGAACTACTGCAACAACCTCCAATTTGTTTCCTAACATTCACTCTGGCCATGTTCTATCCACTATTACCACAAAAGCTTGAATAATCTTTTAAAACACATGAAGCAAATCGTTTTAGTCTCCCACTTAGAATATTTTTTAAAAAGACCAAAAAAATGCACTTCAAATATTCACACATTTGTAAAAATTAAAACATCAAAATGTAAGACAATATTAAAATGAAATTAAACATAAAATACTGCAGATTAAGAACATTAGCTCAAGTGGTATTTAATGGGAAAATTATGTAGCTATTATATAAGTACAGTGAAAAAAGAGAGATTGAAAATGGAGCTAAAAAGTCAACTTAGAAAATTAGAAAAATAGTAGAGTAAATGCAAAAAATATAAAAGGTAAGAGTAAAAAGTTATTTAATAGAAAATATTCAACAGATAAATAAATCAAACAAACTGGTTCTTTGAAAATCTAATGGAATGGACAGAACTCTGCTATGTTTTAAGAAGAAGATCAATAAGAAATGAGATAATCATAGAGGACATTATGATAAAGAGATTAAAAGAAGAGAATTTCCGTATTATAGAGTTGTTCCACAAGCTTTCAAAAGATCAAGAGAAGAGAGGCTGAAACATATGTGCATTATGTCTCGCACTTAGTAAGACCTCAGTGATCTTTGTTGGCACAGGTTCAGGGGGGTTAGACCACATAGTTGAAGCTTGAATGCAGTTTACATATGAGTGACTGGCAGGTGAGGAAATGTAGAAAAGAAAATGCAAGTAACTGTGCTAAAACTTAGCTGTAGAAGGAAGAGGAGGGGAAAAAAGCTGGGAGGATAGTACAGTAAAGACCAAAGCCTTTTTCACAAACTACAGTGAAAGAATCAGTAGGGAGGTAAGTGCTGGAGCTAGGAGTAGGGACCCATAGTATTATTTCGTGTGTGTGAAGGTCTTTGGCAAGGGCATCGTGTTAGCCTTATTTTTCACTCTTCCCTTTGTAACAGCCCAGAGGTCTCCAAGTAACCGCTGGATATACTTCCTGTTTTAGAGCTCTCTGAAAATATTTCAAGAAGTCTTTATACATTTTTCTTTTTCCCACTTAATTAGGGGCCAAGGGATATGCTTCGAGTAGAGTGAAATGTCTTTAATTGAATTCTGTGTCTTAGTCTTTATCATCATAAGAGTATACACACATTGACTCTGCTGATTGCATTATGTGTGGTAGCAATAGGAGGGTGATTAATATTAAAATATTTTAATCATTAAAACACCTCTAATTAAATTATTTTATTTTTTCCAAAGCTTAATATGGGAATGTTTTCATTTTTGTTGCAACGTTTACATCTATCTCTCAGTAAGAACTTTCAAGTTTGTTGATTGCAAATAATCCTTGGCCAGGCAATGAGAAACAGTTTTAAGGGAAGGTTAGTTGGATAGGGTTGATACCACACTCAGACTTCATCACATTGACCTCCACATCTGCTTTCTTCCTACCATACCTCATTTCTTACATTAAAAAATCTGTGTATATTTTATGTTAAGTTAATATAAGGAATTGAATGTGGGACTTCCTCCAGCTTCTGTTGGCTGCTCTGCCAAGTAGAAGGGAAAAGCTGTGTTGTTTACACTTCTCAGTGCTACAGAGCATTGTTCACTCTAGGGAAATCATCAATATTTTTAACTATCCATGATAGGAAGAATTCTTCATGAGGTATTAGGGAAAGGTTTGAGATAGGGTCAATACAAGGGGAGAATCTCAGTTTGGCTCTATTTTTGACTTCTTATTTACTTTTAGGATAAACTTGATAGCATACCGTTGTGTTTACCCTGGGGGAAAAGCAGGGAAAGAAAACAAACAAACAAAAATCCCCACAATTTTGGACATTCTAGAAAAAGTTTTAAAATACCTAGAAGTAGCTTAAAATAATAATAATTAAAATAAATAAAGTACTGAGAGAGAGGGATGGGAGGGAGAGAGAGAGACAAGAGAATGAGGACAAGGATGCAAGCATATAGAAAAGCACAAGAGCGTAGAGAAGGCCTCTTAAAAAGAACCTGAAATCTGTTCCGGAATTCAGCATGATAGTATAAGGCAGGCATCATTATTTCAAATCACATCTTGGCTCTGCCCCTCATTAGTTCCGTATCCTCAGAAAAGTTACCCATTCCCTCTGTGTTCCGAAATTGCATCTATAAAATGTAGTTGTTTTTGATGTTCTTCTCCTTCCATCCCCCCTTTCCCTTCTCTTCCTCCTCCTCCTTCAAGAGTTTACATAAATGAAAGTGAAACCCACATGTTACTGAGTCTAAACAGCTTGTTGTTAGGAAGTGTTTAATAGTTATATTGAATAGTCTGTAAGTAACTCAAGAATTTTACCCATAATTCTCATATATTTAGCAGCTACTTTGGTCTCTGAGTATAAAATATCATTTTTTTTTTCATGTGGTCCTGTTAAATTGGTCATAACTGATACAGGACAAGCATTAGTACTTAAACCAAATGCAAATATCTGTATACTGTGTATGTGAGAGACCAATGGACCATGGAAGCAGCCTACACAAGAAGGTGTCCACTTCAAAAGGTGATTAATTTATCTGAGTGGATCTTTTCTCTTATGGAGTTTGAAAGACGGAGAAGGAGGAAAGGGAAGGAGAAAAGGCAGACAAAGGAGAGTCAGAGAAGTTGAGTCATGCGTATGTAAGAGTCAGATTGCATCCATAGAATAGATTCATATTTCTGAGAGGAGAACAAAAGAGGGGAGGGTCATTGAAATTTCCAACTCCAAGCAGAAAAATATTCTATTGACGGTGTTTAACAGTTTCATCCTCACCACAGTATTCAAAACTCTAGTCCTATAAGAGGTGAAAAAAATGATTTCCAGAGAGACTTCAGATATAAGAATGTTAAAGATAAATAGAGAGCAGTAGCAATTTCAGTGGTTAATAATCAATTATTAAGAGTAGGTGGTAGTAAGGGCCCTCAGGGAAATGTTAAAGAAGCCAGTACTGATAGCCTGGGGCCAGGTAGCTGGAGACCCAGAGGAGGAAACAGACCCAAAACTCAGGAAAACAATCTCTGAGCCACATTTCTTAAAGTTAGTCCCATTCCCTTAGCCAAAATAATAATAATACATAGAACCTGATTTTTCAAATGCTACTGGATATATTCTTTACAATTATAATTTGATGTAGAGCTTTTTAGTGAATTATATGCCATTCTTATCACAGAAATGGATGTAGCTTTTCAACACAAGCTGACAGGCAGCATGGCACAATGGTGCTCTTTTCCCCATGGGAGCCCGGTGTGCAATGGCTGCAAACAGCAGCAGCATCCTTGGTAGTGTGTGCAATCTATTATTTGTATGGGTTGTTCTAAAGGACCTTGGAGACAGTCCTTTTCCAGTGGACACTCATGTCTGATCTCATGCTATTTCCAGTCTAGACTCCAGACAGGTATATGGGGTGCCTTTGGAAAGCTCCAGGGCACAGTGGCCAGAGTCCACATTGGCCAAATAATCGTGTCCATTCGCACCAAGCTGCAGAACAAGGAGCATGTGATTGAGGCTCTACGCAGGCCAAGTTCAAGTTCTCTGGCTGTCAAAAGATCCACAATCCCAAGAAATGGGGCTTTACTAAGTTTAATGCGGATGAGTTTGAAGACATGGTGGCTGAAAAGCGGCACATCCCAGATGGCTGTGGGATCAAATATATCCCCAATCGTGTGCCCTTGGACAAATGGTGGGTCCTGCAATCATGAGTCTTGGTGCTGCCCTCTCTCACTCTTCCACTAATAAATTCCTATTTCTGTCAAAAAAAAAAAATGTGGCTCCAGAAACTAGATTATCTGCTTCTGAATTCTGGCCCCTCTACTTATAAACTGAGTGATACTGGACAAGGTACTTAACATTTCTGATCCCCAGTCCCCTCATCTATAAAATGGGATTGATTTTTAAATGCATAACATAAAGTTATTGTCAAAATTAGATGTGAAACACTTAGAGCAGCATCTGGCAAATAATCACCACCCAATAAATATTAGCCATTATTCTTAGATTTAATATTTCATAATGTACCGATATTAAAAAGTCAAGCAGCACGACATATAAAGTTTTTCACACACGTGCATATAATATCCTATAATACCTTATGCATATGGAAGGAAAATATCAATAATAGGAACTTAGATTAAGCAGTCTTTACTCCTTCATTTAGTAAAGTTAGGAAATTTGAACAATACCAAGTAGCAAAGATGGGACAGAAACCAGTTATCATGAATCCCAGTTTAGTTTCAAATTACGGAAATAGCTATAAAAATAAAAAGGACAAAGTGGAGATCATTTGAAGAACTGACAATATTGTAGACTAATTCGAGGAAGAGCCTACAGTCAAAAATGATTGTAGATTCAGCATCATTGGAAAAATAATGGAAATTTTAAGAAGGGAGGTTTTTATTTATTAGATAAAGTGTGCTAAGGAAATAACACAAGTTGAATATTTTATCTCTGAATAAAGTATTTGAAAAGCAGTGCACTTTGATATACTAATGATTCAAAAGACATTTTTTGATATATGTGTTTGGAAACTGAAATGCCATACCAGAATCTAAAAGTATGGTTCCTCTATTTTGAATAGTGTCTTCAGTGCATGAAATGTTGGTGATTTCTGCATAAGACCTTGACTTCCAAAGATAAAAATCAGGATATTCGTGTGAGTTATTTGATATTAAAAGATAATGTATTATAGCATCCATCTGGTTCTAGGAATTTTAAAATGTCTCTGTATTGCTTATTTCTCACCACCAGTTTCCATCACTTATTCTACTTCTTTGAGTGGCCCAGCCCTGGAGGGAACTAGCAGTTCAGTTTCATTCACACCAGCAACAGGCGTCCAGACTTCAGAGTCACATTTGCACAACACTTTAAGTGCTGGTTCTGTTTCCCACACTTTAGTGGGCACCAGACATCGTTTTGGCCACATTATTTATACACACTTAGAGCAATAAGATATTTCCCCTAAGCTTTTCATTTTTCATCATTTTGTTTAAATTTCCCATCTTTTTATCTAAAAAAAAGTAAATCACCTAAACATGGACTTAATGTACTTGCTTACGGCCCTTCTCATTTATTTACATTGAATGTCTAAAATTGCTTTTTAAAAAAGAGATTATCCCATTACTGTAATTCTCTCCTTTTATCATATCCTCTTCCAATCTCTAATCTTCATATCGTCACCTCTATTAAGAAATGTGGGCATGCTTTGTATTTGCATGAAGTACAAATTATTTGCAGTGTCTCAGAGACACCCAGAAAGCTTCATCTACTTTTTTTATAAAATTTCCCATATATTTGGATGTAGTTCTTGTATATTTACTGCTGCTGACAGTTCTATTGAATTTAGAAGCACTAACATCATCTTCAGTTATTATTATTGACGTGGAAGTTATGAAGGATATAGTTGAATTTAAGAACTATGACCTTTCTCTGAGGTCACTAATTAAACTTTATGACTTATCTTATGAAAAGCTGGAGTCAAAAAAAGGACAGAATAACTTTTTCTCCCTTCAGGTTGTAATATAATTTATGAACAACAGTCAGGATTTGCTCAAAGTATTTCCACAATGTAAGATATTGCTTTGAAAGGCCTGGGTGGCATTACTTGGATGAATCCTGACCTAGATTCCTAAGAGAAGCAGGCCTCCCGGCTCTCCGCTCCCTCTCAGACAAACAGTAATCTGATTCTCAAGCACAGAAAGCTGTCACAATTTGTGACCTTTACTGTGAGTGATATAAACTAAGCCAAAGTAGAGACAGAATTACCTCTTACCTCGTAGAAAGTCACTCTTGAGGTCACTTTAAGGACAATGTGAGGACGGGTGCCCTACTGCTTCTTTGCCCTGTTAGGCCTTTCTGTTTGGCTGATTTATCCATCCTAGCACACGCCCTGCTCCAGTAATTCAAAGAGAACTCATCCTATACTGGATGAGATCAAGACTGGTAGCCACCGGAGACTGGTTTCTGTGAAGGAAAATTATGTCAGCAGGCAGGCAGGTCAGGGACTGACGGCATTAAATGAAATCAGCTTCAGTTTTTGCATTCATCAGTCATCATCTGCCTCATATATATGGACCAAAAAAATGTCGATTTGCTTCACATTGGCCTTTTTATATAAATTTAATATTTTATAATATACTGTGTTAAAACATAAATGACTACAGGTTGGTAACCTAATGCAATTTGCTCTATTATCTCAATTAGTTATTTTATATTCACTGCTTCTAAAACTAATTGCAAAGAATTTTCTTTTTATTTTATTATTTAATCATTAATTTGCAGTAATTTTATAATGTCTGTAAAATTGTTTATTTGTTCATAATATTTTCCCCTGGACTTTTCACATTATATCTCTAATGTTCTCCTTTCTGTTCTTATGTGTAACTACATAAATGTTCCCATGATGTATTTATATGTTCTCTGGAGTTCAGGTGAATCAATTTTACTCATTTATTTTATTTTGCTTTCCTACTTTCAGGTAAAAGACAACCAGTTAAAACATTTTCAAATTTAATTACATTTTTAAAAGCCTTTTAATTTGCACTGTTTCTTGTTAAGTGTGTATAAGTTGCTTAAAAATCAGCTTATATCTTAAGTACAATTTTAGGACATGCATAAGTGCTACAGGATGTTACTTATGTCATTTTTCATAAACTGTGTAAGTTGGATTTAGGGACATAACATTCACATATTTAATGTTAATCTGTTAGGATCTATTTAGAGCCCTTCTTCACATAGTCATAGTACTCAGAATTTTGATACTTTTATGGAATTTTGGATCCATGGAAGAAAACGCTAAGGTAAAAATCTTAGGTAGGAGAAATTGTATTTTGAACTACTAAGTGAAAATCAGCCTATTGATTGTTTTACTATTTATATTATATTTAATATTTTATATTGCTTTTTATAATTATATATTGCATTATTATACTGATATACATTATGCATAGTAGTTATGAGTGTTATAATTTTTAAGAATAATAATAATGAGCATTTACTTTACTTAGATTGCCATGGAGCTCAATTAGAAGAAGCTTCATACAGTTAATTAATGCTCTGAAAGATTAAATCTAATCAGAACAATTAAGTCATTTGGGATCATTTCCTGATGGTGTTTGCATTTTTAACCACTAGTAGGCATTTTTTGACTAAGAATCAAAAAAGAGGATAAAGGTTATGTAGATATTAAGACCATATCTATGACCATAACTACTCAGAAGAAATATGGAGAGACCTTCCCAAAAAGATTTGTGAAATGATTAACTCACAGATTCTGCAAATTCAATAAGAAGCCATATAAAAATGTTCAGAGAATTCTGTGGTTTATTGTTTGTTTATTTGTTTGTTTGTTAATAGCACCATTTGTTAATCCTGCTAAATCCTAACCATTTACTGAAGATGTCACTTAGCTTATAAAGAGTTAATTACTCAGTGACTGAAAGACAATGAAGAACAAGATGTCAGAGCAGAGAGACAGCTTCTTCTAGCTGTGTGCTTTTACTCTATTGCTATTAGTAAATAGGAGACCCAAATAGCAGAAGCTAGCCCTTTCACCAAGGATCTTTCTTTGGGGAGGGGACAAAAGGTAAGGGGGCACTTTTTGACATTTCTCATTGAGGAGGTTGGAAGAAGGAGGTAGTTTATTTTTCCTTATGAGTTGTATATTGCCACAGTGACAGCTCTGATAATGATTAGGAAGCACAAACTTAGATTTCTAAGGAGAATCCTGGATGTCATGGGCCAAAATAAAATCATTTTTTGCCATTTATCACTTAATGATAGCTTAACCACTCCAAAAATAATAACTTTTAAAATAATTAAGCAATTATTTAAACATTGATACTTTTTGGTTATTTGGGGCACAATACAAATGGCTTGTTAAAATTCTGTGACTTTTCACAAGTTTTACATAGGTACCAAAGAATATTTCTTTTAAATGGAAACTAGGTTTTGGAAAATTGCTTTGTTGTTCTTTTACAATTGTGAGATATAGGATGTTTGAATAATTTCACAAGGAGACTTAATAATAAAATCTCTTTAGCAGATTATTAAGATGTCCTTGTTAAGTATTATTTAAAATTCTCTATATTCTTATAACTTATCTAGTAAGGTGTTGATTTCAGAAAGATATGTGAAAGTTACACACTAACTTTGTGGATTTGCCAATATTTAACTTATGTATTAAGTACATAAAGGTTAGTGACTACTACAATTTTTGTTTTATATATTATTAATATAAATTATTAATTTGTTTCCATTTTTTAAAAAACCTCTTTGGCAGAAAAGTGTTTTCTGGTTAATGGCAATATAGTGGCAATATGTAACTGGTGAGCAGGATATAGGACATGTGTACCTGTGCCAAGCTATGTTTACTTCCTCACTTTCGCCTTTCCATTTACATTTTATGCAAAACATATGTGGTAGTTGGTAAAGTAACAGGATCAAATTACTTTTTAATTATATCTGCATGTCAACATTTAGACCCAATATGTATTTCTATAGGGTCTATAAATAGTACTGTGATAAAATACGTATATTTTTATAGATTTTTCTTTAAACTCCAACACCATATTAATTCCCAATACCACCTAATCGCCAATCCTTTAATAATCAGGCCAGCTGCAGGAATGGTATCATAACCAATGACCCCAACTCAACATTACTTCGGAAATCATAACCTAATTAATATGCTCAAGTGGAAGCCTTTGGCATTTAATGAAAGAATTAGTGCTGCTTTAAATCTGGAAAATCCTTTAGGCTTCTAAGATCATGGACTGTTTTTCATCGTCAGGTAAAAATCTCTGTTCTAATCAGAACCAATTCTACATGTCATTTTAACATTTTAGTCAACCAAGCCTAATAGTACACAAGGACTTTATCATGATTTTCATTGTTCTTTTTATTGAGCTTACCAAAATTTAAAAAAAATTATATTTTAATGATTAATGGCCCTTGTGTATGAAGGAATGACACTGTAGTTGCCTTGTAATACTTCATATTTTTCATAGTTATGAAGACAATGAACAAGTTAACAAGTGTCTGAAGAAGGAAAATAGCAATTATTCCTAATAATCTATAATTCATCTCATATAAATATATAAAGATTTCATAAAGAAACAAATATAAGCTTATTCTGAATACATGAGGTTTTATAGATGTCTTGCTTTTGATTCTTTGAATTGGTTTTATGTACCTTCGTTTTTTGTTTTTTTTTTCTGAAAATAACCTAAAAATTACACTTGGGGCCCAATCTAGCATGTTAAATTAGATACTTAAGATACAATATAGCTTGAGGCAACCAAATTAATCATACAGAATTGAAGTTTTTATTCTGGGGTGAATGGAAGGACTTCAGAGAATCCATGAACCCTCGGATATAGAAGGCAACATTTTTGTGTTCTGCAGTAATGGACTTTAATTGCAGAAGAGTCTTATTGGATTTGGAAACACAAAAATAATTGAAAAATCACACACACATTAGGCGAAATGCTCACCTAATCTAAGATTCTCAAATTATAATTCACTCCTTAGGCCCACGGGAAATCTGGGGCAACTCTAAATTATGAGGATTCTTCTGGTTTACACCAGGCTGAATGGGTGTCAGGTAAATATAGATTCTAGTCTAGGCTCTGAGGTTCATTGACCTTTTGACCTTAGCATATCACTTAACACAGTTACTCTTTTTTTTTTATTCTTAAAATGATGATGCTAATTATCTGCCTAGAAAGATCATAGGACGTAATGAATGAGTAAACACATAATAAAATTATGAAGTGCTATATAAATGTAAGAGATTATTGTGACTGTATTGCTTGAGATTTTGATATTAAAATGTACAGTCTACAGAAAATTACACAAGGCAGTCTGCCATGTAAAGATCAAACAGTAGTGAGCTGTTTTAGAAAACACTTTTTAAATTCCATTTTCTCAAATTTTTAAATTTATATACCTATGAGCGTTAAACTTTGCTGAGTACATTTTAACATTTTTAAAAACTTTTTGAAATCAGCAATAACGTTCCTAGAGCAATAAAAACATGATGTTCCAACTGCACTTTTTTATAAGCTTTGTACCCTTTTCTTGGTTTTATTGCCAAAACAACCCATGGAAAAAAAGATGCAGAAAAGATATGAAAGGAAGTAACGACTGCTGAGCAGTTATCCCGTAGATGAATAATAGACAAGTACATAAACAGATGCAAGCCTAACACGGATGCAAAATGAATGAGAGGAAACAAACAGCAAAAGCAGTTACAAAGTTAGGCATTGGGAGTGGGCATTTATCTATCTCCCTTGGAAGATGCTCTGTTGCTGACAATACAAAATTCTTCTTCACTGCAATATAATCATTGCTTTATGTCTCTATATCCTTTTGACAAGTCAAAAAAATTAAATTAAAAAAATTTGAAGACTTTAGACAAAGCATGCTAACTTTCATAGGTTGTATTCCAATGATACTTCAACAGGCATGTGAAAATTAATTACCATCTGTACATACATATAATATGTAGTATATCAACAAATATTTTCTTCAAATAGCACACGATTGCTAATTTGATATATGTTCTCACTAGGAATTACCTGTCTTAATTAACTGAATTCACCTATTCTATATTTGTTGATAAATCTGTATAATTCTGATTTTATTTGAGTAATAATAAATATAATACATATTACGTACTGAATGCCTATGTGCACTTAACATAGATTTTCTCCATTTCATCTCCTACAAGATCTTTGACTAGTTTAATAGTTCAAGAGTTGTTAAAGATATCATACTAGATTAGACTGTACCTATTTACATAAGATTTTCAAACTTTACAATAAAAGATAAAAGTTTTAGGCATAAAGAGAACAAAATGAAAGGTCAAAATGGTAGTTTTGAGAAGAAGGAAAAATTTCTACCATAATGTGATGAATCCAATTTCATAAAATTCAGAGTTGTATCATTGTGGAGTTAATTGAGTGCTTCCGTATAGGATACCCACGGGTGTGGGTACATCATCCTCATCCTCCTGTAACTCATTTGGGCTTGGCACATGGGAACAGTGGTCTGATCTGGTTTAAATAGGACTAGGGTTGGCACAGATCTTGTGACTCACTGAGACTTCCTGACCCATAGCCACGATCCCAAGAATGTTCCTGCCTGCCAGCCTCATCCTGAGAAATTGGACTAGGAAGCTTGGGATGGACCCAACATTGCCCCGGCATCCAACATAAAGAAGATTGCCTGAAACTTCCCTGCCTAGAAGTTTCACCTTTATTTCTCTGCTTCTCACAGACGATAAAAACCTTAACCCTTTGTCCTATACTATTTTGAGAATGATTATTTTCTCTTTTTTTTCCTTTTTTTTAATTTTTATTTATTTATTATTTTTACTCCTATAGCACCTGGTCTTCCTAGGTGGTCTCCTATCCAAGTACTAACCAGGCCCGACCCTGCTTAGCTTTAGAAATCAGACAGGATTGAGCTTGTTCAGGGTGGCATGGCCATAGACAAGAATGATTATTTCCTTTAAGCATTGTTGCATTTCATTCTTATTAAATCAGAAAATATACCCCAAGAAAGTATATTGTAGTTGAGCCCAAAATTTAGCCCAAAGATGCCTGGAAACCAAGGCAAAAAGTAACAGTTTTCATTAGTTCTCATTTTTGTAAAAGGGGTTCATGGGTTTAAGAGAAACATTTTTCTTTCAACAACCTCTGAAGGTTATTCATTCATTGTATGGTTGTATAAAGAGAAAATACCAGCCAATTTAATAGATATATCTAAAATATGTTAACATGAAAATTACTTTGATTTCTGTGACATATTAGTAACAAAAGCGCCTTTCATAATTATAAAGTCTACTGTGTACGACAGAATTCTTGATTATGTTTTGTGTCAAAATTAATATTGAATGAATAACATTCACTGAACACTACAGAGATTATCCAGAAAAATATATACTTGAAAGGAAAAAAAGAATGTTTCTTCGTATCATCTTAAAGAGGTGAACTTAAAATGATAACTTCTCATCTTTTTTGCCAAGTGAATGATGCATTTCGATAGCTTGTTCCGTATCTGAGATAATTACATTGTTGATTCCTCCATGGAAAACAGTTTTGTTGCTATCAGACCTATTTCTGATTTTTCTTGAAAATATCTTGGGTAAATTACATAAATGTTCTATGAATTAAAATTCAAATGGCATTAAAATTATCTTAAGTAATTGTAAAATATTAGGAAAATTAAGTATATATTTTTTACACTTACTGAAGACAATATATTCTCACGTTGGCGGCTATTTGGTGGCTATTTGGTGGCTACACAGGCACATTACTAGATTGAACAGACTCCATTGAAGAATAAATGCCTCATTAGCATTTTCACAACTAGCCACTTGAAAGGAGGAAGGAGAAAACAATACATAAACTAGAAAGTAGTTAAAAAAATAGGAATAGAGGAAAGAAGCATGAGAGGGAGTAAAGGAGAGAGGGAGGGAGGAGGCAAGCATAAATAAATTGAACATACCATTCATATCCATGTTGTTTGTTTCAGTGGAGTCAATATCAATTTTATTTTTATTTTATGTGGAAGTAATATATACACATATACTGTATAAGTATTTATAAGTGTATATATATGTGTATGTATTTAACAAAGTAACAGGTTATTATGAGTGATTAATATAGAAAAGTATCAGGCAAATGCAATGCTGGATGGCAGTATGTTATCTGTGGCTGTGAAATGAGCCTTATTTACTAGAAGGGAATACATGGAAAATATCTCAGAAAGATGTTTCTCATACTCTAAACTATTACTAGGTTTAATACTCCAGATTGTCTTATTGGTCTTCTACCACACTGGCAAAAATTTAAGAAAACAGAAGGTAAATATTATATTAAGATTTAAGAAAGGAAAAAGAAAACAGTCCAAGAGAAAAAAAAAAGAAATTAATATTAAATTCTGAAAATGTTCAGTGTTCTACATGCTTATTTTTACTAATTTTTTTTTCTATTTAGTTTTAATTTCTTGGATTTTAATTTCTTGGATAGTTGATCAAGCTATTAGTATTGCTAATGTACAACTGATTTGCCTTAAGTGTGTTGAGTTATTGATTGATAAGTCTTTCGGTAACTCTCAGGAAAGAGAAATTTAGAATTAAATTCTTTCTTTCTCATATATAATTTATAGTTTGGAAAAGTTTAATTGCTTTGATTTTTAGAAAATATTATGAACTTTAGTTTGTTTTTTTCAGATAAAATGTCCCACCATGTATAAAATTATTTGACTAAAATTACAAGACTATATTATATATAATGGCTTTATAAACTTTGACTAAAGTTCATTTTTATTAAAAACTCAAAATTGTTCTTTTATCAAATATGTTTTTTTCTTTTTTTCTCTTCAGTGTCATGACAAATTATAAATTATGTAAAACATTATTATTGAAGGGGTCTCTGATTCTTCTAAGCCTTGCTAATATTTTCCCAATTTTGAGGGCAGAAACAATAATTTATTATTTTTCTTCCTTAATTAAATTGAATACTCTCTTTATTTTTCTAAGAAAATTGCTCTGCCTCCCCAGCTTATTTGAGAAGTGATAAGCTGCTTTTTCTTTTGATAGTTACTTATTCTGATGCTAGGTTAAATTGAAACAATTATAATTCATTTTAAATGATGATTATGAAGAATTATTAGTTATTTCAAATGATATTTTCAATTTTAAAAGTCTATAACTGTAAAATATGTACATTACTTTTTAAATTCTATATTTAAATCAAGATTAAAATACATATACTACAGTAATTTTGACCAAAAAAATTATCAAATAAGTGAATAAGCTCATTTTTTAATTTTTTTTATTTAAAAAGTCAGTCTGAATTAGCAGTATCATCAATTGTGTGTAGATGGGTGGCATGCAGTCTGTGACCAAATATGTGTATGTATATGGAAGAGGTAAACACTCTAGAAATGTGGTTTGCTATATATGTATATCACCAATATTGTTACAAAATTTTATAGCTTCACATAACAGCCAAATTAGTTACAAGAAGCTAAACATTGATATATTATCTTTTAAGTATGCAGGCTAGATTAGCTTTTCAGAGAAGTTAAAGCAGAATTAGATAAAGAAAATTAGTTGGCATTTTCAAATACACTTAACTGTTTAGTTGTGCTTTATGTCACATGTTTTCCAATCACACTTTTAGCAATTATCATATATAACATGCTGCATTGAGTTTTATTTATAAAATTTTATTTATAAAATTACTTGAGCCACTAATTTCCAAAGAATCTAACCAAATATTGCCATTCTATTTCACTGATGCTGATAAAACCTCTGATAAAATTGATATCCACTCCTGTATCCTGAAATAGGGTCCAATTTCTGAAACCTTTCTCTGTCACACAGAATGACAGTTTAGTTTCTTAATATCAAATTCATTTGTCCGTTCCAAGAAAAAACAGATGGTTAAGATAATTATAATGGAAATGGCATACTGAGAAAACTGGAGAAACCATCCCATTCTTTTATCTTTTCTTTTTTCTCTTTTAAATGCCCTGGATAAAGGTATGGGGAAATGAACAAAATATGCAAGTCAAAAAAGTGAGTTCTACCCTTGACTCTGTGGAGATTACCTGTGTGACTCAGTTCAAATCAATTGACTTCTGTGAGTTTCGATTTCCTCTTCTTGAAAATCGTTGAGGAGGGTCTTGTTTACCTTGGTGGCCCTCAAGTACTCAGGTAGAACCTCAGCATTCACCTGGAAGAGGCTTCCTGGAAAAGAGAAGTCAGCTTGAGTGGGAGAAGAGAGGTTCCTTCAAAATCAAACCCAAGTTACTTTTTTGTTGACCAAAAGAATTTTTATGCAAAAGGCATTTCAAATGAGTTTAAAACAGAGCAGAAATGAATCTGAAATGCTTAACGTGTGCTTTTTCAGCATCTTCTAGTAATTATGACAATTTAGGTGGTTATGTAAATTACACAATTCTTGTAAAATGACATAATTATGAAATGTTGGGGCAGAAACAGAAAAGGATTACTTTGCTTTAACGTGAATACTGCAATGATAAGATTGGTAATGCACCTCCTCCAGCACCTTTTATAAATCCCTTGGGATTTTACTGTTGCCAAGGGAAAGTATCAATAAAAAGTAACTTTTCACGGGCACAAGTTTTATAAAAATTGGAAAGGGGTGGTATAATGCAATGAGTATATTTTGCACTGATTTGTATTGTTTCAATTCAGATTATTCAAACTATGTTTGCATAAAAAATCCATTAATATGAAACTATTTTCAAAAATATTAGCTTTATTCCTAGCAATTTATTTGGCATTTGGAGCACTTGAATCACTGGAAACAATATTTATAATAAGTATTTCACTTAGCATTGTGTGGTTTGTGTTTTTCAGAAGAAGAATATTTTATTAGGGGAGATATTGCTAAGATACAGCCATGCAGTTTAAAAACTGTAAAATACATATGTGTATTTGCAGATTTCAGAAACCACACTTTCTTTTTGGAAATAGTATACAAAATTTATTTTTCTTCTAAATCTGTAGTTAATATCTTTCTTTCATTCATCCTTATTCTTCATTCACCAATAAACAATGATAGGGTATGTATAATTATGTTTGTGAGTAGAGGCTCTTTTTTTTTCTTTTTTAATATTTATATAGTGGGTTGAATTTCAAATTGTATCACAAGATTCCCTACTTTTTCTCCACACTGGACAGTTTCATCCCAAGGAGGGAAGAACATGTAAGTTTATATATAACAAAGGTTGTTACTTGCCTGGCAAGGAGCATCATGAAGACACTTTGCCTTCCAAACATTTTAGGTTGCGTGTGTTGAACCCCAGATAGGTGCACTAAGGTTCAGAGTAAAAATCGCCCTTGCCCATCATTTGCTCAACTGAATTAAATTGTGATATAGGGAGTGACAAAGCTTTATTTCCAGTTTCCTTTACCTTTCTGGGAGGTGGGAGATGGGTAGGAGAGGCATTCTTCTCTTAATCTACCTATGGATGTACCCCACTCACTCTTTCTATATACTCTGGTTCTTAATTCTTGATGTGTTTAGTTTTCAATTATATAGATTTTCACCTCCCACTTCTGGAGCTATGTGCTCCTGCCCCGCTTTCACCCCATAGCTTGTATGAAATATTCTTAGATAATGATCATCATCTTTAAGTGATTTATAGAGGTGCATAGAATATTACACATTCCTATTTTATTACCTCAGGAATTCAGTCAGAGTACCTCTAACTAAGAAAATAGTTTTTACTGAGCAATATGGACCTCTGATGCAGTTGGATTTTTCTCTAATCACACCCTCTCACAGTTGCTAAGGAAACAAAAGGAGCAAGTAAGGCCATTTACCTCACTAAGTTTGCCACTCAGAGTACTGAGACTGAGGCCTGGGGCTCAAAGGGACATCAAAAAGAAAAGTCTGGGACTCAATTGGAAAGAAGAAAGGGCATCGGCATGAATTTTTGCTTTACAAAATAGAAAATATGAACATCCTGCCTTGGCTAAGATATGAAGTACAAAGAAAAAGAAAGACAGAGAGACTTTTACACTGCTCTTCACACAGTCACTTCAGATGGTCCCACTTGTCATTGATTAACCACACTAGGGTGGAGAATTGTCTGAAAAAAACATTTCCCCACTATTTCCTTTCTATGTCCCTTTTCTTTTTTCTTTGCCTGTACATAGCTTAAGGCAAGCCTTATTTATACATAGGCTTGCATTGTCTTGAGGCCTTCTTGTGTTTCCCTCTGTCTTCCAACTCTAGCCAAGACACCTCAAGAAATCACTCTTCCTTTTTGCAATCATAAAGTCAGAATATCAAGCGTGGATAATAAGCCTCAGTGGTCTTTGTGTAGCAAGGACAAAATGCTATTTTAAAGTGGCCAGCAGATTCTTCCTGTTGCTCTGGATATAGTCTAGATCTTAAAATTGTTGGAGCTTGGAAACTGACATCTTAGGGCTTGTGAAGAAGTTTTGCTTAAATGGTGAGCCTGAAATTTGTCCTTAAAGGAAGAATACCCTTCATTCTGGGAGCTGTCACTTTAGTGAGTACATTTTAGTCTTACAAGAACCCTTGCCTGACTTTTAAATAAACCTTGAACTCAGAAAATAATCAGACAATTTACAGTAAATATTGTTTTCTAATTAATAATGTATTTTGAGTGCTTTCTTAGCAGGATTATGCCCTTAAAGAAGTTAGTTTTTTACTTTCTAAATTAGAAATTTGAGCAGGTCCTGTCTTAGTGTGTGCTTACACACCAGGTAAAGTAAGACCGATTCACACAGATTTTGAGAAGAAGCATTTGGTCTACTTTAAAGATTTCATCGCCTTTGTCCCCAGGGCCTGGATCACTCTATACAATGAGATGGGAATTTTCTCCTGAAGAAAATGCATGGTCTGCCAATCATCCAAAGTTTAAAATAAGTCACCCCTGGGTTCCTGATGGGAATTAATTTTTTTTCTCTTAAAATTTCTCTGGACCTGAGGAAGGGAAGGAATTTTGAGCAGTTGTTTGTCTACAGAAGACATATCTCTCCTGAAATTCCGAAGCATTGAAGGGTTGAGGATAAAGATGATCAATAGGTAGGGGTTGCTGGGAAGGAAACACTAATGGGTTCTACAGGTGGGGATATCTAATATCTACTTTAACCTATTATTTTTCTTCATTTAATTCCCTTCTCTTAAATCTTTATTTAAATTCATCATATAAGGGAAGGGAATTAAAGGAGAGGTGAAAGGATACAGAAGGAGTACAGCAGTCTGAAGAAGTGGTCCTGAGCTAGCTGGAGTAGACCAGAAGAAGAATCTGGTCTGCAGGAAATAAACACCTGGCAGGTTTGTGTTCCATGAAAGCATTTTTAGGAATTCTCAGAAGTTTTAATAGGAAATTTCAATAAAACTCATCAACTTCTCCCAAACCCAGAAGGTGGGGCTTGGGCTAAGTTGAACATTTGTAAGATAGGCTTGATGACTTTGGGATATTTGAATAATATTGTTGATATACTTCCAACCTCATGTTGTCCTTAGAAATGTCAACATTGGACATCAACTAGACTTTGGTTTTCCTCTTTGAAAAACATAACATATTGTCTTTAATCAAATTCTCCATATAGTGAATCTTCAAGCATTATAAGAGAATATAACTAATTGATTTTAAGCATCGCTTTTCTTGGATAACAGATAATTAACTTTCCATTCATACCAAGAGACTATGTGTGTGTGTGTGTGTATATATATATATATGTATATATATATATACATATATATATATGTATGTGTGTGTATATATATATATATGTATATATATACATATATACATATATATACGTATATATACATATATATATATATACACACACATACATATATATATACATGTATATACATGTATATATATGTGTGTGTGTATATATATATACATATATATATATGTATGTGTGTGTATATATATATGTATATATATATACATATATATATATACGTGTGTGTGTATATATATATGTATATATATATACATATATATGTGTATATGTGTGTGTGTGTATATATATATATATACACATATATATACATATGTATATATATGTGCAAACACACAATGTGTATATACAATAATATACATAAACATAAACACATTTTCATTAATTTTACAATATGCCCAACTATTTTTTACAGAAGTTCTTTTACAAATTCCTGATATAGTCAGTTCTTCAGTGTACTAATAAATTATTTTAGTAATGAGTAGTTTTGTTTTATAGAATATTATTGAAAAATATAGCATCACCTGAATAGTCATTAAAAATTTGATTATTGCTTAACCCAATTGGTCATCTAAAAATGAACTACAGAGACTCCACACATGTCATCAAGGAGGATTACAGCACAATAATGAAGATAAGATAATTACATAGTAATTTTTTAATTGCTATAAAGATATTTCTAATAGACCTACATGATAAGGACATATCTGGTAGAAGAGGAAGAAAGACTATGTTGAGATATTTAGACTTAGCAGGAAATATGGAGAAGGTCATTTTTTCAGACAGATATAAAAGCATGTGTGAAAGTTGCACTGCATAGAGAAGACTGGTTCTTTATAGGAACTAAAATAAGGAAAGTAAACGTCAAAGAGTAAAAAGACTAGCAAGGATAATCTACTGATCTAGTATGTTTTATCTGAAGTTGAATGTTTTAAAATACTTTTGAATCTCTGTTGCTGTAATAAAATGTAGTAAAGTTGCTAATGTTATAATAATTCACTGGTTATACCATTTTTTTCACTCAAAATAGTTTAGTTATTGCTCTGTCTTATCTTGATGTTGTTAATTTCTACTTCTTTTTCTTAGTTTGTGAAGGATTTTTGACTTTACAGATTACATCACATAATAATTCTCATGTAATGACTTTTCAACATAACAGCTTTTGAAAATATATACCACTTTCAGACAAGGTTTTTTTCCCCAGTGAAATGACTTTTTCCCAAAAAATATACTAAGCGACTAGACCATAAGAAGTATTATATTGGCATTACAGTTTTAAGCAAACTATATTCATCAATTTGGGGGAAGTCACATTTTCTAATAAAATAAATCATATGTAATAAATTTGAATTATGTGAATTTGCCAAGTGAGGGATTAAAGAAGAAGCATCTTTTATAGCACTTCGATCTAATCCTATTTGAGACAACTTGATGTTAAGCATTTGTTTTGTCCTAATAATGTTCTCTGGTTCCTGGTCTATTTATTTTTTAAGACATTTTTAGTGCGGTTTTATATTTACAACAAAATTAAGGGAAAGATACAGAGATTTCCCATATCCCCATGCCCCTCACACAAGCAGAACTTCTCCCATTATCAGTATCTCCCACCAGAGTGGTACATTTGATACAATTGATGAGCCTACATGACACTGAATAATTACCCAAAGTCCACAGTTTACATTAGATTTCTTCTTGATGTACATCCTGTGAGTTTGGACAAATATATAATGACATATGTCCACCAATATCTCGTTCTCCACTTATTCATCCTTCTATCCCTGGCAATCAATGATCATTTTACCGTCTTCATAGATTTGCCTTTTCCAGAATGTCATATTGTTGGAATCATATACTATACAGCCTTTTCATATTGTTTTTTTTTTACTTAGGAATATGCATTTAAGATTCCTCTATGTCTTTTCATGGAGTGATAGCTCATTTCTTTTTGCACTGAATAATATTCCACTGTCAGAATATACCCAGTTTATATGTCCATTCACCTACAGAAGAACATCTCCGTTGCTTCCAAGTTTTAACCATTTTTAAAAAGCTGATGTAAACATCTGTGTGTAGGTTTTTTGTGTTGATATGTTTTCATTCCTTTGCATAAATACCAAGGATCATGATTGCTGGATCATATGGTGAGAGTATGTTTAGTTTTATAAGAAACCACCAAACTGTGTTTCAAAGTAGCTGTACCACTTTGTATTCCCACCAGCAATGTAGGAGAGTTCTTATCGTTCCACATCTTTCTCTGCATTTGGTGTTGTCTGTGTTCTGGATTTTGGCCATTCTAGTAGGTGTGTAGTGATATCTCACTGTTGTTTTAATCTGTATTTTTCTGATAACATATGATGTGAAACATCTTTTCATAGGCTTGCCATCTGTATCTTTTTTAGTGAGATATCTATTAAGGTCTTTGGCCCATTTTTCCATGGGGCTATTTTCTTATTGTTGGGTTTTAAGAGTTGTTCGTACATTTTGAATGACAGTCTTTTATCAGCTGTGTCTTTCATAGTTTTTTTCATCTAGTCTGTGCTCGTCTTCTAATTCCTTTGATATTTTCTTTGGCAAAACAAAAGTTTTAATTTTAATGACATCCAGCTTATCAATTATTTCTTTCATGGGTTATACTTTTGGTTTGTATCTGAAAAGGCATCACCATTCTCAAAGTCATCTAGGTTTTCTCCTATGTTGTCTTCTAGGAGTTTTATAGTTTTGTGTTTTACATTTAGGTCTATGATCCATTTTGAGTTAATTTTTTTTGAAAAGTGTAACATATTGATTCATTTTTTTTATATGTGGGTGTCCCGTTGTTCCAGCACCACTTGTTCAAAATCTGTCCTTGCCCCAATGTATTTCCTTTACTTCTTTATTGAAAGTCAGGTGACTATGTTTATGAGTGCTTGTTTTTGGTCTCTCTATCCTATTGCATTGATATTTTTGGTCTATCTGTTACTAATATCACACTATCTTGAACATTATACATTCATAGTAAGTCCTGAAGTTGGGTAGTAGCACCAGGTTTCAGAGTTTGTTTTTCTCCTTTAATATTGTGTTGGCTATTCTGAGTTTTTTTCCTATCCATATAAACTTTAGAATCAATATTCATAAAATAGCTTCTTGTGATATTCATTGGAATTGCATCGAATCTATAGATCAAGTTGGGAGGAATCAACATCTTGGAAATATTGAGTCTTCCTATCCAGGAACATGGAATATCTCTTCATTTATTTTTTTTTTTTTTTTTTTTAATTCTTTTGGTAGTCTTCATCAGAGTCTTAAAGTTTTTTTGTTTCAGATAGACTTTGTAGATATTTTGTTATAACTAATTGTTGGGGTGCTAATGTAAATAGTATTGTGTTTTTAAATTTCAAATTCTCCTTTGCTCATTGTTGGTATGCAGGAAAACAACTGACTTTTGTATATTAACATTCTGTCCTAAAACTTTGTTATAATTGCTTGTTAGGTCCAAAGTTTTTGTCAATTCTTTCGGATTTTTCCTATAAATAATCATGACATCTGAGAAAAAAGACAGTTGTCTTCATTCACTATTTTTATCACACTTATTTTCCTTTTTCTATCTTGTTGCATGAGTAAGCACTTTCAGTATAACGTTGACAAGGAGTTGTGAGAGACTTCCTTGCCTTATATCTAATCTTAGTGGGAAAATTTTGAGTTTCTCATCATAGGATGTTAGCTGCAGGTTTTTTTGTAAACAGTCATTATAAAGTTGAGAAAATTACCCTGTATTCCTAGTTTACTAGGGATTTTTATCAATATTTTTATCAGGTGTTTGATTTTATCAAATTCTTAGCATCTATTGATATAATCATGTTAAGTCTTTTTTCTCTTTCGATGTGATAGAATACATTAATTGATTTTCAAATGTTAAACCAGCCTTTCATGAGTGTGATTAACCCCATTTGGTCATGGTATATAATTCTTTTCATAGTTTTATTTTTTGGATTCAATTTGATAATACTTTGTTGAGGATTTTTTTTTCAATGTTTATGAGATAGTGGTCTAGTTTTCTTGTAATATCTTTGTATAGTTTAGATATTAGAATAATGCTGGTCTCAGAATAAGTTAGGAAGTATCCCTTTGCTTGTATCTTCTGAAAGAAAAATTGTAGAGAATTAGTGTAACTTCACTGCTAAATATTTGGTAGAATTCACTTTCACTGTAGTATCTTTCAAAGAATTGGTTTATTTTATCTGTGTTATCAAATAAATGAGCACAAAGTTGTTCAAAGTACTGTTTTATTATTTTTCAATTTTTATGCGTCTACAGTGATGTTCACGCTTTCATTTTATGATATTAATTTGTGACCTCTCTTTTTTCTTAGTGAGCCTGACTAGAGGTTTATCGATTTTATTGATCTTTTTAAAGAACCAGCTTTTGGTTTCATTGATTTTTCTCTATTGATTTGCTGTTTTTAATTTCATTGATTTCTGTTCTAATTTATATTATTTCTTTTCTTCTGCTTACTTTGATTTAATTTGTTCTTTTCCTAGTTTCCTAAGGTGGAAACTTATATTATTGATTTTAGATCTTTCTTTTGTAATACATGCATTCGATGCTATAAATTTTCCACTAAGCACTGCTTTTGTTGAATCTCACAAATTATAAGCTGTTTTTTCAGTTTTTAGTTCTTCTTTGTCCCATGTGTCATTTAGAAATATGGTGCTTAGTCTCCATGTATTTTGGAACTTTTTAGTTATCTTTCTGTTTTAATTTTTAATTTGATTCCATTGTGATCTGAGAGCATATATTATATGATTATGATTTTTTGTTTAATTGTTAAAAAGTGTTTTATTGCTCAGGTCTATCTTGGTGAATATTTCATGTGAGCTTGAGAAAAATGTGTATTCTGTTATTGTTCAATGAAGTAGTCTATAGATACAAACTATATCCAGTTGATTAATGGAATTGTTGAGTCCAACTGTGTCCTTAATGAATTTCTGCTTGCTGGATCTGTCCACTTCTCAGAGAGGTAATGAAGTCTTCATCTGTGATAGTGGATTTATTTATTTCTCCTTACAGTTCTATCAGTTTTTGCCTATTGCAGCTTTATTCTCTTTTATTTGGCGCATACACATTAAGAATTGTTATGTCTTTTTGGAGAATTGATCCCTTTATCATTATGTAATGTGCTTCTTTATCCCTGAAAACCTTTCTTGCTTTGAAGTTGGCACTGTCTAATATTAATACAGCCACTCTTGCTTTTTTTTTTTTTGACTATTGTTTGTATGGTATACTTTTCTCCGTTTGCTTTAAATATTTTTTATTTAAAGCAGATTTCTTGTAGACAGTATATAGTTGAGTCATGGTTTTTGTTCCACTCTGACAATCTCTGTCTTTTAAATAGTGCATGTAGATCCTTGGCATTTAAATTGATTATCGATATAGTTGGATTAATATACCATATCTATTAGTATTTTCTATTTACCCATGTTCTTCTTACTTTTGTTCTCCACTCTTTTTTGCCTTTTGTGGTTTTAAATGAGCATTTTATCTAATTATGTTTTTTTCCATTCTTAGCATATTAGTTATACTTCTTTTTTAATGTTATACTTCTTTTTTAATGTATTTAATGATTGCTAAAAGTTCACTTTAAAATGATACTATACAACTTCACAGGTAGTGCAAGTAACTATGTATGTGTACATATATGTGTGTATATAAATGTGTATATATATATGCTATATACATAACACACATAATCAAATACATTGTTGCTATTATTAACTTGAGTAAACTATTATCTGTTAGATCAATTAAGAATAAGAAAACATCACTTATTCCTTCTCCCATGCTGTATCTTTATGTATATCTGAGTTTCTGACCTATATTATTTTCCTTCTCACTAAAGAAGTTCTTTTAATATCTCTTGCAAGGCAGGTGTATTAGCAACAATGTCTTTCAATTTTTGATTGTCCTTGTAAATATTTATTTCCCCTTCACTTTTGAATGGTAATTTTGCAGGGTACAGAATTCTAGGTTTGTGATTTTTTTTTCCTCTCAACACTAAATATTTCATCTAATCTCTTTTTGCATACATGATTTCTTAGGAAAAGTTGGATATAATTCTTATCTTTGTTACTCAGTAAGATATATTTTTTTTTTTTGCTGCCTTCTTTCAGAAATTTTTTCTTTGTCTGATTTTCTACGATTTGAAAATGTCAGCCCATATGCCATGAGTAGTGATACGCGTCTCTCTGTAGTGTGTGTGTCTCAATGTGTGTGTTGTGGGTTTTTTTTTTTTTTTTTTTTTTGGCATTTATTCTGCTTCTTGTTCACTGGGCTTCCTCAATCTGTGAGATGGTTTCTGACATTAATTTGGGGAAATTCTCAGTCATTTTTGTTTCAAATATTCCTCTGTTCCTTTCTCCTTTTTTTCTTCTATTATTTTCATTATACATATGTTATACCCTTTATAGTTTTACCACAGTCCTTGGATATTCTGTTATGTGTTTTTCAGTTTTTGTTCAGAGATTCTTTCCTCACCATGTCCTATGTACTAATGAACACATGAAAGGCATTCTTCATTTTTGTTAGTGTTTTTTTTTTATCTCTTGCTTACATTCTCTATTCTTGTATACCATCTACGTTAAAGCACTAGCATATTAATCATAGTTATTATAAATTCCAGGTCTGCTGTTTTCAACATCCCTGCTGTATCTGGTTCTTATGCTTGCTCTATCTCTTCAAATTTTGTTTTTAGCCTTTTTCTGTGCCTTGTAAATTTGTCTTGATAGTAGTACATGATGTACCAAGTAAAAGTAATTGCTGTAATAGTCCTTTAGTACTGTGGTGGTGAGGTGTTGGGGGAACGGAGTGTATAGTCCCATGATTAGGTCTGTGAGTAGGTCTCAGTCTTTTAGTAATCTGATGCCTCTGAACTGTGAACTTTACAAGTTCTGTTTTTTTCCTCCCTCTTTAAGCGAGTCAGGATGGCTAGAATGGGATAGAGTTGGATATTTCTCTTCCCAAGTAAGTTAGACTATGATAATACTGTAGTAAGTTAGGGTATGGTTAGTTTCCCCCAAAGACAAGTCTTGTTTGAAAGAACAGAATACTCTGGTATATTTCCTTACCCTTGAAAGAAGCCTGAAGGGATTTTTCTCTGATATTTACTGTGAAAATCTAGTCAAGCTCCTAGAGGTAAATCTTACAATATTGTGGGGATGCTCAATAACTGGGTCACTCTGGAGTTTTTGACTGTAAGAGTTATGCACACTGAGCCTCCAGAAATTCATAAATTACAGGTCAGATTTTCCTACCCCAGCACTCATGCCCACAGCAGTTTTTGCTTGTAAATTGAGCTTCTACCTGGTAAACCTGGGCTCCCTGTATTTAACTGTCCGTCTCTCCATTCTTAAGAGGACACAGTTTGCTATTCCCTCCTCTTTCTTATAGAGGAGTTTTTGATTTTTCAGTCTGTTCAGCTTTTTACTTGTGAGGACAAGGTTGCAACTTCTAACCTCCTTACATATGAAACTAAAATTGCCCAATTTCTCTGACTTTAAGTTTAGTTTTAACACAGGAGAAGCATGAGCCCATATGACTTAAAAATATATATATTAATATAGTGGGAAAAAATGATACAGCAAGAATGAAGTTTCCAAGAACTCTCATATTTCCTCTACCAACCACCTCTCACTATGAAATTCTTTCATTTTTACTTTTTTTGACCAGAAAATAGAATATCATTACATTGCATGTTATGTGCAAATTATATTTACTTACTTTTGAATTATCATTTATTACATATAAACTTTTCTATTATTCAATTCATATGTTATTTTCTAATAGTGAAAATTTGGTTATCTTGGTTTGAGATGAAATATATTATAATTTTTCCCACTACAATTAAGGTTTTAAAATAATTTAACAACTTTTTACTTAGAGAGGCTTCTCAAGAATGAATAACAGTTTGAACAAAAGACAGATACATATTGTAATTATTGATAAAGTAATAATCTCTAAAAATTAACCTAAAGAGTCTCTCCTTGATGGCTTAATTTTTAAGCATCTCTATTATTATGCAAATTTTATAGAATAAAATAAATGAATGAGATATACACATTATGTATATTCATATCTATATATATCACCTATATATGTAAATATCAGTAATGAATAAAATTTTATATACAAGTAAAATAATGTAGAATGATTAAAATCAGAGAACATTTTTAATAATAATTAACTCTGCTGGTTTTTATATAAAAGATAATTAAATTTATTTTGGGTAATATAAAATTTATTCTGCCCTGTTTTATGAAATATACAACATAAAGTTACACTTTTACACATACCTTGTTTTTTTCTTTTTTAAAATGTAAGGATCAGACTAAATGATCTCTAAGTTTCTTTTCAACTTTATTATTCCAAAAAATATATCTGTGTGTATGTATATTATAATATTTTAAATATATATACATATATGTAATTTCAGTACTACCTGATCATATTCTTTATGAAATTTCTTTGGTCAAATTTACTATAAGTAATTAAAAATGCTTTTCTTTTTAATTTATTGTCATCATTTGTAGGAAGGTCTTTTAACACACACACACATACACACACATACACGCACACACAGAGAAGGAGGGAACAAAAGATGCCAGATAGTCCTCTTCATTGGTTACAGAAGTAATGGGTTTTGAAACAGAATATGTTTTTAAAAAATGTTTAATATATTACATACAGTGGCAGAGGATGAGTGCTATTTGTCTTTGAAAATCTATTGTTCTTTCTTTGATTTCTCTGATTGTCACAAAGGGCAAAATCGTCTGCCAGTTTCACATTTGCTCACATCCACCATTAAGGCAAAACCGCTTTGCTTTGTGTGTAGAACTGTCTGGATAGCCATCATCATGATACACTCAATGTAGAATTATACTCTGTGCCTGCGTGCACACATATGTGCAATCAACATAACCCTCTACATGTTTTCAAACTAATGCTAAATGTAGTGACTTTTCAAATTAGAGTCTTTGTTTTTTCAAAAACAATAATGAGGTAAAACTTCCTATCACAACAGACAGGACACTTGAGTTACAATATTAAAATAACAGCAAATGCATTTTCTGGATTAACATAGAGCAATGGGATGTGGCCTCTGCCAGAGTATGTCCAGCAACAACTTAGTCTTTGTCCTTTAGTGTTGTCAGCCTCCATTTCCTTCAAATTGAGGAAATAATCAATAGCATGCATTGCAACTGTTTCTGTCCTGTGGTCTACACAGCAAACAGGCCTCAGTTGGAAAACAAAATAAAAATAAATTATAAAGAATGCTATCTTCACTAGAATTAGTGAGCCATAGAGGCTAATGACATAATAACCCTGTCTTAAAAGCCAGAAATTCTCTGAGTCTAAAGATTGAGTGGTTAAACCACTTTATACAGTAGTTAGTTCAGCATAAACCTTTGTTAATAAATGCATAATTGATCATATTCTTGGCAGACACTACCTAAAAACCTAACAGCAACACAACCTAACAACCTAAACTATTTTATTTCATATTTTCCAATGGCATACATAGTCATCCAGAATTCTAAAGACAGATGTGATCTTGTATGCAGGAGATGAAAGAGAGTAAATTAAACTTTAACAGTATTTCAAATTTTAGGTGTCTTATTATTTATCCTACTGTTTTCTGTTTTAATGAAATGATGGATAAATGTAACATAGATATATGAGAAATGTATATATAATTATATACCCTTGTTTCATTCTTTTAGTATTTGCATATTTTTCATATAGTCTGGGTTAAAGGATTAGACCAATAAACAAAATATGGATTTTTTCCCAACTCCGTGACTCCTCCTTTCTCTCTCTTCCTTCTTGTGTAATTTTATCAAGCTAGAACCCAATGAGCCTTACTTGTTCCATATTCAAAATGGAAATTTAGTTAATTCTTATTTCCTGGTAATTGACTTTAGAGAATCTTTTTTGGTTACATTTATTATGTCTATTCTTTTTATTTTCATTGGCTAGTTTTGTTTGGCTATTTGCTCATAGATTTCTCTAGTAGCTTACATATTTGGGACATATTTTGAAACTCACATACTTAGCTGCTATGATTGTTTGAGTGAAAATTTAAGAAAAAGGAACTTTCCAAAGTGTGAGTCTAGTTTCAATGTCCAGTATAGTGTGTCTGAATGGGCTAACTATATAGATTTTGCACCCTCAAAAGTGAGATTTTTCTGGATAAAAGTTCATCAGGATTATGAAAGAAGCACAATAAGGTCCAAAGTAGAATGGACCAAGCCTTTGGCAACCTGTAGTCTAACCCTGGACTTCTCACTAAATAGCCGTAGGCCCATAGATACGATATATAACATTTTAGATCTCAGCTTTCTTATTTTTAAAATGAAAAAAAAATTATTAACCACATAACCTATTAGCTACTATCTTTAAAGTTTATATCATGTAAATGTATGATTCTATGTAAATGTCAAAAAACAGCAGAAACACCTCATCTAAAAAAATAATCGTAGGCATTGATTCCAATGCCATATTATATTTTTCACATATGAGTCATTTCATGTAGAATAAGTAAAACAAGTTATACCAGATATTGATAAATATTTGCTAATTATTTGGAAAATTTGGCCGACACAGATTTGATGAATTATGTGATTCAGTTTGATATATGTATATGTCATAATTATAAAAATGTTTCCTTTATCATTTCCTCCACGAACTCTCAATTTAAAATCTTTTTTTTTAAAGGAACTGTCATGAGGCTAAAATTTAAAAGAGAAATTATAGAATGACAATTAAAATAGTTAAATGTATAATTGCTTTAATTTAAAAATGGATACTAAAAACCATATTTTCTCTTTATCAGTTTGGTTGTAATTCACATTTTAAACATAAATAATGTACATGCTTTTAAATAGTCTTAAAGTTAGAAAGAGAAAAAATATATTTTGCTTATATATAATCCTCTTAACATGCACTTGCTAGATGGTGTTTCGTATTAGGTCAGAAATAATTAAGGAATCTGTCTTTAAATCTAAGAATTTGAGGAAAAATGAGTAACTAGGGATTACATATTTGTAATAGCATTTTTCTCTAAAATTCAACTATTTGTATTAATTTTTGATATGTTTCTGTCTGCACATCTGAATTTATTTTTATGTATTTCATTTCTATTATACTGTGTTGGGATTCTAAAAGATTATTTATGATGTGATTAGATATTTTCTCAATCCTTGGAATCATGTAGCCAAGTAATAACTTGACCTTTGGATATTTCAAATTGAAATTTAGTAACTAGTCTGAAAACTATAAAATCAATGACTCATGGAGAGGGAAAAATAAAAAAAAATTGCATTAAGTATGAAAAAGAGTAATATTTTTATAATTCATTTTAAAGAAATTAATTATAACATTAAAAAGCTTGAATTTTTCTGCTAAAATAAAACAAGTAAATTCCTTTTATATAACAATAGCACATTTTATATGCATAAACTAGCTGACTTTAGAGAATAACTTTCAGGCTTTGTATTATAAAAAAAAGCAAAATATTGTGCTCTTATTTAATCCACTCATTTTTATTGTTGTCTTGATTTATACTGATCCCTCTTTTGAGATTATATGACTGTCTATGTCATTAGCTAAACTGATCCTAGTTAATACATCACAGTGTTCTACTGGTCACTGTCTTTTTTAATGTCTGCATATAAAAACCGTTTGGTTCTATGGCCTTATCTGCATCAAACCTATAAACCAGAGTACAAACCCTTCAAGTAATACATGTGGCTGGATTATGTAAATCCAGCCCCCAACTCCTAGCCAGAAAAAGAAAAGAAAAAGTTGAAGTTTTACTTTCAGCATGATACCACACTGAGCTCTGTGGACCTACTCCCTAGTAAAACTGGTAAAAATTGCTTTAAAAATTATAAGTCTCTGGAAATGGTTCTAAGATAGGTAAACATAGGTCATATAATATGTAAATTAAGAAATATTTGAAAAAATCTACTAAAACTACTGTTCTCTCCTCCATCAGTTGAACACTCAAATGCTAAAGTGGAGGTTTACTTAGTACTTAGAGAGAGTAAATCTTGATTACTTGATTCAGCACTGGATTCTTATATATAATACCAGTAGCATGTCCCACAAAAGAAAACAATATATAAATTGGACTTTATCAAAATTAAAAACTTATGCTTCAAAGGACACTATTAAAGTGAAAAGACAACACATAGATGAGAGAAAATAATTGTGAATCATAGATCTGATAAGAGGCTTGTATCTACCATATATAAAAAACTCTTACATCTCAATGACAGAAAAATAAGTAATCCAATTCAAACTGGGCAAAGGTTCTGAATGGATATTTCTCCAAAGGGATATACAATGGCCAATTAGGACATGCAAAGGTGCTTCATGTCATTCCTCATCAGGGAAATGCAAATCAAAACCACAATGAAATATCACTCTATACCCACTAAGATAGCTAGAATCGAAAAGTCAGATGATAATAAGTGTTGATGAGGATGTGGAGAAATCATAACCCTTACACCTTTCTGGTTGGACTGTAAAATGGTGCTGCCACTTCAGAAAAGAGTCTGGTGATTCCTCAAATAGTTAAACATAGAGTTTGCATATGACCTAGCAATTTTACTCCTAGGTAAATGTCTAAGAGAAGTGAAAGCATATGTTCACACAAAGACTTGTACATTCATGTCTATTTATAATAACCAAAAGTTGTGACCCAAAATTTACATAAATAGGGGAATAGATAACCAAAATATAGTATATTTATACAATGGAATACTATTTAGCCATAAAAAATGAAGTATTAAGAACATGCGAAAACATAGATAAAGCTTAAAAGTAATATACTAAGTGAAAGAAGCAAGTCACAAAAGATCATATATTATATGATTCTATTTATATGAAATATCTAGAATAGGTAAATTTATAGGTATGGAAAGTAGACTGATTAGTAGTTGCTGGGGAGATAGTAGGATGGGGGGATTGACAGATTGACAGATAGTAGGACTGGGGGATTAGATAATTAGGGATAATATCTAAAGGATATATGGAGTATCTTTTAGAGAGAATGAAAAATATTCTAAAATTTACTGTGGTAATGCAGAGATCTATGAATATGCTGAAAAACTCTGAATTGTACACTTTAAATGGACAACACTTTAAAATTGTTGTCCCAGGAATGGTGGCTTAGCTTCTCCCTCAAAGGTTATAATATAATATTTTAGTCTAGAAAGTCTATAAATGGAAAAAAGTACGATCAGCTTTCTCTTATCTTCATTCGAACCATCTCTTACTCATTATGGGTAAGAGCTGCTTACAAAGCGAATCGAGTTTTCATTCCCATTAGCATTGGCCTTTGGTCAGTTCACAGCACAGAAAGAGCTTTTGTTGGCAGACATCTCAGACCACCAACAAATTCACCTATGAAGTTGAGCAAATACCATTGTGGTTTTTACTATTTTTTTTATTAGTGATATTTTTATTTAACTATTGAGTGGTTTTGCGAGATGGTTTCAGTGTTGACCCACATAGTATAATCTTGATCATGATTTATAACTTTTTTAGATGATTACTCTTTTCACTCAAATTATTTTTGAAGACTGCAGTCTTATGAACACAAAGCTTTGTCTGGTAAGGTATATCTGTGTGTTTATATGAATCTACCCTACCACATAAAACTTAGTTTATTTCAAAGCCAAATGAAATTCAACATTTAAGTAAGAGTCCTAATAAGAAACAGATTAAACACTCAGGATAATCTGAGAAGGGTTTGTTTACAAAGGGACTTATATTACAACAATAGGGGCAGGGCCATCGGGTTATATGCAATGGAGTTTTCACCACCTAGACCTCAGTAGATGAAAGGAAGAAAAGGAAAGTGGAGAAAAAAAGAGAATGGTAGAGAATCAACTGCTTTGGGAGTGTAATTTGCTGTCAAGGGTCATAACCTTTTTTCATTTTGTATAGGGTTAGTAATATTTTAAATCAAATTTACTACTCATGATAGAATGATTCACTAGTATGGCCTTAAGAAGTCAAAAAAAAAAAAGAAAACCTTGGGCATGGCTGAGATTTGAGTAACATTCACCCATATTTTACCTGTGTCATTTTATTTCTTATGCACATTCCTTACCTCTAGCATCTGACCAGGTTAAAAAGCTTTTTTGAGAAATCAAAATTATGTCCTTTTATTATTCTTTTTCATCATGGCATATTTTTTATTCCTTACATAGCATCCATTATAATTTACAATTATGTATCTTAGTTTTTGTTTTAAATCTGTTATCCTCTTTAAACAGTAAACTCCTGGAAGGCAAGAAGGGTATCAACTTGCTATCAACAGTTTTAAAGTCTTAGCATAAGGCTTGGCACATAGTAAGAAGTTGGTAACTATTTGTTAGTGAATCCGCAAATCAATCTGCTTAAAGAAATACTATACAGGCCATATGGACGTGGTTAGAGGGAAATAAGCTTAACATTGAATAAATAGATATGTTTTAAAATGTTTGACTTTGGTGATTAAAGTACATGCCTTTCAAGTCATTTTTTTCCACACACGTATATGTGATTTCAGTGGATGGAGAAGTAACATTAATAGTAAACATATTAGATAAGAGCTCAAATACAAAATCATAATGCTTGCTTGCAAATCCTAGCTTCACCGTTAATTAATTAGGCCGTTTAGTTAACTCTGTATCTCAGTTTCCTCATCTATAAAATCGAGATAATACTATTACCCACTTTATGAGATTATTTGAGGATTAAATGAGATAAAATATATAAAACAGTTGTATACTAAGGGTACTTATTAAATTATCAAAATTTTAGTGCTAATTATTATTTTAATTATTACGATCATAATTTTTCTGGTCTCATCTGCATGCATATGAAACTTGAAATAAAGGGAATGTGCATATAAGAGATGGAAGGTGAGTGACTAATATGCTTACTATGGGACCCTACACTTTGTGATGTGCTCTTAATATATTATCCATATTTTACCCTTGAGAGAAATGTGTCCCTGAAACTAATTTTTCCCCTAAATCTGTCAAGATGTTTATCTTGTCACGCATACATAACTATACTGCAATTTTCTCTCTTATGGAATTGTTTATATTTTCCCTAACTTGCAATATTTTTGTTCTCCCTGCATGAAAATCTCACTGCATCCCTCAGCCATCAAGCAAATGTTAACATTTTCCTCAAAACACCACTCAAATGCTACCTCCAGTTATAATCATTGCCTTCATGTTTTTGTCTTATCATCCGCCACTATGATGAGGGTAGGTCTTTGTAGATAAACTCTATTTCTCTTTGAACTCCTTTGACTCCCTTAGCAGCATCCTGGCATGCAGATAGTGCTTATTAAATGTTGAGTGGGAGGAGGATCAGAGGATTGCAAGAGGGAGGGAGATGTAAATGGAAGCCCAGACAGTACTGTGTGACTCTAAAATCTGTGAAACGGTCAACAAAATTTCCTCTCAACTCATGCCATATTTTCTTAGCTCTTACTCATCTGAAGTTAGTTTAGGTGAGGTCAGAGAAGGAATTAATGTACTTAATCTTCTCTCAGTGTTTTCAAAATTGTGCTACCTTCCTGCAGGTAGAATCGGGCACTACATTTGAAACTTTAATATTTGTTTTGTTATAATTATGTGAAAGAGGAAATCAGAATAGAGATAAAAGGACAACATTTTTAGAAATAAAATTTCTAGCTAATAGAGTACAATGTTTCTTTCAGGAAAAGGAAGAATGTGGAAAATTAAAGTAACTGTAATGAAAAATACGTAACTATCCCATTACCCAGAAATAAAAGCCATATGACATTTCCATATTTTTCCTTTACTTTTATTTGTCCCACAGTGCACAGCCAAAACACATGGATTTTTCAAAATTTATTTCCAAAACATGAAATAATAATAAATTTCTTTGAAAACATGAATTTGAAAATTTGAAATAGTGCATGGAATTCAATTTCATAAATGAATGAATACCCCCAAAACAAGCGTATGACTTATTCAAGAAAGTGAACGGCTCTGTTTACTGTAGAAAATGAAGGGGAGAATGGCAACAGACAGAGATAGAGATGTGAGCAAGAATAAGATAATATGGGGTTGTGTAAGTCCTGTCAAGGATTTGGAGTTTCATCCTAAGGATAATCAGAAAGACTAAGTGTTTTTAAACAAGGAAGATATGTGATCAGATCTGCATTTGATAGAGATAGAGCAAATGGCGGGGGTTACCAGTTAGGAAGCTGAAGTTGTGTTGGACTCAGATGGTGATATCAGAGATAAAAAAAAGTAAAAAAATAAAAAAAGAGTATGAGGAAGGAGCAAATGGAGAAGGGCGAGGAGAAAGAAACGTGTACAACCTGACTGTACTAATAACCAGGGAAATGCAAACTAAAACGATAAGATATAATTTTCCTCCTATTTTATTAGAAACAAAAGAAAAGTTATTGTTGATAATTGGTTATAACGTAGGGGAGATTATATCTTCCATACTCTAATGGTGAGAATATAAACTGTATGGCTATTGCCATACTTTCATGAATGCTGGCAGAAGACGTAAGAATCCTGGTTAGAGATCATGTATAGTTTATTACTCAATACAATAACAGTGACCAGAAAATCAGCCTTCTTGCACCGGTTCCCCAAGTCCTGATTCCCACAGGATAACACAAAGAGGGCCATGTAACGTCTACCCATGCAATGGGTTGTATTATAGGGGAAGAACTCTGAGCTTAGGGGAAAATTATTATACAGTATAGTAAATATGCCTTCCTTTTGCTCTGGAGGAAGACACCTTCTCTTCCAAGACTATTCACTATGCATCATTGAAATGATAGTGCAGAACAAGGACAGCCAAAACCTTACTTGCCAGACATACAGAAATGTGAAAAATCCATGGAGAATTGTCTCACGACACTACTTGAGTATAATCTGGCAATATCTTCTAAAATTATATTTCTCAACCTTGAGAAACACTTATGTAAGGAGCTGTGTACAGGCATACCTTGTTTTAGTGCACTTCACTTTATTGCACTTCACAGATGTTGCATTTTTTTTACAAATTGAAGGCAAAACTCTCCACCAGCAAAAAGATTACTACTGGCTTCATTACGCTACTTGCTTTATTGAAGTGGTCTGGAACCGAACCCATAATATCTCTGAGGTATGCTTGTATAAAGATACTCATTACAGCATTGTAATATAAAAAAGGAGAAGCCTAGCTTCAAATAGAAAACAATCTAACAGTGGGATATTTAGACTGTGGTATTGTGTGCATTAATTAAAATGGGATAAATCTATATACAGTTGACCTTTGACATGGGGGTTAGGGGCATCAACCCCTATCCACCCAAAAATCCACATGTAACTTTCGACTCCCCAAAAACTTAGCTATCCTCAGTATTCAGAGGGAATTGGTTTCAGAATCCTCCTCGAATACCAAAATCCATGGAAACTCAAGTGCCCCATATAAAATGGTGTAGATCAATGCATACAGTTAGCTTTTTGCATTTGGAATCCCAACCACAGATGGAAAACAGTACAGATAGTTAGAGAATCGAGAAAAAATGAAAAAAATAATTACTCTATGTAAACATGTACAGTTCAATACCATGTTGTTCAAGGGTCAACTGTATACAAAAATAGTTTTTCAGGATATGTTTTTGTATGAATAAACCAAATTACAGAGTATGTTACCACTTTTTTTGGTAAAAATTGACAGACATCCATAGATTTTAAATTGCATTAGTACACATATTGGTACATATAAGACTAGACAAAAACATTAGATGAATATACACCATACTTGTAATTAATTTTACCTTTGAATAGAGAAAGAAAAGATGGACAAGGATTGATAGTGAAGTGAAAGGACATCTTTGCCATATTTTATAAAATGAATATGTATGACTTCTTTAATTTTTCAAAGTAAATTGGCAAATCTTGGTATTTGATAGATTTGAGAAAAGAGAAAGACAGATGTCAAAGATGACATGTTATCTGGCTTAATCAGTTAGGTGGCTGGTAGTGACATTTGGAAAGATTGAGAACTTTAGAAAAGGGATAGATATTTGTGGAGGAGGGAAGGAGAATAATGAATTAACTTCAGAATTGTTAGTTTTGAAGTACTTATGAGTCATTCAAATGCAGATGTTGGATGAACAGTTGTTGGGGCCTGAATCTTAAAAGGCAAGATTAAAATCTGTGGTTCATCAGTGAAATGGTGGTAACTAAAGCCATGTTGGCAATGAAAGAGTATAGCAGAAAAAAGGACCCAGACAAAGCCCTACAGAATTATATTCTTTAATTGTTAGAGGGAAAAGAGAGAGAAAAGGAAACTAGGAATAAGTGGCCAGAAATATAGGAGGAAGAAAATAAGAGTGTCACAAAGCAAAGGCTAAGGGAAGATACTACATGTAGAAGTAGTGGTCACATATGTCAAATGCTACAGAAATATCTATGAGGATGATGATTTTAGCTGAATGAAGGGACATGACTTATGAAATTAATATGATGAATTTTAAGGAAATGTTAAGGAGAGAAGCCAGATTTCAATGGTTTGAGAAGTAGGTAGGAGGGGAACAAAGTAAGAAACTTGTAAAGGTGGTTGGTTAAGAAAGAGGTGGGCAATCGTGAAGGTAATCATGGCAGGTAAACAGAGCACTCATAAAAGGGTAAAGGAGAGAATCCTGAACAGGTTAAGATTCGGATGGCAAAGGTCCAATGGAGAGGAAGAGTATGTGAAAAATCAAGAAAATGTGAGGCTATAAAGCAGAAGGAGATGGGCTAGCTTTTTAAAGAGCCTACAAATCTATTGTAACAGGAAGCAGAAGCAAAGGGGGAAATGTGGGTGCTTATTTGTCTAGGGTCCAAGATGGTGGAATGTTGAAGTAGTACCCATTTGATGACTTCGAGTTTCTCTGCAGCTGGTGGCATTGCCATTTCTTGAGGGCACAGGAGATTTGGAGATTTGAAGAGGGATGTATAATCTCTGTGTAGAACGAGTTGTTGATTTTTTGAAGCTTTATATTATGGAGACTACTGGATGGATGATCTCTACTAGTCTCATTCTACCACACTGGTTAATCTGAAAATCAGATAGATGTTGAGATTTTGGATTGATCCAAGTCATATTAAAACTTTATTATAATTCTTGCAACATATTAAAACTCTGATCTTTTCCTGCTGACAATATTTAGAGACAGAATTTTAAACTCAAGAGTTAACCTTCTCCAGATTATGCACTTGGATATGTATCTAACTAATCTGAAAAGACAAAGCGGACATCTTTCTGAAGTACTATCTGCTAATCAGTCTCATAGAATTGGCTGGCTGCCCTTGGGCCTGAAAAGAATTCCTATTTGCCTTTTTGTTGAGTAAAAGAGACAGGCATTTGCCCCCGGTAATAGAGGCATCGTTACTTCTTGCTTGGCCATTGCACCACCAGATGTATCATATAAATACTCTAATGGATAGTGGTGGCCTAGGAACATAGGGGATAATCTGATGCAAGCAGATGATAGCAGTCAAGATTACTCAAGCTGTATTGAAATTTCCTTTGCACCTGGCACTGGAGGTGTTAGCCATGCCAGTTCAATCCCCCCAACACAGATGTTCTTGTTGTACCACTTTGTATGTATAACATTTAGGTTTCTGTTCAGCTTTGCCATAGTACACATAAATACTGTAATCCAAAGACCACCCATTTATTAGTGCACCTGCATCTTCACCCAGATTTCTTTCATTCTTTTCCATGAATGCTCAATAGTCTCCTAAAAATGAGACAGCCACGGGCGAATAACCTTTTATGTCTGCTAGATAGCTTAACAAGATGATGATGATGATGATGATGATGATGATGATGATGATGATGATGATAAAAATAACAATACCGGATCAAAAAAAAAAAACAAAACAAAACACCCTATTACTAAAACAGGAAGGTAACCTGAATCGTGATTAAGCAAAATATATATTAACTTCTGTCCTAAGCTTTTCTTTTTCTTATTAGTGAAGAAGATTAACTATATAAATAATTTGTCTCAAACCTATATATATATTTTTTCCTTCAAGTGAGATTTTGGTAGCACTTACGTCTTAAGGAGCAAATTTTTCTGTACGTGAACCTCTGAAGCCCCTATTTTAAATTAATAGGAGTGGAGCTCTGTGCAACTAAAGACTCGATATGACCTTCTGAATATGGGATAAAAAAGTACCTTTGCAGGGAGGCAAAATCATTACTCTAGAGAGAAGCCTTGTGTAGGTAATGTCCTACTGAAGTGGAAAAAGGGCATCAAAATGTTTTGATCTTGTTTTCATAGTTGCAAGCTGTGTCTGTATCTTTCCAAATACCTAATTTTGAAATATATTTCTCTATGAAAAGGAATTTCAGTGCTACTTAATTTTGGTTTGGGGGAGATAGAACTGCCTTTCATTATTCATTTGAAACAAATAAATGTTTAAACATGAGCTACATTTTAAAAATTGATGCATGGTGATGGTTTTTAAAGTTGTTTTTTTTTCACCAGTAGCAATAGTTTCTCAGGTTTATACTCATGTCCTGTTTATTTATCACTCTGCATATAGCCACAGTTATATTCTGTTTGAGACTTGTACATGCATCCCACAGAGAAAAGAGAAATAATATATGCCATTATATCAATATTACTCCAGTCATTTAACAACTCATTATGTAGAAGTAGAGGCTACCATGAAGCCAGCTAATTAAGGGATGGCGTGGAAAGAAGAGAATCCAAAAAGAAGAAGCAAAAAGAATAAATGAAAAAATAGAAACTAGCCATATCCAGGAGGCTGTGAACGTCCTTTTGTTTATTTCCTACAACTCTTGGAGCACTGGTATAGGACTGAACAAACACTAGTGGTGTATTCAGTGAATAGTTAGAGAATAAAGCAGCTGCAGAGGCTACCTAGTATGTACTCCTATATTCCAAAATTAAAGACATGATCTAGGATGTTGAAAAATGAAGAAAGGAATCAATAAAAGTTAGCTCCCCTAAATATTATAGACTTATTGCAACTATTTTCATTGTGAACTCTTTTGTTCAATACATAAATACCAAATGTGTATACACAAGCACAAAGAAACACCAATCTATAACTTAGAATAAAGAAGGAAGGAGAATATATATAAAGAGGAAGAAGATAGGGCTGTCTGGCCATCCCTGGCATCCAGTAAAATAGGGACTGTTTGAAGTAGAACTTGAACCTTTATTAACCCTTCCTGCCTCCTACTTCAAATGTGAGGATTAAAATAAAATATACTTCTTTATCTTAGACTAGTCTTTGTTCTCTTTGAATTTTTAAGGCCTTCTAATACTGTACTCCCATCATAGCTCAAGAATCCAGAGTACTAGTACCCACTGCTTCATTTCTCATCCTTAAAATACTTTTCTAGTTCAACAAAGTGTTTTTATTCTTTATGATATTACCAGCAACTCTTGAGTGTCTGTCCTGTGCAAATCATTGTGCTAAGTGTGTTGAAAATATTCTCACTGGGCATTTGTATTTTATTTTACAGACAAAGGGAATGGTGCATGCAAAGATTAAATATTTTTTTAAGGAGTAATTAGTTAATAACCTAAGGAGCAATAATGTGGACCCAGACTTCCTATTATAAAATGTACATTTTTAATCACTGTAAAACTTTACTGAGATCATAGAATAAAGCTTTACAAACAAATTTCTGTAGGATCACACAAGAAATTGTGTTAATAATTCATATTTAAGTTTCGAGGTTGTTAATTTAAAAAGTTTTCTTTTACTTTACTTTGAGGATATGGTATGGAAATCCATATCTTTCTCCTCTTTTGTTCCACATTTACACTCTCACCTTCACTGTTTTCACGTCCTACTTACCAAGTACAATAAAGGAATAAAACTAAAAAGGTAGCTACCTCAGGATAAAATCATAGTTTTATTTCGACACACATATCAGCCATGTTAGTTGCAAACAATGAAATCCACTCTTACTTGTGTAAGAAAAAGTAATTTAATGATATCAGTAGCTCTGAGCCTCTCCAAAGGACAGGGAATCGGGCTTAAAAGCCATGCATGCAGGAACCACATATAAAGTGTATCACCTGACTTTCCACAGGGAACTTTACTGCCACTGCTGTTCATGAGAACAACACCTTACCATAGAGGTGCTGGACACAGGATGTTACCCCTAGGACCTCTGACACTGCTTCTTTAAGAACAGAGTGTTAACACACCATCCTGGCAAGAATCATTTCTGCCTGGCACCTCTGTCTTCAGCCATTTCTTTCCAAACTAAAGTCTCACATTGGAGCACGTAAGTGTCAAAGCCTAGTCACATACTGGTGGATCACACTCTGATGGATTACACACTGATAGATCACACGCTGATGGTTCATATGCTGACCCTGAAAGAGGCAGGGGGAGTGAGCTTCTGCCTTCTGCTGAAGACAGAATTTATATTCCTGAAACATAGGATGGTTGCTTGAAAAGAAAACATGACAAATATCTTTAACACCCAATAGGAGAAACAATATAATGAGAGAAAAGGTTAACTAAAAGTTATTTTTAACAACTGTCGCATCCATCACATTTTTCTACCCTAATACTTGTTTTCTGTATCATATCTTTCTCTTAATTGAATATTTGGTAGTAACTGATATATATTATACTTTACTACTATTGTCTTATATAATAAAATTTAGTTACCTATCAGAGATCCTGCTCACTTACTTACAAAAATAGCTGAAGCATTAAATGAATTTTCCAATACAAGATCTACTTGTATTTTAGAGTTTGCTTAACTTTAGCATATCTTATATTATTTGATCTTCATACTAGTCCAAGAGGCAAGCAGGATATATGACATTATTCCACTTTAAAGATAGAGAAACTAAATTTCATAGGAGTCATGTGATTTCTCAACACACCAAAAAAAAAGAATATTTTGTCCACAATAAAATATTTCAGTGGGGGGCCAACAACCCTTTACATAAGTCCAAACTCTTTAACATAGTTTATAAAATCATGTCTCCATTCACTTGGTTACTTTTTTGAGCCTAATTTGCTTTTTCCTTATATCCCTTGAAATTCCATGCTGCAGCCATATTGAACAATTTCTAAGTCATTTTAAGCATCAGGATTTATCTCACCTTTCATTGTGCCTTTGCACATACCGTTCCTCTTCCTGAAATCAGCATTGGCTACCTCTTCACCTGGCTGGGACTCATATCCCTCAGGTTGTTGCTGACATGCAACTTCTTATGAGAAATTTTCCTGTAAATTTGTTAACTTACCTTCCTACAAATGACCAAGTACCTTGAACTTATAACCCTTATCACTTTTTGTAATTGTTGCTTTAATGAATCATTTGCTTATGAGGATTCCACACACCATCTCCTCTCTTTATTAGACTGGAATCTCTGTGAGGACACATGTCTTTCTAATCCATCTCAGTAATGCTGACTTCTTAAGAAATTGACAGCTTGTAGTTATCACACGGATTTTTCTTTTGAACATGTGCATTATTAAATTATCACCTGGTTAGTGTTATAAATCAGAAATGATCTTATTCAAAGCCTGTAGTTTTTCTTGTTCACATTTAACTATATGTCCATCTGTTTGCATTTCCCTAATATAATATGAATACATACGTTATATTGTTTGGCTTGTCTGCCTGTATTCTGCCATTCCAAGTTTTATGGATGTAGTAAGGCTCTTCCACATTCTGGTCCTCGGATTTTTTTCAGTTAGTATTCTAAGCTAAGAAGACAAAATCATAAATGCCTGGTAGGACTGGAAGTGAAGCACTTTAGGCAGGGAGTTGGTTGAATTGGAAAAGGCATGCCTTCTCCTAAAGATGAGGAGAGTTGCAAAAAAGTAAGTTGACTCAATGTTAACAGGTCCTCCAATCTTTCAACGGTCTCAGAATTACATGTTTCTGTGGGTTCTACTTATTTTTTAAAGTGTTAACTGGAATGGGAAAAATATTTGTAAACTATATATCTGATAAAGAGTTAATATATAAAATATATAAAGAACTCCTATAAATCATTAGCAAAAACAAACAAAACAAATAACCTGATTAAAAAATGGGCAAAGGAATAAAATAGACATTTCTCTAAAGAAGACATGCAATGACCTATAGATATATGAAAAGATGCTCGGTCTATGGCCATACCACCCTAAACACACCTGATCCCGTATGATCTTGGAATCTAGGCAGAGTCGGGCCAGATTACTACTTGGATGGGAGACCACCTAGGAAGACCGGGTGCTGTAGCCATAACAACAACAAAAAAAAGATGCTCAACATCTCCAATCATTAAGGAAATACAAGTTAAAACCCCAAAGAGATATCATCTCGCACCTATTAGAATGACTATTATATTAAAAAAATAATAATAATTGTTGGCAAGGATATGGAGAAAAACGAGCCCTCATACACTATTTGCAGGACTGCAAATTGGTACAGCCACTATGGAAACAGTACAGAGGTTCCTCAAAAACTTAAAAATAAAATTACCATATGATCCGGAAATCCCACTTCTGGGTATATGTCCAATGGAATTGAAATCAGGACCTTAAAGAGATATCTGTATCCCCATGTTTATTGCAGCATTATTTACAATAGCCAAGACATAGAAGCAACCTAAATATCTAATTATGGATAAATGGGTAAAGACTGTGTTGTATATACGTACAATGGAATATTGTTCGGCCTTTAAAAAGAAGGAAATCCTTTCGTTTGTGACAACATGATGAACTTGGAGGGCATTTATGCTAAGTGAAATTAGCCAGACACTGAAGAACCAATACTGTATGACCCCATGTATATGAGGAATCTAAAATAGTCAGACTCATAGAAACAAAGAATAAAATAGCGGTTACAAGTGATGGGAGAGAGTGAAACAGGGAGGTGTTAGTCAAAGGGTGCAAAGTTTCAGTTATGCTAGAAATAAATACTAGAGACCTACTGAACAGCACAGAGCCTATAGTTAACGACACTGTACAGTATACTTAAAACTTTGCTAAGAGAGTAAATCTTATGCTAAGTGTCTTATCACAAAGAGGGGAAGAAACTTGGAGATGATGGATACTTTTATCACATTGGTTATGGTGATGGTTCCACAGTTATATACTTACCTTCAAATTCATCAAATTCTATACATTAAATATGTACAGCTTTTTGTATGTCGGTTATGCCTCAATAAAGTGGTTTTAAAAACTGACAGATTAAACAAAGTCAGCAACAATTAAACATTTTATAACACAGTATGGTATGAGTCAAACAATTCTGTAGACTAGATTCAGCATTCTGGCCAACAATTTGTGACTTTTGCTCTCTGAAGAGATTATATAAGATGTTCCGAAGAAAGAGAAGATTTTAGGGATAAGGACAGAAAAAGAAGAGTTTCTGCTGGGCCAGGCAGGGAAAGAGCTACTGTGAGTGGGTCCCAAGAACCATACGTCTCCCTGGAAGATGCCTGAGGAGGTGGTAAGATTCACAAATGGAAGCGCTGTGAAAGCATCTTCTATCTCTGATTGAAGAGCTGAGAGGCAGCCCAGGACAAGTCTCAGCAAGTTTCCTCAGTCCCACATGTGCATGGCATCGGAATGCAAGCTTATATAATATGAATAACAGTGGCAATTGCACTGTACAAGTGAGAAGCTGTTTTCAAATTTTCCTGGCTATTGTACCATCTTTAGAGAGGAAATTAGCCTTTAAAATATATAAGATCTAATTTGCTGATAGGATAAAGTAATGAGAACAAGGAGGCAAATTAAATATGTTAACAGGAAATAAAAATTATATTTTTGTTGAACACCAAATGTTGTGGGCGCTTGTGTGCATGCACACACTCACACGCACACACACACGCACGCACCTTATTCAAATGCTTAAAATTTCTCCAAGTAAAAGCGCATTTCCTTATTTCAAAGAATTACATGACAGTATCTACTAGAGATAAAGAACAGAAACCATTCATAGTAACACATTATTTTTCTCCTTGAATTGACTCACCTGAACCTACATTTCCTTCCCATCCCCATGACCCTGCTTCTGATATCTTTTGTATGGAAAATAATTGCTCTCCTGTTATTATAACAGCAGTCTTGGCTTTTTCATAATGTTCCAAAACACTCTAAATTTCTTTTTAACAAGTTGACTAAGAAATTGAACCTTTTAGTTCTCAAGAGCAAAGAGTCAAAGAAGGTTATGAGACAACTTAGGTCTTATTAACTCCTCACCAAATCATAAACTGTGTGTTTTCTTAGCAGTTTTATATTTCCCAATTTAAAATGTATGTGGAGAGGCAATCTCATGTAATACAGTATGGTCAGTGACTTAACCAGACATCTCAAGCTAATCATATCCTTACTCATATTTATCTAGAAGAACACATATATACACAGAAAGTTCAGTTTACCAAGACTACTTGTAGAAATGTATAGGAGAGCTGCAATATATCAGAACAGCTGAAGCTTTGGGTCATGTCAGAGTTGAACATGGATGCACATATTAGACCTCAGTATGCCAGTTTCCATGTGTTATAATTTCATCTACTATAGCAGAGCATGTTGAATTTTGTAGACAAAAGTACTATCTTCATTTTTAAAGCATGTGATTTAATATAATGTATATCAATGACTTATAAATGTTAATTAGTTGAAAACACATTAATGGATGATATTTTAAGTACAATTACATCAACTCATTTTCTTTCTATTTAGGAATATGCTTGTTAGTGAGTGCCATTTCCAGTTTTATATTTTCTCAAATATATGTTGCTGGGAAGCTCCTTTAAAATGACAGGGGAAATAAATGTCCTGTAGTTCCCTGGGAGAGGAGAGAATAGGAATGACACTTAAGTCCTTTTTATGGGTGTTATTTGACCAGAAGCTTCAGATCATCTAAATATTTCAGATTGTCAATTGGCACACTACGTTTTTCTTTGGCCCACACCTACTGAAGTATATAAATAATGGACATTCTTTCCATAGTCACCACAATATGCCTCATGGAAACAGAGATGATGCTTTATAAAGCACGTTGATCTCATTTATCCCATCTAAGTAAACCTCTTCACGTTTTCCACAGCCTAATGATATTTTCCAGGGCCCCAGTGTATATGATTGTGCAGGATGTGCTCTGTAAAATTTGAGGCAATGCCATTCACCTCACTAAGATGTAAATGTTGACCATAGAGAAGCATGGTATACAACCCGGATAGCTGCATGCACTGGCCTGCACATTTAGTGACCTCTAGGCTCAGAAGCTTTTCTTTTTGTTATTGTACCTAGGTAGCTAAATTGTATTTAAATGCTTTAATGCTAAATATTCTGGTTTGTACATATGAGCCTTCTCTGAACATGGGTGAAAATTCACTGCCCTTGGAATGTATTTATTATTAGAATAGAGAAGTATAAAAATGAGACAAAATCAAAATATATATACATCTCTAATTGCTATTGTTGATTTTATAGTTTATTATTTTCTCCTTACTCCAATTTATTATTGGCTAATATAATTATCCTCATAAGAGAAAATCTCGTGATTGTTTTGTGTGTGTCCTTTAACATGAATGCAGAAAAACTCTTGAATGTGGAAAGAATAAAAGTTGATTTTTTTTAATTTGGCTACTGTTCTTTTTGATACTGGCCCCCAAGCAGAAATTATTCTCACATCTGTTGATTTTTTTTTCATGTTGCACACATTTGCACCTTTTTTTAATGTTGACTGAATGACTTAATTGTAGAGGAGCGTTCATTTTAATGTAAATCTTACAGTATTACATGAGTGAATGTATGAAAATAGCTTGGAACAGTTTAAATTGGGCAGAATTCTGCTTTGATCGTAATGTGCCTCTTCAGCATTAAAATAAACTTGCAACATATGCTGAAAAACATGTGTAATAAGTAAGTGCCTCTTGCATGGTGACTTATCTAGAAAAAATAAATCATTTAATAGAATTCAAAAATTTATAAGATATTTCTAACAACTAACAATGTGATGATATGATTAGCATCATATAATGACAAATAAGTACTTGGCTATTTCTGATTTAAAATGCTATCAGATTAACGTCAGTTTTAGAAATATTTGAAAATAAAACATTTAGTAGGCAGGTATATAATACTTCATTATATTGTTACACTTACTTCTAACTTATGCTATTTAAAAGATATCAACAAATGTAGAAAATTGATTTCAACGTTTAGAACAGTCAGTAAAAATAATCAGGTTATCAATATTCTTGAATAATGATAAGATTGTGAAGAATTAATGACAAAGTAGTTTCCAACAACTAGAATGACTACATAAAACAGCTTTGTCCTTTGAAAATTACCTTGATAAAGATATCATTAATTAATAATAGTTATCTAAAGAATCTTTCCATCAATACCTCGAGATGCAAGGAAGAATCGTGATATGATAAGCATACCTCTACACATTTGCTGTATAACTGTGGGCACATAACTTATCTTCTCTAATTCCTTTTCCTCATCTGTAAAATTTTGTCAGTAAAGAATGCTTTTAGTTTCAAGTTTAAAATATCCATCTAACAATGGCTTAAGCATAGTTCTTAAGTACTATGAGTATATTAAATCATGAAAACTATATAGAGCCAGATAAATATAAGAAATAATTACAACACAAAAGATAATCCATCAATGTTTACCTTTAATCAAAAGGAATACATTCATCCCTTCAAGAAATTTTCTCTGAAATCATGAGCCTTTTTTTTCCCAACTAGTATTCATTGTTAAACAAATTCAAAGGTGAGTCTTTTGGAGACACTTATATAAAATTATCAGGAAAGCTTCAAGTGTACTTAATACAGTTCAGTATTACTAATTCAACATATGTTTATTGATTGTCTGTTCTATGCCAGATTGTGCATTTGGGGATCTAAAAGCAAAACAAACTCCAAAGCAACGCAATATATACTTTTCACTCTTAAAGATTTTACATTAACTTGAAAATATTGTGCATAACTACAGATAAGCTTTCTCTAAGCTGTCTTCTATATGGAGTTTCAGTGAGCTCTATGAGAACATCCCACAAAGCCTGTACTAGCATATCCTAAACCAGACTCCCCATGTTCTCTGCTTTCCCATTGCTTTCCACTGCATTTTTCTTTATCTTGGTTAGTGGCATTGCCATCCGCTCTTCTCACAGCTTGACCCTGGGTATCATTGTGCCTTCCAGCACTCCCCACCGCCCAAGTCATGATACTGTCAGTTCTGCCCCCTAAACAACACTTTCTTTCATGTATGCCGTCACAGCATAACTTTAACTCCTTGTCATTTATCACCAGGATTATTTTTGTGCTTCTCTAATTGATCACCTTTCTTCGTAAGTCATTTCCTTCCAATCCATCTTCCTCATGACTCCCTAAATGTTCTTTTTAAAATGCAATCTAATCACTTCTCTACTTAGCTTAAGAATCCTAACTGGCCCCCAGTCAACTACAGAGAAAATCCAAACTCCCAAACAAGGTTTTTAAGGCCCTTCATGACTGAGTCTTATTACCTTATTTCTCACAACTCTTGCCCTTGTTACTTATAATACAGGAAACTTGAGATTTTAATAATTCACTGAATGTACTATGTGATTTTAAACATTATTGTATTTCCATACACTTTTCTCATCCTGGAACAGCTTTACTCAACCCATCATCACAAAACTGATATTTACCTGTAGTATCATCAGTGACGGAGAGACATTCTTTAAACTTCTCTCGCCCCAACTTTCCCCACTCCTAAACATCATTCATAGAGTTAAATATTCTCCATTTTTGGCAATGTACGCTTTGCATATGTGTCTATTGTAGCATTAATTAAACTACATTATATATATTTTTTACATGTCATTTTTCTTAAGGATACTAACCTCTTTGAGGTTAGGTACTGTAATCTCATTCAGATCCATCTTAGTCACCTTCCACACCTGGCATATACCATTGGACCTCCGTATCCAAGGGTTTTATATCTATGGATTTGACCAACCACGGGTCAAAAATATTCAAAAAATAAAATTCCAGAATGTTGATCCCCAAGAAATACAGTAATTGCATTAGGTGTCATATGTAATGTAGAGATGATTTCAAGGAGCATGTGTGTAGGTTATATGCAAATATTTTGCCATTTTATATAAGGGACTTGAGCATCCACAAATTTTGGTATCCAAGGAAACAGTGGCCAGTGAATTGATCTACTGAGTATTTATTTGGTGCTCAATGTGACTTTGTTATATGAATAAATATATAAATGAACAAATGAATGTTAAGTAGTGTTATGAAACTATGTGTGATATAGCAAAATAAATAGAGATCAAATTTAAAGCAGAAATTCATAATAGATATGTCAAAATTGGGACTGCTTTTTCCAGTAGTATAGGGGAAAAATTAGAGTCAGACTAAAATATTGGTAAGGATCATACTTACAGTAAAGAGATCTCTCATGGTCCATTAGTCAATTAGATGACCAAGTGCAAAGTGATATGTGTCATTTTTTACTGCTGGGTTTTGCACTCTGGGATCCACCCTATGTAAATCTTTGATTCTGTGATCATCGCCTCACAGGGTAAGTTGAGTGCCAAAGGGGTTATAAAGATACTGCATTTTTATAAAAGTTAATGATGGGTTGGTGACATAAGAGAAAGCATTACAGAAGAGATATTATTACATTAAGCCTTAAAGGACTAACAATTTAAGTGGGAAAAGAAGGAAAAGTTTCCTTAATATTGGGGGGCAGAGTAGTGGCAATCGGGCCTAATTAGGGAACACAAAATAGTTTAGACTAGGTGTAAAAATTTACGTAGAAGAATATAGGAAATAAAATTCAAATATGGATAGCTTAATGCCAAAGTTCTTGTTCATTAAGGACTACAAATCAATTAAAGGTGTCAGCGAAGGAGAATGACACCATCAAAGTATAATGAGGACAATGAATCTGGCAGTATTAAGAACCGGAAGTTTTGTCACTTAGATCTCATTTAGGTTCAAGTAAAAGAAACCCAATTCAACTGGCTAAACAAAACTAGACCATTTTTATTTTCCATGTTTAAATCTTAAATGATTTTAAAAGACACAAAATGGATATATTTGCTTATGTATCTGAAAATGTGTGACTGTGTTCAGGAATGGCTAAATCCAGGTTCTCAAACAATTTAGTAACGGGAATGGCTCCTCAATGCCAAGCTGTCCTCCAGGAGCTCCAGATTTATGCCCTGTTCTGAACCTACAGTGACATGTGAACTTCTCTTTTCCCTCAAGGATTGTATTAAGTGTCTGTTTATGGCTCGTTCACCACTCTATATTCAGCACCTAGCCTAATAACCAATGATAAGATTTTAATATTTTTCTTTTTTTTTTTGTTTTGACACTTTTTTTATTTCTGAGATTATAATAAGCATGCGGTAAGTAATAAATGTCTCATTTTGCAATATTGCTATCCAGAAATCTAAGAAGTTGTACACTTGGTCATCACAACTACTTTTATTTCCATAGTCTTTAAGTAACAACATAGCAAACTAATTATATTAATTTAATGGCCTAATAAAGACCTTCGTTATAGTGGGCTGCCACCAGCCCTGTTGTAATGTAGTTTTGTTCTTTTTGCCAATTCAGTCTCGCTAAACTTTTGGTTCTACTCTGCCCTGTACCGAGAACACCTGGGCATCGTCTTTCTAACCCCATTTCTTGTGGAAATAAGACCATTCTGGGTCTTATTTCTGTCCCTTGGTTCACAGTGAGCCCAGTGCTGCCCCAAGAAGCCTACAGAGTACTGACCTAGTTGCTTTATTTCCCTTTGATTCCATGGTGCAAATGCTCTTAGTTATGGAGATTGAGTTTGTTGGACTCACATAAATGCTGTGGGTAATAAAATCCTAGGTCTCTGACTCCATAGTTTCCTGTCTTCTGCCAGCCTCCCCCAAACTGTGGAAAGCTAACATGGTAGCTTTCAAAAAAGATAATATCTCTGATGCTTCACTTCTTGACAACAGTATTCATTTCTGCAAAGAAAACTTCTCTTCTCACCTAAGTTCTCCCTAGAACCCTGCTTTCTGATTCTTCCTTACTACTCTCATTCTCTAGCTTCAATTTTTTTCCTTTTAATTAATAATCCCTGCAGAATACATTTTTTTCTTACCTGCAACTCAAATTAACATTCTTTTATGAATATCTTTAGTCCCAAACACTTGTTTCAATCCTTTGATGAGGAAAAAGAAAAGAACTGGATAGACAGAGAGTACAACTCTGAGACTCTACCGAGTAATTATATTCTTTCACCTATCCCCGCATACTTTAAGCCCAGAAGTGTGAATTTATCAGCGTGTTTCTCAAATGGCAATTATGTATAGCTGAGATGCACATTTCAAAGGATGTATAGGAACCAAAATGAGTCCCTCAACTCATTTTCCTTGGGCACGTGAGTCTGCCACACCTGATGACCTTAGATAAGTGGCCTATATCAGAGAGAATTTGTGATTTCATTTGTAGCCTCAATAATACCCCTTTTTCTCTGGATGGATGTACACCTGTGAACTTGTCAAGCAGAAACCACTGTAAGTATTCTTTGAAATGTGTTATATCGGTAATACAACTGCTGTCGGAGAAACAAACCTTTCTAATAATATTTTTCCAATGAAACTGATATTCATTTTGTATTTTTACCTAAGAGGAAAAAAAGATAATAGTAAGGCTCTGCCAGGAGCTTTAAACTATCTGGTAAAAGTGGTGATCAGTCCAAACACATTAAAATTCTATTTTCCTTTACAAGTGTTTGCTGCAGATGACCCCCACTGATCTTAAATATATTTCTGTATCTGTAACTGAATAGAGGTTTTCTGTACAGCATGTTCTAATGGCACTCTGGCCTTTAGCCAACAAGGCACTGAATACGGCTATTTTTAAAATACAGAAACTGGGAACAGCTGCAGCAATCAAATTTGATAAAAACAGAGAGGAACTTTGCTTTTTTTTTTTACGGTTTGTCCAAGTTTAGACTTCTTTCATAGAACCGCTTTTGTTCTGTTGTATGAAGGGCTGCAAGACCAATACAGTGAAGCCCTTTTAAACAAATAAGTTTTAAAAGAATACGACTAAATAGAATAATTTTTCTTTGTACCAAGTGTATCAATGCAAAAGTATTTTAAACTACTTTTTAAAACAGTTTATCTCTTATAAGTTGAGGTAGGAAATGAATGAGTTGTATTAGCAAAGTTTGTACTATAAAAGAGGTTTTGCCTTCCCCCACTCTCAAAGCAACTTTTTGAAAAGGAAGATTTAGTTTCTCAGTGTTGGAAATCTGAAAGTTTGCATTTGAACTTCTCTTGTATTCTCAAGGGTTGTTAGGGACGAAGGTATTTTGAATGTTCTATTTCTATTTTTCATGTTACTATTAGTCATGAATGTTTCTGTATTTTCTAAAAGCAGGATAATATTGGTGCAGTTCTTTTATAAAGATAAAATGACAGGCTTTTTAAAATGTAAAGGAAAACTTTTACAGAGATCTTTTGTACTTATCTGAATCTCTCAACATGTCTATATACAAGGGCTTATTCTTGATTTTTTAAAAAAAATTCAAGCTCTTTGGAAACTTGTCACTACATGATTAATAAGCATCGTGAGGTGAATAGATACTGACAATCTCTTATACTGTCATAGGTTGTGAATTCTCTCTTCTAAGTGATTTCATGTGTTGAATGGATTTCTCTGCTAACTTTGTAATTGACATGACAAAGAATATTGTATTTCTTATAAGTATTTACAAATGGAATTAATTTAAAATCCCATCTAAATAAAACTACTTATGTCAACATTGATTCAATTTAGTAATCCAAAATGTAATATAATTCTTTTTCTGTAGTCATAAAATCATAAAATCTTACTGAAGAAAAAAGAAAAAAGGAAGGATATATACAAAATAGAATTCAGATGTGTACTAAGCTGTACTAACTTGTTAACTGGTAGGCTATTAGGTATGATGGTTCATCTGTCTACAATGTACTACAAGCTGAAAAAAATGAAAACCAGATTAAGCAGACTCTTCTTTGACTCGAATAATTTGTTCTGAAGCATTAATGATTCAAGAACCACTCTTTAAACAGTGAGGCAATGATGATATTGTGTTGTTAGCATTTGAGACGATAACAGTTTTCGTCTTAATTCTGTTCTCATGTCCTGTTCTCCACTGGGTCTTCTGTCCTGCTTTATAGCAAAACTCCTTAAACAGACATACTGTTCTAACCAGAAACAGTGGCATTCCTGTTGCACAGAGCCTTGAACTCAGCAGGTTTTCAAGGGTTCTCAGTCAGGACAGATCCCAGATTTAAGGATATAATCCTATATTTTAGAACCAAACAGTTCTAAAGGAAGATTAGTGGGATTTAATTCTATTTAGTCATTTAACTAACCTTTTTTTCTGAAGATATATTGCCAAGAGAATAAGATTTACTTCTGACTAGCAATGCTTTTATGCAAATGGCCTGAGAAAGCACAATAACCCTAAAATAAAAGAATCTCTCAATCTTTTACTAGAAGTACATTTATATGTTACCAGGATAAGCTGGATATAAAAACCAGAAATATCGTACAGGGAGATTTTTAGTGTAAATCACTATTCCTTATCATTATGTTGTCCTTCATTTAATTTTTAGCTTTAAGTTTATATGAGTTTAAATCCATTACCATGGTTTTTTAAAAATTTTATTGTTTTTCATGGCATTTTTTTCATATTTCATTGAAACTAAAATAAGGGAACAGTAAAACATGCCATTATATTCTATATTATATTTCAAAAAATAATTGATTTTCACAGTGCCTCTGGAAATTTAATATAAAGACTATATAGTCATATGTAAAGTAATACGGCACTGCCTTTTATAAACTGGATTTTAATTTGAGGGTTTTTTTTTTAAATGTTTGGAACTGCTTAATTCTTAGAATAAGGGTGGGTGATCTCCCTGGAGACTTCACTCCCTTAGCAGGCATCAGTGTTAGGGTACAGGATGTCCCTCTAGAGGTTATTCAGAATTTGCTGACATCAGACATCATTCATGAGCACTTGCTTTGTTTAGTGATGGAGCTAATATGAGGAGACAAGTGAAGTAGCTTGCTTTATGGAGGAGAGCAGGAGAGGCATGGTGCTGTGAAAACATCTCTACACACACTAATGGCTCATTCACACAGAAAAAGAGCCACAGCCTTTAGTCTCTCCACAAAACTTAATGAGAACAAACCGATTTAAGAATCCAGAAGCAGCAGTGTTGAGATTCACTGCTAGCTTGTGCTCATAAACTCTCTGCTTACATTTACTCTAATATACATTGTCAGTTGCAGCAATAGATTGCTGTGGGAATTCTTTAAGCTGGTTCTCTATGGGCCTTGTGAAAGAAATGCTTATTATTTCTCGGGTTGTGTGTCCCGAGATAAAGATTGCTTTTCAAGTACACCATGACAAAGTGAGTTGAAGACCCCGAACCACTTTGGTCACAATAAGGAAGGGTGCTGACAATATGCCACACTGTGATTTATGGTCTTTACTTTTTTTTGGATTCATTTGGGAAAGTTCAGAATTTTAGAATGAAAGTACAGTTACAGTCAGCTCTAGCTGGTTGTTTTCAGAAACCATATGGCTTTAAAAGAGATGATCAAATTCATTCTTTAAAAGTCATGTTTAAAGGTAGACATGTGATTCCATTATATATATATGTATATATATGTATATATATGTGTGTGTGTGTGTGTGTGTGTATAGTTTCTTTACATGTACCTTAACCCCTCATATTTTTTTTTATTTCAACAGGAAATGAGATATTTCACACTGCTAGATTTTCCAAATAAATCTAGTTAATTCATTTACATACCAATATTTTTAGTCTTTACATTTTAACCATTTTGGATGGAAATCTTTTTACAAAGTATTTTGCATTTCTTAGCTTTCTTATAGAAATTCTTCAGAGTATAATTCATAATGACCTCAGTAGTCATTTTTACACTGTATTTTAATTTGGCGGCAACATCTGAAACTATTTAGTGGTAGGATTATTGGTGTTATCATATCAGGGTGTTATATATATTACTTTGTAGTGTTTTTTTTTTTCTCTCTCTCTTCCATCACTGGTAACATTTAATTGGTTAGTTCTTACTGTTGTCTGTATATACAGTTGGAATTTGAAGTCAAGCATACCTAGTTGGAAAACCAGATTTTTAAACTATATATGAAAACTTGGACAAGTAATATAGTTTTCTCATCAATAACATGAGGAGAATAATATGAGCCTCGAATGATTGTTATGAATCTTAAATGGAAAAATACCTGTAAGTCCCTGAACAGAGGGCTGTCTACAGAAGGCATACCGTATATATTTTTTTCTTGATAGACCTATAATCACATAATATGTTCCCTAAGGTGCTAAAAGTCTGCTTTAATGTTTACGAACTTATACTGTGAAACACAGAGTCCATATTAACAAATTTTTGCTTTAGTTCTCTCCACTCGCTCCTTTCCTAATTTGCATTTTCTAATTTATGGCGGTCCAATAAAATAGTTATTTATACTTGTGAAAAATCATCTAAATTAAGAATCAATGGACAATAAGCAGACATGCTAAGGAAGAAATCTCAAAACATTCACTTTGGTGGATGAACTTCATATATACCTTGGTTTTTTAAGAGTTTATTCTGGATCCTCAGGCATGTTTCCAAGAGTTGCTAGATAAATGAAGCATCACTGGTAGACATATGATCTACCCACACTCAGAAGGTACATCTCCATAGCTAGCTTATTCTCACCCTGGCCAAATAAGAACTTACTAGATGGTGATATAATTAGCAATTTATAGTGATTTGATTACAGAATGTCCCTGCTGAGTCAATGAAGGTACCCCAGGACATGGCCTCCCACAGTGTTGCAGCATGTTGCTGGACATCAGGCAAAAGGAAAATGCCCTGCCCCCCTTTCTCTCACTTCAATACACACTGTATTCTATGAAATGCTGAAATGCTGCAACCCACATTCAGTCTGTGTTTGTAATGCATCTTCTTCTGTTCCCTCACATATGGCAGTCTGAAACAATTACATAATGAGACATATTATCAAGGCATAACTGTCAAAAATGATGAGACTAAGCTATGAATAAATATTACCCACTTATTAGCAGTGCTGCTCCTGTACTCTTGAATCTGTACTTTACCCCTGACTTTCAGATTTTATATTTGCACCCCCTGAGTACCTGTGCAACAAAGTAATGCAGCACTAACACCATTCAGGAAAAGATTTACAAAGTCAAAGGCAAAGTAAACTTTAAAGTACAGTTTCTTACCATTTTTGTGTTATAGTCCTTTTTCCAAGTTTGGCAAAATTTACAGGTGCTCAGAGCCATGTTTTAAAATTCATAAAAAATATATACAGGCTAACAATGGAAACCAATGATATTGAAATATTGTTAAAATTTTGATTTAATAATGTGTGCTTCTTTATTAATAAATTAACTTTAAAGATCTAACAGAGGATCAATAAGTATTAAGATTTAAAAATAATTAGTATAAATAGCGTTTTTAAACATTGCAACAACTATAATGTGATAAGGAAATATCTGTGATATGTGTCAGTGGCAAAGTCAGTCCCAGGCATTTCTACTACAACTATGGTTTCTCTCCTAAATTTATATTTGAAAGAAGTGTTTAACTTCAATTACATGTTAGTGAAAATAAAGTTGTATTTTTCAGCATTCAGAGTCAATGACCCTGTGTTGAGAATTTTTCTCTAATATGACCCAATTTGGGTTATTTCATTATGTTTCTTCCTTCTGAAGCACCTCTTCTAGACTTTTAATTTTAAATATGAAAATACCAAATTTGGCAGATTCTCTTGCTTCTCTCACCCCTATGGAGCCATTTGGAAAGACAATTTAACTCTTTCAGAAATGTATTCTTTTCCCCCTAAGCAAAAGTAATCTCCTCCTTGGGATAGACAAACACTTCCAAATATCAGGATGTCAGGATTTCTCAATATTTGGCAGGTGCCTCACAGGTCTAACTCTTACCTGGATCTCCAGGTCTGGACGCAACTTCTGTCATCCTATCTATGACATTACTTTTCCTCACACTCAAGAAAGGCAACCAGGATGTAATGACTCAGCACGATGTTGAACGATAAGCTGCTATAGTTTCCTTTGTTAATAAAGCTATTTTGAAACATGAGTATTTTATAATTAATAACAAATTGATTCTGAGAAACCTCAGAGTGCAGGATAGTGATGAGACTACCTTTTTGAGAACAGCTGTTCTACACAGAAGGACACAGACTGACGAATGAGTGCAGGGACATTGTATCTTTTAGGCCACTGTGATGCTATTTAACAGTTATTGTGGCAGTACTAAAGTGAAAAACCTCAGTGGCCTGAAAGAGTTAATGTGTTTCTTAAGCGGAGGTTGGCAGCTTTTCTCTAAAAGTCCAGATAGTTAATGTTTTAGGCCTTGTAGGGCATATGGTCTCTGTCACAACTACAATAGCAATGTGAAAAGCAGACACAGACAAAACCTAAATGAATGAGGGTGGCTATCTTCGAATAAAACCTTATTTATGAACATTGGAATTTGAATTTTATATAATCTTGAGATGTCACAATATATTATTTTTATTTTGTTTTCCACTTTGTAAACATGTGAAAAACAGTTTTAACTCACAAGCCATACTAAAGAGTGGGAAAGATTTGGTCTATGGGCGTAGTTTGCTACTCTTAATGATAATATCAATAGCCAGGTAGCAAACCGATTAAGTACATTTGTCTGATTGGTTTTGACATCCTAAGGGGGTCTGCACTTAAAATAAATTTTAGCTAGAATGTGAGGTGAGAAAGTCTTTGATATTTTTAGGTGATACCACATATAGAACCAGAGTTCAAAGTTACCTAGATAGAAACTATCTTTGTCTGAAATCAATCAGGACCTTGATCTCAAAGACAATATGCAAGAGGCATTACAAACTGTTGTGTAAAAAAAATGTGGAAGTGTTATGGAAGCAAAAAGATGCAGCCCAAATTTAGATTTTCTTTTCTTTTCTTTTTTTTTTTTTTGAACACCTAATTAGAAGTTGGTATGGTATTTATTTAACCTTTACCAGAGTTAGTAAATATTCCACTCTTTCTATACAGTTCTTTGTGTTAGCAAGAACATAAAAATTTGAAAGCCTAGGTATTCTAAATCCATAAGAAATATCTTTATTACTGATTATTAATGGTAGAATTGAAATCCAGGGCTTTTTCTTTTCTTTTTTTCTTTTTTTGCTTGGAAAAAACAAAGACAAATGAAAAGAAAAAATATTAGGAGGGTGGTAGACAGTAGCAATATGGTATGGGTGTAGACAATCCATGTGATTCATGGAAAAGTTAGGCCTCACAAATTAACTCTGTTGTGAGAAAGTGTTTCATATTTTTTTTTTTTTTTGTAGAATAGTTCCTATCAACCAGATCAGTACAGAAATTAGCATAAAATTTCATCTATTTAAGACTCAGGCAGTGCAAAATATATAATACTAAATATGAACTTCAATCTTGTTGTCATTGTTGTTGTTTTATAAATATCACTAGACACACATCTGAGGTTTTAGTGCTTACCACAGTGTAGTTTTCTGGTTGACGTATATCTAAGAAATGAGTATATTAACACCCAGGCTATAAAGCCAAGCAAATTTTAGTGCCGGCTACAGCTGAAAGAATATGTTTCCATTCCTTGTCCATCTGTTCTTGGCAACATAAATTTAAACTAGAAACACAGAATAAGTTTTATGAGAAATAAGTCTAAATAGGGTTTAGAACAGCAAGGTGAATGCTTTAAGTTATTATGACTTGTTAACATTTGATTTTGTAACTAGAAGGTTGTGCTTACTTGGAGAAATCTCATGTGACAGCTATAGCTTAAAGTTTAAAAAATAATAGTTTTTATCAGCTCACTTAAAAAACATACAGTGGCTTGGTCACACTTTCTATTAAAAGACTTTCTAAGGGCTTATATTAAATTTGCCAGTTATCATGAGCCTAACAAACTGTGAGATTTCAAAGTTCTATTTGCCATACACTTGAACTACCCTGAAAATGTTGTATCTATATCTCTGAACTCCATACTAAAATGGATTTATTAGTGGTGGATGAAGATTTTCTGTACAAGATGGAGTCCATACAAAACATATTTGCTTGTTTATCTTCAAGTAGAACCTCAGCTATGACCAACTCTTACCTGATCACTGTTTAATCATTATACCTCCCCACTCTATGTCAAAACCTCCAGCTTTTTATGCTACTAAAACAATATTAAACTACTAATTTAAACTTGAAAATGAGTTAGAATATCAAAATAGAAAAGGACCATATATTTTCCCCTAGAATTTTGCCTCCAAATCAAAGATGTGGGCACTCTGAGTTTGATAAGTAAGTGAATGTGCTTTGTGTCAGGGCTAGGCTCTATGGGATTCTACTAATGTGAGAGCAACCTTTGCTTTCTGGCTGAGTAAAAATCTTCATGTTGGAAAGGGACTTTGAAGCTCACATAGTCCATCCTCCCTCCCTATGTAAGAAATGTTTCTATAATTGTTTAAAGTTTCTCTTTTTGATATGGCTGATTTATCAAATATAGCGTAGTGGTTATGCATCAGAATGGTTTGATTCAAATTTTGTCTCTGTTACTTCCTAGATATGTGGATATAAGTAAATTAGTTAACTTCTCTACTTTTCAGCTTCTTGACCTATTAGTAGGAATAATCATATTTGTTTTAATATGGTGTTTAGGTGTTAGGAGCAAATGAGGTGATATATAGGAAGTGATTAGTCCAGTGACAAGTACTTAGTAAACACTTAACAAGCAATGCCTATTACTGTTATCCTCATTCTGTTAAAACAAACAAACAAACAAACAATGACTGCACGTGGTAATTATCTAGTCTACTCCAAATAGTATCTTGGTAGCATATTGCTTATCAGAAAAACATTTCAAGAAGTTAATATTGTTTTTTGAACTTCTGCACAAAGTTACTCTGGACAAGTCACTCAGTATTTTAGAGACTCAGTCTTATCTTTGAAATGAGGAACTTTAATTCTATGATCTCTTAGGTCTTTTGTTCAAGTAATTTAACAAAATTATGTTTGACAGCATATCCTCATACTTTATTTATAGTACTGAAATATCTATTTGCTGCCAAAAGTCTGATGTGGGATGTATAAATGTTCCATATATACATGTGGAATAACATTAAGTTTGTTGATGTTAAAACTACTGGTATATTTTTTGGCATTATTTGGCTCAGAATCCATTCTTCCCATTTTGTTTTAGAATAAGCTAACAGTAAATCTTTTCCCACAGCACCTCCAGGTTTAGTTAAACTGAGAGTTTCATAAGTAGGCCATCTTTTCATTACTTTCACTATCCAAGACAGAGAAGCTTTCTTTGTGAAGGTAGCTTTCATTTTTCATCTCTATAGTATCTAATGTTATTAAATTGTACACATATGGTTTTTTTTGTAACTTACAATGCTTCTGGTTTTTTTTATTTGTTTTTGGTTTTATGTTCAGATCTGAGTGATCAGCTGCTGGAGGTCGTTGGCTTAGAAGGAGCCATGGAGATGGGGCAAATATACACAGGACTGAAAAGTGCTGGAAGGCGGCTGGCTCAATGCTCCTCTGTAGTAGTCAGGTAATTTTTTCTCTATAATTGAGAAAGACGGTTGACATAGCATAACCACAAACTAATTAAAAGTATGCAGGGCTCTGATAACCACATTTATTTTATTTATGCCTCAAATTATCAATGATTAATACTGATATATTTCAAAATGATGAAAATTAGCATATTTTACAAAGTTTTGGGTTAGCTATTACTTATCGGGTTTGTTGGAATTATATTATCTCTTATTGAAACCATGGATACAATTCTAACATACATATTTCATCCTCTCTAATCTGGTTCACACTCAGTTTACTGAAGCATCGAAGTATATCTACTAGATAAATTACCCAAAGAAAACACTACTGAGGCATTATTAACTTAAATTCTTTCATTGACTAAGTGCCCTAGTGTTTCTGTAAAAGTAAATAAAAATTATTATGAATTAAGATTTTATATATCTATTAAATTTGAACCTTATCAAGAAACATTTTTTTACAAAATTTTATCTGTAGAAAAAGAGATGTATTTAAGTCAGCAAACATCTTTTTTTTCAGGGTTACAATGTAGGTTTGTATGAAAACAGGAGCCTCTTTTGGCTGGAGGAATTCTGATTTTGTCATTAAACATAAACCCTATATTTTTTTTAGCATCAGAATTTTTGTTTATAGCACCACATTTATCAGGAAGCTCTTAACATTCTGTGACCAAGGAAACTTTCAGAGTATTCATTAATAATCAAGAGTTGAAGTCCCCTTCAGAAGAGATAACTTTAGAGTCCAGCTATTACCATATTTGCATTCCTTGGTCTCATCATCCGATAGCTTAGTCTGAGTTTAGAGTCTGTTATGTAAAATATTTCAGTGCTACACTTAAAGTGAAATATTTACTTCCAGGACTAGCAAGTCTCTGCCAATGCAGATTGATGGTGAACCATGGATGCAGACTCCATGCACAGTGAGTATAGAATAGTTGAAATGCTATGTCACTTTCATTTTTGCTTTCCAGATGCCATATACTCATAACTAACTAATCACATACTCCTATCACTAAATAATCATAATATCTAAGCTTTGGCCTATCACTATGTACCTTTTTTTTTTCCTTATTTATGTGGCAGAATAATTGCATTCAGGATTTGGGCATTACATGCCCTTGATAATGATTTAGCTTTGGAATCTTTGTGTATAACTTTTAAATAAAATAGATCAGTTATAAACTCTGGAACTAAACAAAATTGATAAAGTTCCTCTTAACCTTTCTTATACTTTTTCAGAACACCTTGTGAGAAAATTGTTCATGGAACCTTCAGACCTATGTCTCCCTGAATTTATTACCCATCTTTTTTGCCTCCATTTGGGGATTTGAGGGCTTTCTTCTCTATAGAAATCTTTTTCCCACATAGTTGTTTTCTCTATAATGAAATGTTATTTAAGTCAGATGTTTATACCTCCAAAATTTCTACATTGCTCTTGGCACCAAGAATAGAAACATAATCCATAATATAGCTCATGATCAATAATAGAACATTGAAATAATAGAACAGGGAATAGTCCATGATCAATAATTTAACTGTTTTACATTCTGTTAAGAGATCAAATAAATAAATAGATAAATAAATAAATCATATAAGAAATATGACTTTGTATTATAAGAGTCATGAAAAAATAAGGCAAAACAAGAGGAATTGGGTGGAGTATGGAGGATACTACTTAGATAAGTGAATCTAGGAGACCTCTTTGAAAAAGGTCAGAGACTCAGTGTGTTAATGAAACAGTAAGGAGGATGGTGTAACTGAAGTTTCTAGTGTGAGGGGAAAGTGGTAAGAGGTAAAGTAGAAAAGATGGACAGGGTTCAGATCATTTATTTAAAATGATTCTAAGCATAATAGCAAGCTATTGAAGACTTTAAGTAGCATCTGATTTACATGTTTAAAGTTTACCTTGGCTAGTATGAGAGAATAGATTGCGTGGACTAGCAGATGAAAGACAGGTTCTATCAGAGTAGTCTGAGTTTAGACAATGAAGGTGTACGGGAAGTGGATGGATTTGAGCTACATTCTGGACCTGAAATAGAAGGAATTTGCTAATGAGTTTTCCTGAGGTGGGAGGTAGGAGATGATTTGTTGTTAGGTCTTACTTGTGAATAATGGTGCCATTTAGTACACAGTTAAGATTAGGCAGAAAACTTGTTAGGGAGTGACAGCAGAGGTCTTAATTTAGATTAATACAAACATTGTGCTAAGTGCAGTATTACATGTATTTTTTAAATTGAAGAATATTTGACATGCCACATATGAATATTTATTAAATATTTGCACAAACTCTAAATAATAGTTGTCACCATTTTTCAAATGGAGAAAACTGAGGCTTTGGAATGTAAAATAACTTACTCAAGGTCAGATATGTAGCAGATATGGAACTCGAACCTGGAACTCTTTGGTTAAAGCCTATTCTTTTAACCACTAGTTTAAACTAGATTCCAAACATCATAGTTTAGCATATTAGAAGGAAGTTTTAATTGTACTTTTCCTGTAGTTTTACTCTGAAGCTATTGGCTCAGTCTTGTGGACAGCACATACATATGACTTTTGGTTTATACCTGGTAGATTCCTTTTAGCTACTCGAACCCCAGGTTTGTTAAATCAATTAATTCTGTAATAATAACATAAAATAAACTGGACTAAAAATTATTCTAGATTGGCTACTTCTTATGCCTTTTGCTATCACTGTATGTGCTTCCAAATATCCTTTAAAATGTTCCTGTTCCTCTTTTTGCCAGCATATATATACTTACATCTTGCCTGTTATTTTTCACTCTCCTAATAACACCTCTAAATTCATATTTATACTCATAGGAAAGTCAAATGTGCTGTTGTTGTTGCAGGTGGTGGTGGTGGTGTGCTGATGGCAATGGCGATGATGTGGTTGTGGTGATGGTTAATTTTATAGTGGTGAGGATAATAGTAGTCGTGATCGTGATGGTGAAATAGTGGTTAATTTGAGGTTATGATGACGATGGTAGTTGTGATGATGGCAGTTGTGATGGCAATGATGGTGGCCATGATAAACTGGTGGAGGTGTTATCAGTGATGATGATGATGGTAGTTGCAGTGCTGGTGATGATGATGGTTGTGATAATAGTACTGGTGGGAGTAGCACTGTTCTTGTTTTTTATAAAAGGTCACTTTTGGTCAGCTTGAGTCACAAGAGAATAAATGAAGGACAGTAAAACCAAATACCTTTCGTTGGTACTCTGTAGTCTTTTGCATTCTTCTCAGAAAGAAGATGAATTTAGTTTCTGTGCCATGTTTTAAATCAAGATGGATTAATGACAATAATGATATCTAACATTTATTAAGCTTTTAGCTTGTGCCATGTACAGTTTGAGACACTTGACCTGTATTGACACATTTAATTCTCACAAAAACTCTACAATTAGCTTCATTTTATGAATAAAGTAACTGAGACAGACAAAGGTTAAATAGTTTGCCTGATTCCACACAGATAATAAGTGGCAGAGTAGAAACTGAAATGTCAGTGGCCTGGCTTCACTGTCTGCACCCTGCATGGCTACTTCCCACTGTGGATCTCATCCTATAAAGACCCCAGGCCATCCCTGTGTCACCACCAGAGTGTGACCTTCGGTAAATCGCTTATTACCTTTCTCCAGCATTTAAAATCTATGTCTATTAAAATCTAATTAGTGTTTTAGAATAATTTTAGCTCATTTCACACAAGGATTTGTAACAATACATTTGCTGTTTCCTTTCAATTAGTAATTGGACATTCATTTTACCTTTTTACCTATTATTTATCATAATATATACAATTGTTAAATTAATAATACATTTTATGTAACATATTTCATTTTCTCTCTTTATGAATGTTCTTATTCATTTAAAACATTTATTGCTATAAATGTTTTATTGCCAAGAACTGTACTAGACTATCGCTCATTATTGTTTTTCACATTCTGGCATAACTTACTTTTCCTAGAACCACATGGAATTCTGAACTTTAAATTTCACTTCAACTGAGAGAATGTTTAGTATTCATAGCATTGGTATGGTTTAACTAAAAAGTGTTCTTTGCTTCAATCGAATAGGAAATTTGTTTTTCTTACAGAACATAAGAATTGGTAGAATGTTAAAATTCTTTGCCAAATTTAAATATCTATAAGCTGATCTTCAATTTATGCAGGAATCGCCCTAGATATAATTTTAGATCACAGCAGAAGTTCTGTTTTCCTTTAAGTGGAATATATAAAATAGAAAGACAGGTGATAAATGGGTCTTGATTCTTACAACAATTAATACTTACTTTTTTTAAAAATCAAAGTTTTGGAGATGAATGGCAGTGATGTTTTGCACAACAATGTGAATGTACTTAATGCCATTGAACTATATAATTAAAAATAAATAAAATGGTAAATTTTATTACATATGTTTTACCACAATACAAAAAAATTACAAATTTCACCAATCCTAGTTTCAAATATAAGGAAAAACAAAAACCAAAGAGCTTAAAATTTACTCTTCAAATGTATATTTTGTAATTATTTGTATGACCTTTTAATAACCTCATACTAAAGTAGTCAACAGAAATTTGTTAGATACTCCTGTGTTTACAGTTTTGTAATAGCCACTGTGTTATCAGAGAATACTTTATTTAACTACTAGCCTTCTTAATAAACATATCAAACTAAAGAGACAATTAATTCAAGAAGACTTATATTGAAATAATTCACGAAGAGCCTTTCTTTAGGCCAGACTCCAGAGCCTATTTTTCCCTCTCTATCTACTTCCTTCCAATTCTTCTTCCTGAGCATGTCAAACATACTGACTCTGATGTGAATATGTTCCTATTATGGGGAGAAAAAAAGGAACAACTTTGAGAGGATAGGAGGGGAAAGAGTAAGATATGGAAGATCATAGACTAAGTCAGATTTTATTTTGTCTCTGCATGTGCAGCTCTCTCACCCCCAGTTATTATAAGTGATTTGTGCCCAGTAGAGTTGTGTCAAGTGAGGAATGACCATACTAAACTTCAAATTCAGTGTGACCAAAATGGACTCATCTTCCCCCCTCCATCTCCTTCCCCACCCACCAAATACTGACCTCTTGTTACATTCCCAAACTCCTGCTCCTCCCTTTACAGTACTGAGTTAGTTACCATTACGTACCCAGTGTTTCCCAAGCTAGAAATCTGACTCATCCTATACTTCTGCATATCCTCAAATTCAGTTACCATGCCAACCTAATGATATGACATATTTCTAAAATCTTTTCTTTTCCTTCCATTCCTACTATCACTGCCCTAGATTTGGCCATTTATTTCTCTGATTCTCAGCAATAATTACATCAATCTTTCCCAACCTCCATTTTTTTTTCTATTTAAATCCATTCTTCAGTTTTCAACTACAATGATCACTATAAAATATTAATCTCACCATTACACTCTTGTACTTAAAATCATTTAATTCCTTTCTATCTGTTAAAATATGATTTGGGTCAGGTTTTCTGTTTCACCAGTATCATCTCTTCTCTTTCATCTCTTCATGCACTTCTCTCTTGCCTTTTTCTTTAGCTGAGCAACACAATTCACCTTTTCAGATTTATTTCATGATGCCCCTCCTCCATAAAGCTTTTCCTGAATGCCACCATTTCTTATACTCTTCCAGCCCATGCCTGACTTTAACTAGTCCAAAAGTTCAGCCTTGGTGCCTTATAGCTTTATCCAACTATATTACCTTGAAATTATCAGCTTATTGGGGTCCAACATGGTGATGTAGGAAGACTCTGAACTCACCTCCTTTTTAGACACACAGAATATATACCTACATATAGAGCATTTTTTCCTGAAGAACCACTGAGGGCTGATTGAACAGCTTCTGCAAAACAAGTGAGAGAGGGACCATATAGAGAAGGGTGGGAGAAATGGTAACCAAGGGAACATTACTCTGAAGAGGCAACCTGCAGTAGGGAGGGTATCACTGAGGGGCCTGTGCACAGACTGACCCGCCCTGGGGCACAGTGACAGAACAGCAATTTAAAGGCCACCTAGACTATACACACAAAAAAAATCTGTTTACTAACCACAAGACATCTTCCAAACAAACAAGAAAGTGCAAAACTTTCCAGGATCAGAAGTGCTAGCTAGCACCATTAAATTTCTCCCTCCACCTACATAGCACAGGTAGGAATTCAGTCCAAGAGCTCTAGCTAGCCTGCAAGGCTACCACAGCAAGCCCCAGAACACCCCACCCCATACCCGCTCCAGACACAGCGAGCCAATCTGCTAGGGTGTCCCTCCAGAGCTACCTATGTCCACTTCAGCTCTGATCGGCTTGCCAAATATCTATATAGAGATATATAGATATCTCTATATAGACAGCACGCATATCTATATAGAGAATGCTCCAACACAAGGCCACTACTTCAAAACTGGAGAGGGAGTTGTTTCATCTAATTCATACAAACAAACACAGAAAGTTAAACATAACTTGGAGGTAGAAAAATATATTCCAAATGAAAGAAAAAGAAAAGGAAATCTAATGAAGCAGAGATAAATAATTTGCCTGATAAAAAATTCAAAGTGATGGTCATAAGTAGGCTCATCAAACTTGGAAGAAGACTAGAGAACATAGTGAGAACTTTAACAAAGACATAGAACATATAAAAAGTATTTAATCAGAGCTAAAATGTACAATAACTGAAATGGAAAATACATTAGAGGGAATCAACAACAGATTAGATAATACAGAACAGATTAGTGACCTAGAAGAAAGAATAGTGCAAATCACCCAATCAGAACAGCAAAAAGTAAAAAGAAAGAAAAAAAGAAAGAAACAAAAACAGTTTAAGGGACCTTTGGAACAACATAAAGTGTACTAACATTTATATTATATGGATCCCAGGAGAAGAAAGAGAAAAGAGCAGAAATCTTATTTGAAGAAATAGTGGCTGAAAACTTTTCTGACTTGGGGATTGGAACAGACATCCAGATTCATGAAGCACAGAGAGCCTTGAACAAGGTGAACCCAAAGATATCCACACCAAGATATATTACAATTAAAATGGCAAAGATTGAAAATAAAGAGAATCTTGAAGGCATTGAAAGGAAAATACCTAGTCACATACAAGGCTACCTCATAAAGCTGTAAGCATATTTCTCAGCAGAAACTTTGCAGGCAAGAAGGGAGTGGCAGGATATATTTAAAGTACCAAAAGGAAAAAAATCTACAACCTGGAATATGCTACCCAGCAAAGTTAATCAGAGTTGAAGGAAAGATAGTTTCCCAGAGAAGCAAAAAGTAGAGGAGTTTATCACCACTAAACCAGATTTAAAAGAAATGTTAGAGTCTTCTTTAAGCCAAAAAGGAAAAGCCATAACCATAAATAAGAAAACACATGAAAGAAAAAATATCTCACTAATAAAGGTAAATATATAGTAAAGGCAATGGATTAGCCTCTTGAAAAGCTAGTACGAGGGTTAAAAGACAAAAGTAGCAAAATCAACTATAACTACAATAAGTAATTAGGGGGTATACAAAACAAAAAGATCTAAAATATGACATCAAAAACATAAGTTGTGGAGGCGAAAGTAAAAATGAAGCACTTTTAGAATGCGTTTGAACTTAAATACCTACCAACTTAAAATAGATTGCTATACGTATATATGTGTACATATGTATATGTATTCAGACACACATAGGTCATTATATGTGAACCTCATGGTAATCACAAACCAAAAACCTAGAAAAGATACTCAAGAAATAAAGGGAAATGAACCCAAACATAACACTAAAGGAAAAACAGCAAACCGCAAGAGACCAAGAGAAGAAGGAAATGGAGAACTACAAAAACAACCAAAAGATAATTAATAAAATGGCAGTAAGTACATATCTATCTATAATTACTTAAATATAAATGGACTAAATGCTTTAATCAAAAAACACAGAGTGGCTGAATGGATAAAAAAAATAAAACCCATCTGTATGCTGCCTACAAGAGACTCACTTAAGATCAAAAGACTCACACAGACTAAAAGTGAAGGGATGAAAAAATATATTCTGCACAAATAGAAAAGAAAAGAAAGCAATCTACAGATTCGACAAAATCTCTTATCAAAATAGCAATGGCATTTTTCATAGAACTAGAACAAATAATCCTAAAACGTATATGGAATAATAAAAGACTCCAAATAGACAAAGCAATCTTAAGAAGATCAAAGTTGGAGGCATCATGCTCCCTGATTTCAAACTATACTTTAAAGCTGTAGTAATCAAAATAGTACAGTACTGGCACAAAAATAGGCACATCAATCAATGGAAGAAAATAGTACAGAAATAAACTCACACTTATATCATCAATTAAACTATGACAAAGGAGTCAAAAATATACAGTGGGGAAGTGACAGTCTCTTCAATAAAGGATGCTAGGAAAGCTAGACAGATACATGCAAAAAAAAAAAATGAAACTAGACCACTTTATCACACCATATACAAAAATAAGCTCAAAATGTAAGACTCGAAACTGTAAAACTCCTGGAAGAAAACATAGGCAGTAAACTCTGACATTGGTCTTAGCAGTATTTTTTGTCTTTGTCTCCTCAGGCAAGGGCAACAAAAGCAAAAGTAAAAAATTTACTACATCAAACTAAAAAGGTTTTACACAGTGAAAGAAACCATCAACAGAATGAGAAAAGATATTTGCAAGTGAAATACCCAATAAGGATTTAATATCCAAAATATATAAAGAGCTCATAACACTCAACATAAAAAAAGTCCGATTTTAAAATGGGAAGAGGACCTGAATAAACATTTCTCCAAAGAAGACATATAGATGACCAACAGACATATGAATAAGTTTCAACATCACTAATCATCTGGGAAATATAAACAAAAACCGCAATGTATCACCACACACCTGTCAGAATGTCTGTTATCAAAAAGTCAACAAATAGATTTCAAAGATGTGGAAAAAAGGAATCCTTGTGTGCTGTTGGTGGGATTATAAATTGGTGCAGCCACTATGGAAAATGTATAGGGGTTTCTCAAAAAACTAAAACTGGAACTACCATACAGCTCAACAATTCTACTTCTGAGTATTTATATAAAGAAAACAAAAACACTAATTTGAAAAATGTATGCACTCCTATGTTCATTGCAGCATTATTTACACCAATATATGGATGCAAACTAGATGGTCATTGATAGTTGAATGGATAAATAAGATGTGGTGTGTGTATTTGTATATATACATATACATGTATATATATACACATATACATGTGTATATATATATATACATGTATATGTGTATATATATATAAATGGAATATTGCTCAGCAACATAATGAAATCTTGCATTTACAACAACATGGTCCATGGACCTAGAGAGTATTATGCTAAGTGAAATAAATCAGAGAAAAATGAATACCATATGATTTCACTTATATGAAGAACCTAAAAACAAAACAAATGAACAAACACAACAAAACAGACTCATAGAGAACAAGTTGAAAAAGGTAAAGAGAAATAAGAGGTACAAACTTCCCGTTATAAAATAAATAAGTCACAAGAGGTAATTTACAGCACAGGGAATATAATAATGATATTATAACAACTTTGTACAGTGACAGGTAGTTACTAGACTTATCATGGTGATTACATCATGAGGTATATAAATGTTCAATTACTATATCATATGCCTGAAACTAATATATTTTATGTCAACTGTACATTAATAAAAACAAATTTAAAAGAAAAATTATGAACTTATCTGTCACTTCTTAGTAAACATAAATGTGTTGAGGTCAGGCACCATGACTTTGATTGTCATTGTATCCCCAGAACACAGTACTACACCTCACACATGGTTAGGCTGCTGATACCAAATGCATTTTGAATTTGTGAATTTCTTAAATGTTTTTTGTGGTAGTATAACAATTTTAAGAAGTGATTTCTACTAATTCTTCTTTTACTGAACATAATGTAGGTTGGCTAGCAATTCATTCACATATTTTTTATATGTAAATACATGTAAAAGTTATTTCGAGTTATCTTTATTCATTACATTCTCAAGCAAGGAATTTGAATGTATCAAGAAGAAATACTTTCTCAATCTTAAAAGATTTAATCTTTACGTTTCCTGATGTGGTAGGATTAACCGTCTTTGAGCCACTTTCTTCTGCATTATCAATTATGTGTTCATTTTACATATTACATAGGCTGCATTCTATTAATACTTTGAAGTATTCATAGTCATATATTAGTTATTATTTCTGATACTCTTATGAAAAGTAATGCCAAAGATGTTGTAATGCAGTATAATTCTGGGTGCTTCATTTTATGTTAAGACAGACAGAATTCCTGAAGCCTTCTTTTATGTAGTAGAGAATTGGAAGTAATGAATAGATCATAAGATAAATGGTGAAATGACTACAGATAAAGTACAAAGGCTCATCAAAGTTATAGCTGAAGTCAAGACAATTTCTGGAAAGCATTTACATATGTTTTGCCTTTTTTATACCTTCCTTGGTATAATACCTGTCAGGACCCTGAACCTACTACTTGCCCAATCATAGCTTCCAATATCAAATACCTGCAACATGCTACTCAAGCCTGACCTGGTACTGAGCCAGTCCTTGTCAAGCCTGGTTTTCCTGCTGCCTTCGGCTTGATCTCTTGTATTCCTGGGGCAGACATTTTGTCACGTCAAGCCTAAGAGTACCTGCCTCCTGCTCTACCCATTTCCACTGTGTAGGCCAATCTATAAGACATTATTTTCTGAGTTGATGCCAATTTCATTCCTTGTCACTAGCATCTACTTGACTCAGACACGAGCTAATTGCCTAGCCTCTGCTTGCACCCTCTTTTAGGAAGACTGGATCTTTTCCCCATTGTCCTAAGATACTGCCATTATCTGGAGTTAATCTTCATTTTGGCACTTGTTTTAGGAAAGAAAATATTTCCAGCACAATTTTAAAATGCAAACTCTTTGAAAAGAGGAATATTGTTCTGGGGCCTATTAAATTTTTATCTATGTATTTGTTGTTGTAAGTATTTAAATAATCATAATTTTGAAATGTTAGTTAATCTTGAATCATTTACTAAATATGAATTAATCTCAGGCCATTAAGATAGAAAATGAAAAAAAATTATAAATTTAAACTTTTCCAGTTCCAGGAATTTAGTTATCTAGATGAAGGCCAATTGAATTTTTAAGACATTTGTGTAGCCTGGAGATATTTGGAGGAAACCATGGTAACAATGCCTAATATTTATTGAGTGTTTAGCATGTACCAGTTTCTGTTCTGTGTATTCATATCTATTATTCATTTAATCTTCACAACAACCCTAAGAGGTTGGTAAAGTTATTATAATCCTATATCATAAATTAAAAAAAAAATAAGTAAATAAAAATTGAAGCCACGTAAGTCAAGCAACTTGCCCAAAGCCACACATTAAGAGGTAGAGCAGGTGGTTGAATGCCTTTTTTCTTAATTATGATGCTTTGCTACCTCACTCAGTTGCTCCTCAGGGCCTTAATGTATCTCTAATATTATCAATCAATTACAACTCTATTATTTATAACAGAATTTAATTATTTTTCAGCTTATTTATATATTTTCTCTTTAATACATTATTTTTTGCATGCCAGGTTAGCCTCAGCCATCCATCACATTACTGCCAGAATTACTACTGAACAACATAACTATGACCATCCAATTCCTCACCTCAAAATTCAATGCCTCCTCGTTTCACACAGAATAAAGCTTGGAATTCCTGTCATGGCATGAAATTATTTTCCCAAGGCTCACATCAGCCTGTGCCTAAAATTCTCATCCCCTATTTTGAGGTTTAGAAATAGACTCATTCCTCTGGCCTCCAAACAGGATAACCAACAAACATGTAGTTTCTTCCAGCAATTCTCTAGAACCCACGGATTGCATTTCTTTCATCTAATCTTACATTAGTTTGTTATTTTGATATGCTTATTTTTCCCCTTTTACTCAAATTGCCTGCATTAATTATCATATTCTGTTGGGATATATGTATTTTTATAAGTCACTTCAAAATCTTTCTGGAAGGCGATGGGATATAAATATATATACACTAAAAATAAAATAAAATCCCTCCAATGCCAAGCTTAGCAGCAATTTCCTCGTGAAGCCTTTTTAATTCTCCATCTGTCTGAAATATTTGCCTGATCCTTTGTACTCCTGTGACTCTCTGTTGATATCTTCTTTATGGCATCTGAATGCATAGCCCTGTATTTTGGCTATGCATGTTTGCGCCGGCTCTTCTGACTTAATTGTAAGCATTTTAAGATCACTCCTTAATTCCTCTTCATAACTTGCATGGTGTCTTTTACATAATGTGGTTTCTGATGAGAAATCCACAGTCATTTGAATTGTTGCTCCACAATGTGTAGTGCATCATTTTTCTCAGGCTTTCAAGATTTTTTTCTTTGTCTTTAATTTTCATTCGTTTGAATTTGATGAGTCTGGGCATGGATTCCTTTGAACTTATTCTATTTTAGTTTCTCTGAGCTTCATGAATTGGTTGGCTTGTCTTTTGCCAAATTATGAAGTTTTCAGTCACTATTTCTTCAAATATTTATTTAAGCACCACACTCTTTCTCCTTTCCTTCTGTAACTCCAGTGACATATTTTAGATATGTTGTGTATTATGTCGTCAATCTCTGAGTCTGCTAATTTTTTCCTTCTGTTCTTTCTGTTGTTCGTATTGTATAATACCTTCATCAATATTCAACTTCACTGACTTTTTCTTCTCCTATCTCTATTCTGTTCTTGAACACATCCAGTCATTTTAATCTTTTATTTTGGTCATTGTACTTTTCATTTGTAACATTTCCAATTGGTTTCATTTTTAAAATTTCCTCTTTTTTTTTTAGCCAATAGTCTCTATCTTTTTTTTTTTAATTTAAAGAAGGTGTACCATTATTTCTTGGAGCATGATTATAGTAGCTTCAATAAAGTCCTTGTCTGATTATTTTAACACTTTTATCATCTCAGGGATTGTATCATTGGCTATCTTTCTCCTTAAGAGTTTTTGAGATTTTCCTGGATCATCATATGTGAGAAATTTTGGTTTGCATCCTGAACAGTTTAAATATCATGTTAACTCTGGGTATTATTTAATTCTCATAGAGAATGTTAACGTGTTGTTCTTGTTGTTGTCGCCATTGTTGCTGCTATTTTTAGCAGAAAATTGACCCAGTTAGGTTCAGATCAGAAATTCTGATCTGCTTCCTGTGAGTTGTAGCTCCAATGTCAGTTCAATTTTCAAAGTCTTTGCAATGTTATTCAGATTTATCCTACATGTACAAGACCCATAGACATGACTGGAACCTGGGTGGTGTGCTACCCCCTAATACAGTTTTCTAATTTGTCAGTATGCTTTTCAAGGTCAAATCTATGCATACACAGCTCAGGGGCATACTGAGGAGATCATAATCAACTTTAAGGAATAACTTAATTTTGTTCCCCTCTACTCCAGTATCTCCCTAAACTGTTAATTTGTTGTTGTTGGTTGTTGTTGTTTTTTCTCTCTCTCTCTCTCTCTTTTTTTTTTTTTTTTGCCTCCAGGGCTCCTATATTGCTCTTCTGCTAGAAATAAGGCCTTAGTTTCCTGTTCTGCTATGTACTTTCTAATAGCATCTGCCCCCAGGGCTGTCTAGTAAGGAGACACAGAGAGAAAATGAATCAGTTATTCATCCATGCTTTTGGGACCATAGTTTCACTAGTCAGAGAGAAGGGCTTTCCTTCATTGCAGTTATAGGTGCCTGACACTGCTATGGAATTGCCAGGGGACTAGGATGGAAGAGATTGGGGTGATAAATAGGACAAGATATTTTTCTCACTCTCTCATAGACCTGCGGGGCCCTAATTTTCTATCTCTTGAAACAAAAAGACAGGGTTTTTCTTAGTGTTCTAAAACTGTACTTGGTATACAATTCCAGGTTTTGGGGTGCTTTTAAGTTCAGTCTAGGAAATACAAGAGGGAAAATAAAAAATAGGAAACTCATCACTGGTTCACTGGCACTTCATGCTCTAGTTTCCTTCCCTAATCTGTCTGCTATCATTTGCTTTTCAGTATCCTCGGATAGCTGTTTATTGTATTCTGTGCAGCATTTATACTTGCCTACAGGGGGAAAAACAGTGTGGAATATGCTTACTTCTTTTTAACTAGAACTGAAAACACATCACTTTCCTTAGATTTTATTGTATATGGCTGCTTGAAGTCTGTCTGTATTGCCCCCATTAGGTTGGCATATAATTAACCAGAAGTGCTTATCTGCCAACTTTGAGATTTCACAGTACAGTCTTCATTTTCATATCTCTTACAAATATACTAAATAAGTCTAAGAAATGCCCTAAACTTTGAATCATAAATCTTATCCTTTTTGAAAAAACTTCATTAATTTTTATTTTATTCATGTGTCCTACATTTAAGTACTTGATAGAGCATTTAACTTTTTGTTTGAGTGAAAATAATTGACCAAAAAGCATAGCTTTTCTACTAATCTACAAGGATAAAGTTAAGTTTTAGGTATTTCTCTACACCAGTAATGATATGGATGACCCCCATGAGTCTATGTTTTTCAGATTACCTGTCTATAGGCAAACATATTTTAAGACTTTGCAAATAAGTTATGTGATTATATGGGCAGCTTTTAGACTGTGCAGATGGGGTTAGGTGAATGTCCAAGGTCATGAAGTAAAGAGTTATAAGACTAAGACTGTTCCTAACTTGTTTTTCTACTCCCAAACATGTTTTTCCACTCCCCAACATGTTTTTCCATTCCCCATTGCTTCATTAAGCTTGTTTGCCTAAGGATAAAAGGTTCAGAAGAAGAAGTACAGTGAATCTGAAGTATAGTATTGAGTAAAGGAGCACAGTGTAAAACAAGGCAACCAGGCCAATGAGACTCCGTGGCACTTTAACTAGCAACTCTAACCACAGCAAACCCAGCATACGACACTTAGAGTTGGGAAGCAAAATAAGCCGAGATTGTTTTAATGTTCCTTTCAACACACTTGTAAAGTTGAATACCATGAAAACCCTTTCTACTTGGAAATATCATTTAAATTACCATTTCATCTAATATTACATTAGAAAATATAATGTTATTGGATGGATTGCTTTTTTCCCATAGTTTGTGTGCTTATATATCTCTTGATTGCTAAGGATACAGTAAATATTTGTAAAGGCAAATTGTGGATAGAATTGTGTTTTCTGACAACTAGTTACTGAAGCCTAAGTATAAACAGTACATAGAAAATTTTATGGGAAGAACAGGATGATTTTAAGAAATAGGAAAATAGCTGGAGTGTGCTTATCTTTATGGTAGGTGGGTCTTCTATGCCTACTACTAAATTAACAGATCCCACAGACCAAGGAACTGAACACAGATTAGAAAGGATACAACCTTACCACTGTTTTATTGTAGAAGGTGAACCATTTTATTAAAACTTCTGTATATCAGGTTTTTATTTGAAATCCATTCTAGGTTTTAATATTTAAAAGTTATTTTGAGCAAACTGGCTTCTACAACTGAAATAGTCAACTTTTCTAGCACTTGTACAGAAATTTAATATAGTCTGAGGTTAAAAATATCTTTCATTCCTTGAAAGCAATGTTTTATGGGATTTTCATAAGGAGGGAGGGAAAAACTGCTTAAGGAAATTACTATGCAAAATAAGTATATCCCAATAGGTAGAAAACAGGAATGAAAGCCAGAAACTAAGGTCTTGTATTTATGTCAGTGACCTCTGAACTGCAGAGAATAAGTAAATCTTCTTGAAACTTTTTCTTTATTCTTAAAACTAGCCACCTAGAAGTCTAAGTGTTGAAGGGTTGTTGAAAATTACTATATTCCACATTATAACAATACTGAGAATGTATTAGTTATTTTATGGTGTATATTTATTTATAAGTGTATATTTTTAAGTATTATATTTATTAACACACTTGAATTTTCTCTTTTTTTCATTGTTTAGATTAACTTCCCTGTTATCCAGAATCATACAGGGGAAAAAAATTAAACTCATCTTATTTTATTATGGTAGGACAAAAATTGACATCTTCTTGAGATTTAGCCAAAGTGTTACAAAAAAGGTAGCAGTGACTTTTATTGTTTTACCATGATCATTTACAGATAAGCTCAGTTTGGAAAAGGACATTATTTTACCATACCATTTAACATCTTTGTTAATTATCTAAAAAGAAAATTATATTAAAACTCATCCAGAATAGAATAGTGCTGTGAAAGTTATCTACAGGTTTACCACACCTTTGAATCTCCCAAGACATTTTAATTAAATCAATTAACTTTAAATAGTATGAAATCATATTGAGTGCACCAGGTTGATTTCCTGGAAAGTAGTCTTGTTTTGAAAATTTGATAAGAGTATTATTTTCTCATTAAAAGTTACACAGCTTTTGTAACTTGACACTTGCTGAGTTTGTAGACACACCATTTTCAAGGAATCTTAAGCTGGTCTAATGGCTTACTTTAAAGAGGGGCAAAATGGCTGACAAGGGAACATTTGTATTTTTAGTGATGAAGGAGAAAGGGTAACCTGTAAATTATCAGTTGGAGAATGCTTAACAGGTAGATGATGATAATGAATATTTTCCTGATGTGCATAGAAATTACATTTTGCCTAACATTTAAATACAGAATAAGGATAAATCTTAAAAAAGGAAATACCACCATTTGTTATTTAATGAGTCTAAATCTTGATATTTTGAGGAATAGAAAATTAACTAACACTCTTCTGCCATTTTGACACATATTTGAATAAGCAGACTGCTGGTCCCATGGGTATATTTTTTAAGGTGTGAGTGGTAGTGAGAGTCCAAAAGCAGTTAAATAAAACAGAAACTAAAAACATCTTTTTACCTACGACTTCATTGGTAAATACTTTTGCATAAATTTGCACTTCTGAAACCCTAATTTTATTTCAAAGACTGGCACTTTAGTGTTTAGTTGGGAGCTATTTTATGTGTTCCCCTGTTACTTATGCATTAATTAGTTTTGTTTACCTGTGCATAATTTTTTCTAATTTCACAACAGTTGGTTTTTTTTTTTGTAATTGACAATGCAATTTACTGCATGTGTGCTTTCTGGCCCCAAAACAAGAATGTTAAGGTGTAAAGCACCAATCTCTTCATTTCAGATTGTTAAAAAAGGGATTGGTTGTGACTAATTTCCAATTAATTTGCTGTGGTTACGAGGAACAAAACAATTTCACCTTCTAATTAAAATTTAAAATATTCCAAAGTGTCATCTTTAGATGTCTGTGGAATGTATAATTTCCATTTTGGTTCATTGCTGGATCTGTAATACCCATGAGCTTGACAGCTCTATTAATTTAAAGCCTCAGTAATACCTATTAGTACAAAACATGAAAAAAAATACCATTAATCATTTATTTTAATTTTACAGCTCTGTCATTTTCTCAGTATGTTTTAAAATTATGATGACAACGTAATGTGCACAAATCGACTTGGATGAAGGAGAAACGGATCACAGTACTTAGGAGAGATACTGAAGTACATTATTAGAGCTTAATTAATGCCAAACTGATTAGATCTGATTGCATTTTGCACAAAAATATTTTAAAGAATTTTTCTTACCATTATATTTAAAAAGTTATTCCAAACATGTTATTTATAATTAGGCTTACTTTTTATAGTTCTTTTCTTTAATACATTCTATTTAAATATTTTGAAATCAACCTAAATTGTTCTTTTGTTCTTCATTTTAAAACCTGAATTAATCTAGTCATAAGTTTCAATTTAGAAAAGTTCTTTTCATTTCAGCTAAAATATAACAGTGTCTCTCATCTTTGTATTTTTTGATAGGAACTTCTAACCTAAATTGGGCACACTGTCCAAAAACAAGGAAAGGCAAAAATTGAAATGAGAAATATATCAAGTATATAATATTTCCTGCATTTATATTGATTTGATCCAGGACTGTTAAACATTTTAAAGCAGTCAAATTGTATACACTTAACAGAATTCTGTCATTAGCTTTGAAGAGGACCAATTATATATATCATTAGTTCGTTGAATATATTTCTCTAGAATGGGTAGTCTCCCAGTCAATGGACATCATTAGACTAATAATAGTAAATTCTATTATTTCCAGAGTAGTTAGAGGTCTCTCATTTGGGAATACAAATTACAGAATCGCAAGGTCTGAGCCTGACATTCCTCCCACATATGCCTTGTGGTCATAACATATCTGGCTCTTCATTTCTTCTGATTTTTTGTATTAAAATTAGAAAATATAGCTAACATATTCTAAGCTTTTCCTCAAAGAGCAGCAAACTGTTGTTGAAAGTTTTAAAGAGCAAGCCTTCTTATCCACTACCAGAGAACAGGGTTTAGTGTCTCATAGAGATGTTCCTGGGGTGAGTTACAAATTTCAAATAAAAATCTGAATTTAAAAATTCTTAATAAAAATACACTGAGTACAATTTAATAACATTGCTTTTATCTCCTTGAAGAGTCAGAACATAGTTACACATGTTTCATTTGAGGAGACAAAAATATTTTAAGATGATTACATATTATGTTGTTTTATCCATATGACAATTCTATGGGGTGAAAAAAATAGATATTATTAGACATGATTCTTAAATTAATAAATAAAACTTAAAAAGATAATACAACTCTTCCATCTAAGCTAAGTCAAGAAAGTCTGTGATTATTGAATTCTTTCTTGATAAACTGCAGACATTTTGTCCTAGAGTATAATAATGGAGAGAAAACAAAACAAAATTTAAAAAAAGACATGACCTCTGAACTCAGTGCAGAAATATATTACTCGAAGAGCCATATAAATATGAAATTCCAGTAATGATATAAATTCTGTGAACAGAAGGTTCATGGTACTATGATACTGTGGTACTATGATGTCATGGTACTATGGTACTATGACAAAATAAAATAAAATAATTTGACCTCCTCAAAGGAAGGAGGTCTAAGAAGACTTTCAAAGGAACTCAAAATAGACCTGAGAACTAAAGGATAAGGAGCATATAACTAGGTATAAAGGTGGGGAAGAGTGTCCTATGCAGAAGAAATAGCATAGAGTAAGAAGGAGCATAGTATGTACATGGATGTGAAAGATAACATGATAGACGTGGAACAGAAGGAAGAGAGGTGTTGGGTAAGAGAGGTGATTCAGTGAGAATCAGAGCTGCAGGGCCTTGAAGCCCACAGTAAGATTATTTAGTTTAGTTTAAGAGGCATATAGAACTAAATAGTTTAAGCAGGAGAGTGATGTGATCAGATTTATGGTGATAAGATCATTCTGGGTGGAAACGGTTTGGAAGGAAAGGCAATAACTAGTTAGGAGACTCCTTCATTTGTTCAGGCCTTAGGGTGGTGGTAATAGAAGTACCCCCACCTCCTCCAAAAAAACAAAATCAAGAAATACAGATAATATTTGAGGGTTAAAATTGATAGATTGCTTATCAGAGGTAAGGACAAAGTGCCAAGGATGATTCAGATTTCTAGCTTAAACAATTGAATAAATGATAGGACAGTCCTTGAAAAGGAGAATCTGGAAAATATATTATTTTCTCTCCAATTAAATTCAACTAAGTTATGCTCCCCAATCAATATATCCTAGGCACATTGTTAGGAACATCAATTATCATTACATGACATGATGGCAATTTTTTATGAGTTTCATATCAAAATGTTTACTGGATTACCATGAAATAGTTTAAATTGGAAGAAAGTCTTTAAGGTCTGTTCTATGATACTCCAAATAGGCAAAGGTGTAGCTGAGTCTAGGAATTTGGATCATTAAAGAAGTTTCTTTTCATAATTTGTCAATATGTGCTTATTGATTTCCCTTGGTTTAAAAAAGAATCCATTCTTTCTGTGAGTTAGTAAATGTGCCACATGGATTTCTTTCTAATCTTTCCTTTGGGTTGAAGTGGAACCTGGCATGTGGCTGGAATGCTACCAGGTGCTTCTGGCCTCCACAGAGAGAAGGCAGATGGCCATAATATGCTATCTCCCAGTGTTACCCAAGGAATCCTGAAATCCTTGTTGTCTCAGAGAAGAAAGGTTAGCGAAATGAGTTCTCTATTGTACTAAATAAACATAATTACACTAAAAATAGTAGGTAACATTTATTAAACACATATTTGACATGCATAGTCTCATTTGGTACTTGCAGTGGTCCTATAAAGTAGGTATATTGTTATACCTTTAGTCAATAGAGACTGAGGCTCAAAAATGGGAGATGCTTTGACCAGTGGCCAAGCTGGCACTCAGACCCTTGCCTCAAGTCCCAAGCCAATGATCTTAACCCCTATGCTCTATGAAAAGACTACATAAGGAAAATATATGAAATATTACTTATTAAGAAGAGTAGAACCACAAGTAGTGAATATTGTAAATATTCTCTGGTTATAGTCAAGGATGAGAATTTTTTTGAGTATTATTTTTTTTTTTTTTTTTTTTTTTTTTTTTTTTTTTTTTTTTTTTTTTTTTTTTTTTTCCATATGACCAAAGATTTGTAGAGGCCCTAGGAAAAGAAAAGCAATTACTGGGTTAAAGTTGTGGGTTAAATTTCTCTGTAGAGACATGGAAATTATAAAAAGATTTTTTTTAAGTTGACCTCTGGCAACCAATTTACAACCATAAAATATTGTGAATGAGAGAACCAAATTGATATCTTTAAAATAGATTTCAAATCCAGATATGAATATTTCTCTTACAGAGTGGCCAAATAGCCCATCACTTTTAGAAATATTTCTCTTTTTTCATTACCATACATATTTAAAATTCCTATAAATTTCATCAGCAAATAAACCTCTCAAGCCCATTTTTCAAAGATTTATTGTAAATTCTTCTCAATGATTTCTCTGGATTTGATGTTAGATCAAAGACTTATACATTAAACTTGGAAATTACTATCATTGCAGAAAATAATGGTTAGAATCATAAAGAAGCTGGCACAGAGATTTTAGAAAATTGTTATGTTTCATTGCTTTGCTTTTTGGCAGTTATGGACCTGAAAAATTTAGCATGCTCTTTATTCCCACTGTCATATGGCTCAGCTACACACACGAATTCAAAATGGTTTTCATTATTGGAAGGAGACGATCTTATTCCAGAATCAAGCTAGGTAACTTTTAATGTTCCAGATAATTGCTAAATTAAGCTCTCCCCACAGATATTTTATGGCATTTATTTTGCTCTGAAAACTTCATTCATTTTTAAGGTAGCTGAATAAATCCAGTGATAATAAACCCTTAAAGAGGTTAAAGAAGGAAAGAAAATATTGGCTAGATACAGTGAGAATATTTAAAAAGTAAAATGCTACCTGCCGAGGTACTTTCTAAGAGCAACATTATTAAGCCCACCCTGGCACAGGGTAATAGACTATGCATTTAAGCCAGATTTGATCAGTTGATACATTGTCAAATTGGGAAAACTGGTTCAGAATTTTCACAGAATGAATTCCAAATGGTGGCACTCAGTATAGCAAAAATATGCCATATGAAATTATTTGTACTTTCATTCATTTTTTTAGCTATTGACCCATTAAATCATAATTTTAAATTAAAATTTGTTTCTTCTACTGTATGCCTCATAATTCCAGATGTAATTTTCAGAATTGACTATAATTACATCAAGGGTCAACAAGTTATGCCCTTTGGGCCAAATCCGGACAACTGCCTGTTTTTGTATTGCCAAAGAGCTAAGGATTTTTTTAATTTTACATTTTTAATTGGTTAAAAATATCAAAATAAGAATGCTATTTTATAATGTTAAAATTATATGAAATTCAAATTTTAGTGTCCATGCATAAAGTTTTACCGCAACACAGATACAACCACTTATTTACATAAAGTATATGAATACTTTTGTGCCACAATGGCAAAGTTGAGTAGTTACAGAGGCCTCATAGCTCACAAAGCCTGAATATTTACCATTTAGCCCTTTACAGAAAATGCTTGCCAAGCTTTGAATAACATGGACAACTACTTAAACATCCTGCAGTATATAACTCTCAAATATTATGATTTCTAGATTTAGAATTAGGGTAAGCAATTGAGTAACTTACTTACATGCAAACCACAGTGAAATACTGAGACAACTCTAACCTAGACACTTGCAATTTTATGGTTTCACTCTCTCAATAGAAGAGGAATAGGCCACAGTGAAGATTGATTAGAAATGTTTATATAATGATGCTTCTTTCTAGTTTTTCTCCTCCCTCTCTGGCTAGTAGCTTAGATTCCTTCATAGAATGACATTCTTTCTCTGCTTCACCCTTTAATGACTGTGTCCCCCAGTTGCATAGTCTGACCTCTTCTGACTATCCTTAAGTAATCTCTTCTAAGTGGATATAATTTGCAAGCTCATCACGTCTGCATCTGTCTCAGAATGGGTTCTCCTCTGAACACCAGACCTACATATCAAAAAGACACTGAACATCTCCCTCAGAATGTCACACTGAACACTGAGTTCACCAACTTCCTGGTTCCTACCCCTGCCAAAAATGCATCTCTTTCTATAAAAGTATCACCACTCACATAACAAGCAGAGCTAAAAGCATGGAAGTCATACTAAAATCTTTCCCTTTTCCAATATTCCACACAGACAATCAGCTAGTATCATGTCCTAGGTTGTACCGCCCTGATGTCTCTCAAATCTGCCACTGCCATAATTTAAGTTAATTTTGCTTCTTTTCTGGATTATTATATTAACCTCCCATCTGATCTCCCTGCCTCTGGTAGGGCATCTGGCCTCTGATGTATGCTTCCAGAGTGATGTTGCTAAAATTCAGGTTTAATGATGTCCTGTCTTTCCACCATGATCTAAATGGCATTGCTTTGTGCTTGCATTGAACGCTGAGACTACCTCTGTAGCACAATGCATATCACACCCTACTACTGCATGTTATCATCATGAGACTGTTAGTACATCAATTATGCTTTTTTAAAAAATCTCATTCAACTTGGAATCTCCAGCACTAAACTGAAATAAGCTGGAACCTAGTAGATTAGCAATAAAGCTAATTATAGTTGTGTAAATTAAGTTATTTATTTCCATTGATATTACCTCTCAACCATATGTTTTGGGGGTGAGCATAAGAAGGTGCTGGTCATTCTGTCAGTCACAGTCAGTCAGTCAGTCAATCAACAGATTTTATTAGTCTTAAGTCTTAGGAGGAAAAGTATAATGACAAATAGATCAGGGCTTCTCAAATTTAATCGTGCATATTGATCGCCTGGAGGTCTTGTCATAAAGCAGAATCTGATTCAGAAGGTCTGGGGAGGACCAAGGAGGCTCCATTTATAACAATGATGTCAACAATCCTAGTCTGTGGACCACATTTGGAAAACAGAACACTAGAGTGCAAGACAATTACCTGTAGAGAGGTTTTTTTTTTTAATTTTTAAAATATTTGTATCAATATATGCATCTTTAAAAAATGTATAGACTTGCAAGAAAAATAGACAGCCTCTGTCCCATCACTTCTGTTTCACCAGGTCCATTTTTTAATTCTTTGGCTTTTCTAATCATTTATTCTTTATCTATAAACAATACAGTTTACTGTTTTGTTTTGTTTTGTTTTGTTTTGTTTTTTACCCATTAGTTTTAGGTATATTCTACTTCATGCTATAGAAACATGGTTTAAAACTCTTACATTACTCTATTTAACTCTTACTAATAGTTAATATGTACTGAGTGATTTTTACATGCCAGGTGACATTCTAAGCATTTTGTGCACATTGATTCATGTAGTCTTTACAAGAAACTAATGAAATAGACCTATATTAAAGTTTCTACAATATTGATGAGAGAAATGAATCATAGTCACTTGCCCAAAGTCTCCAGGTAGGAAGTGGTAGACATAAGCAGTCTGATTCTTAATTATTATGCTGTTCTGCTTCTGAAAAAAATATATAATTTTATTTAAGTCAGTATAAAATATATAATCATTGATATTATGAAAACAAACGAACTGGAGAACCAAGCATTGACACCAATGACATTTTCTTTCCTATAAAGCTTTTAAAATCTCTTTTTTTTCTCCTTTGCAAAGTTACAGTAATTCTCATTTTTTAAAGCTACACCATATCAATTTATCTATTATTCCCACTCCTCTTTTTTATATGGCAGAAGCCCTTCCCTGCAGGTTTCTTTTTAAGTTTATTGCAAATCTATTGTCTTGGGTCTCAGTTGTACCATCTGTTACTTTTTTTTTTATCAGCAATTTTTTAGAGTACTTTTAGGTTTACAGAAAAAAGGAAAGGAATATATAGAGATTTCCACCTAACCCCAATCCCACACATGCGGAGTCTCTCCACTATCAACATCCCCTACCAGTGTGGTACATTTGATACAATCATTTAATCTACATTAACACATCATAATCACCCAAAGTCCATAGTTTACATTATGACTGACTCTTGGTGTTGTACATTCTAAGTCTTTGGTTTGGACAAATGTATAATGCCATATTTTCATCAGCATAATTTTATATGGAATATTTCTTCTGTGTTCTACCTATTCATCCTTCCCTCCCCCCCTAACCCCTGGCAGCCACTGATCTTCTTACTGTCTACATAGTTTTGCCTTTTCCTGAATGTAATATGTTGGAATCATACAGTATTTAACCCTTCCAGATTGGCTTTTTCACTTAGGAATATGCATTTAAGTTTCCTCCATGTCCTTTTGTGGCTTGATAGCTCATTCCTTTTTAGCACTGACTAATATTTCATTTTCTGGATCTACTATAGTTGATTTATTTATTCACCGACTGGTTGCTTACAAGGTTGGGCAATTATGACTAAAGCTGCTCTAAACATCCATGTGCAAATTTTAGTGCAGACATAAGTTTTCAGCTTCTTTGGATAAATATTAAAGAGCATGATCACTGGATCATTTGATAAGAGTACATTTAGTTTTGTAAGAAACTACCAAACTGTCTTCCAAAGTGGCTGTACCATTTTGCATTCACACCAGCGATGTAGGAGAGAGTTCTGTTGCTCCACATCCTCACCAGCTTTTGGTGTTATCGGTATGATCATGTGTCTTTTGAATCTCTTCCTTAGCTCACTCATTTGTTTTGCCGGAGAACACCCTCAAATATGTTTTTGTTCCTCAAATATGTTTTAAAGGGCATACAAAAGGTAAACTCTCTAGATCTTTTTTTATGACTGAAAATGTCTTTTTTGTACCCTTACATTTAATTGATACATTGACTAAGTATAGAATTCTAAGATAAAATTATCTTTTCCTCTGGGGTTTGCAGGTGTTTCTCCATTTTCTTTTAGCACTAATGTTTTTGAGAAGCCTGATGCCATGCTGATTTTTATTTTTCTGTAAGTGACCTGTTTTTTTTTTTTCTCTCTCAGAGGGCATTTAAAATCTCGTTTTTATCTCTGTGCTTTGAAATTTCACAATAATGTGCCGTTTGCTCTGGGCAGGACAGGGTTCGAAATTTGCTTGGCAGAAAAGAGAGGGAAGGTTTTCCAGGGCAATAACTGGCACAAAGGTACAGAGATGGGAATTAACGAGCAGTGTTGGGAGATTTGAGTCAGCTCTCAAACCCAGTTCTTGCACTTACCAACATGAATTGTGTAATGCAGGTTATAGAACCTCTCTAAGTTTTTGTCCTATATTGTAAATTAAGGATGTTGACACGACTTCCCAGGGTTGTTCAGAGGATAAAATTAAATAATATAAAAATAAAATTACAGAAAAAATTATCTTCTAACAGGTATGAGAACTCATTGAAGGGAAAATAGATCCACCTCTGTTTTAATCTTATCAGAATGCTTTGATAAAGCATTCAGGTGTGTAGAGGTGGTCTCCAGGGATTGAATATTGAACAGGTTGTTCAGATAACCTGATGAAGAGAAATATTTCTTGTTATAATAAATGGGAATAGTCAAAGAGAGGAAATAGGGAACTTGGAAAAAAATACCAGTGGGTTGGGCCACACGTGTTCTCCTCTCTTCCTTTGATTTTAGTTGAGCTAAAGAAGGCCTTTGGAGACAACATAAATGTCTAATGGGAATAGATACTGTTCGCTGTCTGCTGGGAGAAATAAACCCTTTTTTCTATCCCTTTTATGAAATTATACTGCAATTCTACACTCTTCAATAATAATTTTATGGGAGTTGAGTTTTGTGGAGGGCAATTCAAAGAGATGGATGAAGCAGATAGTATTGAACAATGTGGAAAACACTTAGCATACTGGTCAGCACACTGTAAGAGCCAAATCTTGTTACTTTTTATTCATATTATTATTCTTAATATTACAGTCATGAGGTGGAACTGTCACAATATGTACCCTGACGGTGTAATAGGAAAACTTTGCCTTGAAATCCTTCATCTATTTTATATGTATGCATCTCTATTTCATATTGACTATTTCTAAAACTGAAACTGAAATAGAATTTTGTCATGTTTATATTTTTATATGTGTTCAATCTTAATTTGAAATATGAAGACAGAATTAGAAAGAGTCATGGGACAGTAGAAATGCCTCTTCTGCTGCTGTTGCTTTTCAAAAGAGTAGATGATATGTAGAAATGAAGAGTTTTTTTTACGAGGACAACATTGTATTACTGAGAATATTTATCTGACATTTTTTAAGCAATACTTTTCTACCTTCATGCAGCCACTCCAACTTCTAGGAGCTCCATCACCATTGCTTATGATTCCACAACTCTCTCTCATTTATAATCTCAGATTCTCTGCCAAACTAAATAATCAAAATCAAGTTATAAAATGCCTTACTCATCACCGACGCATTGATGAACAACTAAGTAACCACCTGACTTTTCAAAGAAGCTCTCAAAGAGAGCCTGAAAGTTGGTTCAAGTCTTCAGATTGCTGAAACTTACTACTTTCTAAAGTCTTTGGAATCTGCTACTTACTCAGTGTTGTTTTCTACTAGACAGCAGGATCTCAAAAAAATAAAAATACAAGAGTGTGGAATGTGTACAAAACAGGCATCTGAATCATTACTCCAGGCCTGGTGAGGCCCCTTTAACCAGGTTTATCCCACATGGGCAATCCGAACCTGAAGTTACACTTAAGTCTCTACACCTGGACTTTCTGTGATTACCACAGAAACAATTCACCTGGACTGGAATTATTCTCAACCTTAATGGAGTAGTTTTTTTGTCTGCTCAAATATAAAAGACGTGTAATTTTATAATGAAATAACATATGCAGAGAGCCTGGATATACAACAGACACTTCATGAATGCTGGCTTCCTCCATGTTATCTCCCCTGAATAAGAAAGAGTCATGAGGAAAATATAGCCAATTGTTTCTCATTTCCTTAAACAACAGACCAAAGAGATGAGATGTAATTTTTTTTTTTTAATAGAAATAATGTTAAGTGAAAGAAAGAGTTGTGTATTTTGACCATGAGACTGATTAAACAACCAAGATGTCGGGTTATAAATAATTGTAAAAATAGAACTGGCTGTCATTCTGCATAGAAACTGAAAACTGGAACCCCCTATTAGTCAGTAACGTGAATTAAATGTCTCATCCTGTCAGGAGCGCTGAATGAGATACTATGCTGTTTTGGAAGGCATACTAACTTGTGATTTCTTTCAAAAAAGGATTACCAATATAAAGATAGCCATGATCAAAATTCAAATACCTAAAAAACACGAAGAGCAAACAAAATCTCATACACAGTAATTCATGCTATTTTGGCTATGCTTGTCATAAAATGATGCTAACCTTATGTAAGTGACTGTAATGATATATTTCTTCTGAAATCTTAACACTAATAATTTGATAAGAATGATCTTATTTTCCAGCATGTCCTAATACTCTTGTACCCTCTAAAGGGTTTAGTCCAGCAACTGTGAATCGGCCTTCTTACTTCTGCTGCTAATGTTATATTTGAATCTAAGTTTATGATATAAGTAATATGTGATAGCTGCTTCCCTGGTACTCATTTAAAAGTTACACTTTTGTGTAAAAAGATTCATCTTCATGTTCAGCGTTTAAAAAAACAGTGCCATTTTGCTTAGTCTCCTATTTCGGCATCTATATCACTATTGTATGTGCTTGTTAAATTTCTCTTTCCTACTTGACTATAATTCTTTGAGGGCAGAGATTGTGCACTATCTATTTTTTAAAAGTTCCTGGTACAGTTTCTAAAGCATGGTAGGAGCTCAATCAATTTTGTGAAATGAATAAATGAATGAATGATGCCTTATTAGATATTGTACAAAGCTAGGATTCAGAGGAGTTTAAAATCAATAGCATATGGTACAGTGTAATCTAAAGTCAAATTATTGAGAGAGAAAATCTGGTAGAGATCTTTTTCAATCTACATATATAGATGCATTCTTACATCTTAACTATTTAGTTATCAATTCTCCAGTTCATAAGATAACAAAAATAAAATAAAATAAAAATAAAAAAATAAAATAGAATAAAATAGAATGACATAAATTACATAACCAGAGAGTAAGGGGCTGGTTTAGCCTACTGGCTTTTTACAGGTGTAATTTATTTTTACAGTAAAGAAAGAAACACTGAATCTTCCCAGAATAACCTGATTCTAACAGAGTTAAATAAAGTTGTTCATTTTTCCACATTTTTGACATACTTCTGTCTTTCTAGACTGTGAAGTAAATCTCTGTTTCCCAAAAGCCCCAGTAGTTATTTTAATGATACTGTCCACGTGACATACATTTTTTTTTGGTTTCATCACTATTAGTGAATGACAAGTGAAGGATATTCATTTTAACTTGAAAATGTCAGATATGCACTTTAAGAGATATATTTTTGCAGCTTTTAATGAGGTGGTGTTTCTTTTTGAAAGAAATACTCATCTCTGATGCGGGTGCTATGCAGGTGACAACTGATATTTAATAAGCGATGGTTCTTGTATTAGTCGCAGTTCTCTAAAGAAAATGTCTCAGATTGCTTTTGAAAAACTCTTAGCATCACTAGCCCAAAGGCAAGATGTGACCTTTTTATTACATAATGAGAATCATTTATTATCTTACAATGTATCTTAAAGTCACAGACAAAATGCCACTTTGATAATTGCTTTCAATTAGCTTTGAGCATAGCATATATTCACAAAATGTCTTCTCTAATTTAGACTTGAATTAGAGAAAATTGCAGACATAATCTACTTTAAGCTTGTCTCATTTAAGGTGATTCGTAGTTTTATATCAAAGAAATCAAAACGAGTAGCTTTAGAACAGTCTCTCAAAGTGTTTTAAGCAGGCTTTTCAATATTTGATTCTATTCTATTACCAATTAATTAACAAATTAGAAAACTGGTTCATCATTCCTGACCTTTTATACATGTTAACGTGTGACTTTCAATTCTAATTATTGTTTTGAAATTAAGCCTTACAATTCGTGTTGAAAGAAAGAAACAATCTGATTAGCAAGATAAATAAGGCTTGCCTTGATACCAAGTGCATCTCTATGTTTGGCTATAACTAGAATTCTGAATACTATAATGGTGTATCCTTCCCTGCCTTAAATAAATTACACATAACTAATGGTTGATAAATTATACTAGATAATAATGTAACCTAAACAAGGAGTTTGGGGTTATTACTACAAGTGAGGTTAGAGGTAACATGATGATTAAATTGTGATTTCAGTTATTTTTTATATTCTGTTAGTACACTGAGTATTAGAATATGGTTTAAATGCATATCTTTATCTATCTTAAAAATATTTTGAAAGAATAGAAACTCTGAAACTACATTTTATACTGTGGTATTTCAATAACTCATGGAATATTATTAACCTAACAGAGATTCTCAGAAATTGGGATTAAATCTGGAAGTTACTCTCTTTCTCTTTTTTCTCCCTAGATAAAAATTACACACAAGAACCAAGCTCCAATGCTGATGGGCCCTCCTCCAAAAACTGGGTTGTTCTGCTCCTTCGTCAAAAGAACAAGAAACCGAAGCAAGGAGTAATTCTGTATCATTTCATTCTTAGAGATCTAATTAGCATAATTGGGCCATGAAACACTTATGCTGGAAATCTTTGAATCATTTCAAGTCTCCTGCTCATGTAAATCATAGAATTGGTTTAACAGTTTCTGTTACTAAGTTAATTGAAAATTCATCTATTAGAAAATTTATTGTCAGTTTTTATAGGCATCTTTGCATGAAGAAAGCAGAAGTTTACATGAAGTGATACTGCATATTTTTGTTGCATGCATTCCCATTGATTTTTATGTCTCCCACCCATTTCTCCCTCAATTTCTGTTTCTAAACTTGTGAAACATAAAAAAGGAAATACCACGGCAATGTGATTCTCAGTGTGATTCCATTATCAATAAGCACTAATCAGTAATCACAGATTGCTGTGCTTTTTCCTTTTAGAATCAGTGTATCAATAGTCTTTGACCTATGACTTGAGGAGAAACTTTTCTTTGAAAGAATTTATTAAATAGTTGTATATGGTACCTTGCTGTTTCCAAATAGTTTTTCATTGACATCTTAACGCTTCTGAGTGGAATTTGAATATCAGGTATAAAGTTTTCTTGTGCTGAAAAATAGAAAGTGGTTTTTATTTTGTTTAGTTTTGTTTTTAATTCTGGAAATAAGTGAAAACATGTTACTTGGCAGTAAAGTGTGGTAGTATGACCAGCCTTATTCCTTTCTGCATGTGAATCTAGAAGAATATTCATAACCACACCAGTAACCAAATAGATGTTTTAAACTATGTGCCTAATTAACTGTGTTTCCCACCAAAGATTCAGAAAAAAAAAATGCTTGAGAGAAATGTTTTAATGCATAATTAATTGTGGAGAAAATTTATGATTCTTATGATTAATTTTGTGATGACTAAAACTCTGGAAGAGAGTGAATTACCCATTAATTATAATTAAAATTCTCACCTTTCATAGACAATAGGCCATACAACACAATCACAGTTCAATATTATTAACCTAACAGAAGTTATATATAAAGAGCTGATTTCTTGCTTTTTTTGGTCTTTTATAAATATGTGTCTGTATTTTTAATGGATTAGTTAAGTATACTGAGAAAGTAAATGCTTGTGTCAGTTCCTTTCTAAAATAAATTGATACCTGTAATAATATTGAGCTCATTGAAGCAAAGCATGCATGCAATTAGCCCCCTCATCTACTCCACTGCCATCTCTATGACATTCTGAATGTTTATTTGGAAATAATGGCCTAGACCATTGTTTAAGGTGCTCATGACATGGTTGGATTCTCTGATTGTTTAAAGAAATCATGGAATAGTACATTTCTTAATATTTCATTTAACCTATGATATAAAATGAAATGCTATTCTGAGCAGATTTGGTATTGTTTATTCATATTGACCTGCATTTCATCATTGCATGTTTTATGTTTTCAAACATGCCATAAGGAAAACAAGTGCTTGAAATGCATGATTTATTAGTTTCTCTCTCCACTCTGCATTAAAGTACTAATGATTTATCAGCTCTGTTTTTTTGTTGATTCATTCATCTTTGAATAACAATTAGCATTTAGTGATTCTGTTGAACACAATTCTGTGCATGGATTTATGAATTTCAAGTGAAATTGCTATAGTTTTTGTTCTTTGGTTTGAAACTCGACTAAATGCTGTTATATCAAATAGTTACTCTCAAGTAATGTGATATAATGGAAGACTATGTATAAAGCATATTATTTTAGTGTTCCAGGAACATTAGATGGTAAATACCAATCAACAATAAGTTTAATTGCTTTGAAAATAAAAGCTTTTGAATAAAATTAAGACATTATTTAGCATTCCCAGGAAAATTATTATTACAATTACAAATGTAGCACAGCAATCACTTGCCCCAGTATAATTTAAAAACTGGTATTTGGCAGAACAGTAATCTAGACCAAAAGAAATCTCAAAAGTAACAAATGCATTAGTGATATAATGTTACATAACATACACATTTTTGTGTGTATCTATGGTTACAGGTAATAAATATTTTCACATAAAGTGACAAAATTTTCTACAATGGGCAGGCAGGCTTTGTGTCAAAAACATATTCTGAAGCCATAAACGTTCAGTATAACATACAATTATTTCTTGGCTACCTTTTAGAGTATATAGTTTGAAGGCAGCAACAGTTTGTGAATCATTCTTAACAATCTGTGCAGTGGAAAGCTGTTGAATAGACAGTGGAATGAGACAAATTAAACAGCCTGCCTATAAGACTTCCATAATTTAAATAACAAGATGCAGCTTTACTTCAATATAGCTATATAACTAGAATTACTGATAACAGTAGTTATATTTTCAGTCAATTGGAGTCATTGGTACCAATAATAAATGTTCAAATAAAGATGAAATTTTACTTTTCCCAATTTGTTCTAAAGATACTGATGTGCTTGCCCTTCAAGTACACTACTGCTGGGGTTTGAAAAGTAGTTTATAAAACCCTACTCCGATGGCTTCGAAAGCAGAGAAGATATCTTTTTCATGTTTATGACAGCTTCAACTGAAGAATATTTATTTTTAAAAAATTTCTAAACTGAAAGTTCTAGGGTATATTAAAATATTGAATAACAAATGTTAGCTTTACAAGATAGAACTTTTTCTTATATGTGTGTGGGTGAGTGAGTTGTTGAGTCAACCTCTTAAATATAGTAGACATAATGGTATCAAGTTTTAAGTGGATGCAGCTCTTAAGTAAAAATTAATACTGAGTTTGCAGGTGTAAGAGGAAAAGGAAAAAATAGATGTGCACTTTGCTGAACATTGCCACACACTTAGTTGATAAACAGAGAAAGAGATTCCAGAATAAACTGGATATCCATGCTTCTAATAGTATTGGAGGTATCTATGTGAAACCACAAATTTTAAAGGATGTATTTTTCCACTTACATTTATATACCATGTGTATTTGATTCAAACAGTGCATGTCAATTTATTATGGAGGAAGAAGATATATGGTAGGAAGAGAAAAATAACTTTTAAAACAGTTTATTTTTAATTTTTAAACAGGTTATGTGATTATAGCTGGGATAAAGTAAAAGGCTCAGATGTTTAGTTTAGTCTAGTATTGGCAGAAATTTAAATCCAATGAGAATTAATGAATCAGATATATGTTTCTGCATTTTGGATTTGTTTTCTTTTCCTCTTTTAGGCTCATGGAAAGCAATTGCAATTTTCAAAGAAGAATCTGTTTTCAATCACAGACCATATTCTACTTGAATGAAACAAAACTTTTAAATGGCTCCATTCATTTTGGGTCAAAGTTAGTTTGCTATTTGTTAGTTACAAAAAAAAAAGGAAAATATACTTTTCATGGCACATACATATTCAAATAAGTACATATATGCTAAATTAAAAGATTAAGCCCTTGTAATATGTTGAGGATGTAAAATTTAATTAAATAAAACAAACAGAAAAAGAACTGCAAAAGAACTTTTATTTTGTGAAAGGCAGAAATCACTCTTCAAATCTCCAAATTAAATTGCATTCTATTTAAATAAAGTTTGGATAAACTCACATTTGAAGGATTCTGTACATCTTTATTGCATTTAAAACCATGGAATTTATTTAATTATGGTATCTTATTTTCTCAGAAAGTGTTATATACAGTATTCTGTTTTTTGAAATAAAAATGTTAACCACCCAGATAAGTGTCATTCTTTGCTGCCATTTTGTCCATAAATGAACTCTTCAAGCAGTTGACAGTCAATGTATTGTGGTGAACATCCACTAGGAGTACTACTAGGCCAGCAACCCTGTCTTTCATCAGGGAGGATGGAGTCTGGGTGTTTGGGGACTCAGTTCTGTGGTACAAACCAGACCATGTTATTTTGTGGTGCTTTGGCTCCAGGTTGCTGCTCTAAACATTATTCCAGCTATTTCAGAGATTCCAAGAACACTAGTAAACTGGATGATAGAATTGTGGAGACTGAAAGGGAAGGGAGTCTGTAAGGACTTATGCTGAATTTTCTAGATGAAACTGATTTCTGACTTTATTTTGTGTAACAGACTTCAACAAATATTTAATGGGCACTGACTAGGTACAAGATATTTTACATAGGTGCTACAGTAATTAAAAAAAAATTAAGTGACATATCTCTTTTATAAAAGTCTTTCTATACATTGGGATTGTTAAGTAAATGAATAACCATATTACCTGATAAGGCAAGGTAAGAACCAAGGCAAGCAAAATGTAGTACATATTCGAATGAGGAAAGATGATATGGTTGGAGAGATTCACAAATGCCTCTAGAGAAGATAAATCTGCAAAGGGCTTTTTGGAGTAGCTAGAATTTTACCTGGAGAAAGCAGCAGAAAGAAGGAACTCTCGAATAAGAGAAGGTGATTGAGGACATGGGGATAGAAATCAAGTCCTGGATGCTTCATTGCCTCATTTCAAAAAAATGTTACAAAGTTTATAAATTAGGTATTTGGATAGTGGTTCTACTTGAAATTATTAGGAAAAAAAGGAGCAAGAAACAAGGAAGAAAGAGGCCAGGAAAAATATAAAGAATGGAGGTAACGAGGGAGCCAGAGAATAGAGGCAAACCCCCAATTTAGGATTAAGTGGCTGTAAGAATTAATTTGCACTCATGAAGAGAGAAAAAAATAAACAATTCCCAGATATTCTGACTTAAAAAGCCTCAAAGCAATATCTGGCCATAGTAAATTTTCAGGGAGTTTTGATTACAAATATTTTAATAATGTAAGTAATGTTGTAAAACACTCTGAAGCTTACAGAACACTAGGGTAATAGAGAATGCTAATTGTAAAATGTGTTGATGCTAAATATATAAAAATATACATATAAAATAATATATGTTTAAAACTTGTAATAAAGTAATAGAAAATTGTGTAATAGAAAGAATACTCTAACATCTTACAAATGGAGGTAGAATCACTAATGGGTACAACGACAGACTCTCTTACTCAATCCTATAAAACATGCATTCCTTGAGGTCAGTTGATCTCAGAAAAAGACATTGCTGATTAAAATTGTGTTAATAATAATACTCATGTTTTTAGGGACTTTATAGCATATCGTTGAAACAAAATATATTTGTGCTAAAAGAAGACTATTGAGAGTGTATATTTACATTATTTTTCCTACTATAGTCCCATTTTTTAGGATCTTGTGATCAAGATCTTCAGGTCGTACAGGGCAGTTAGAAAGAATGCCTCTATATCTTTCTTGCCATTCAAAAATTTGAAGGGGGTAGGAAAATTAAACACTACACAGCCCCACAAAATGTTCTTTAATGAATATTGAAATCCATCCCATTGTTAAGCTTTCGATGCATTTCCAACTTCCCAGTGAAGGAGAGTATATCAAGAGGTTCAAGCATGAGAGCTCCAAGATCAGACCTGAATATAACTCGAATTTGCCACCTACTAGCTGTGAAACCTCAGGCAAGTTATTCAAGGTCTTTGTGCTTCATTTTTCTCAACTGCAAAAAATTAATATATTAAAGAATTCAGAGCAGTGTCTGTCACATACATGTAAATCAAGGACAAGAAAAATCCATGGTACAGCAGACTTAATTCTGTTCTGCAAAATGGTTGACAAATGGTTGGTTTGTCTATTAGAAAAATAATTTTCAACTTCAGGTTCAAAATAACTTGTCAGGTGGCGTTGGTAGTATAGTGGTGAGCATAGCTGCCTTCCAAAATAACTTGTCAGTATATATTGTTTATATTGTGTATACTTCTCCCAACCTAATTCTCCCACAAATTTATCTGGACATTTGCAGATGTGCCAGAATAACTTCCTACAAATTATAAATCTAAGAAAACATCTTTAGACCACCAAGAGAAGCCGATGGTTGAAATACTCTATACCATTTTGAGGACCAAAGTAATAGGGATATCACCAAAATCCTTGGCCACTGTCCAAAGACATACCTCTCTTGGAATTCCATTAACTTCTTAATTATATTATTCTCTGTGCTTCTCCCTCCAGCCCACCCACACCTCAAACTCAAAGCAATGTTATCCAGATTTCATCATCAACACTCAAACTGTTCACTGAATACAAATCTTACCTCTTCCATCTACTCTGAACCATCTCTCTTCAGAGAACCTCAGGACCTATTAAGTGTTGATTGGTATTCATAACTGTCAGACCCTAAAGCTTCTCAATATTAGCATTACTTTTGACAGTCCTCCCTCTCCCCACCACTCAGCCACAAGGACTAGAGAACTCCCCTAGTTCCTACTATATCATCCAGGTCTGACAGACTCTAGAAGAGAACCACTATGCGTAGAGCTAGTATCCGCCAGCTCATTGCACTTCCACCTCTCACACACTAGTACCAACTCTCTTTGACTCTGGACAGACACCAACAGAGGGGGCTGTAGACCTCACCCTTCCAGCCAGCACTCCCAGAGTCACCCTCTCAAGGACCGTGGTCTGAACTGCAGAATCTATGGACTTCATGGATCTTTGTGAGAAAGAAGAGAGACTGGAAAAACAGGAATATAGGCAATAATGGGAGGCACTCCATAGCTTGTTGCCTATGGTATAAGCATAGGCAACAAGCTATGGAAAGAAGCCTGCCAAGGATAGAGAAGGCTCATGGAACAGTACGGGATTAGGGGTATCCAGCATATCCTAATTTTTGTTCCCCCTATGAATTACCACTCCATTTAAGTGGATGAGTTTATTAAAAACAAGTAAAAGCTTACCCATCACAGTCATTAACAATGTTAATTTTATTAATAAAAATAAGAATCGATGCTTAGATAGTGCTTGCTCTGTTTTGCATACAATTCTACACGTAAATGAATTCATTTGCGTTTTTTAATTACAAACATCATTCCCACTTCACTCATTACAAAATTGAGGCACAGAGATGTTATTTAAAACTTAATGCTATCACTGGGCCAGCACAGGGTCTGCATGTCTGGTGGGACTGGGAGTAGTGGACAGCTGTTTTTTCATTCTCTAAGGAATACCAGTGAGATGGTAGGCAGAATAATGGCCCTCAAAAGCTGTCCACGCTAATCTTTGGCACTTGTGAATATGTTGAGTGACATGGCAACAGGGAATTAAGATCACAGATAGAATTAATGATGCTAATCAGCTGACTTTAAAGAGAGTATCCTGGATTATCCAGGTGGGCCCAGTGTAATCTCGAGGATTCTTTAAAGTAGAAGAGGAAGATCAAAGAAGAGGTCAGAGTCAAAGAGAACCTAGAAAATGCTACACTGCTGCCTTTGAAAATGGTAGAAAGGAGACCACAAGCCATGGAATGCAGGGTCCTCTGGATGCTGCAGAAGGTAAGGAAACAGATTTTCTCTAAAGGTTCTACAAGGAACACAACAATTTGATCTTAGCTTAGTGAGACCCATTTTGGACTTCTGACCTGTGGCACTATGAGATAAAGTTCTGTTGTTTAAAGCCACTAAATGAGTGATAATTTATTACCACAGCAATAGGAAACTAATATAGGGAGGTAGGAAAGTAGCATATCCACATTCAGAGATGTGGCTACACATCGATGCCTTTTAAAATAGAGTAAAAGTTCTCTCGCTTAAACGTTAATGCATTTGAATTGCTTAATCCTCATTAAAATGCATTTGGATGCTGGAATACAGTAGACATGTTCTCACCTTGGACCCTAATGTAGATAAATTGATGAGGGAGGGAGAAAGGAGAAGAGGGATGTTATTTCCTAGTTCATGAGATTTTGATTGATATCGCTTTAAGAAGGAAAAAATGAAAAAAATAAAAACATCTGTTGTGATAAAACCTATTTCACTGAAGATATCTCAATAATTTCTTTTCAGGGGATGTAGTTAATCCTGGTTTTAGTTATTTGGAAGTTTACAATATAATAATGCTTGTTTTCCTTTCTGGAGACACCTAAGACACTTTCTACGTTTGTCTGCAGGGATAAAAAAAAAATAATAAAAGGTGACTGACTATAAATAAGAGGTTTAGAGTACTCCTCTTAAGTTAAATTATTTGTTATGTCTGCCCCACATTTTCCTGCAAATTCATTACGCAAGCTCAGCTTGAGCTGGAGCAACAGCAGAACAGAGTTGGCTAATGAAGCTGGGTCAGAGCCCTGCTTTTGCTATTTGGGTTGCTATCCCAGTTTGAAGCTCTTGAAGAGGAGGGTGCTTGGCAAACGCTAATGAATTTAAACTGGTTTACGTTTAAATTACTATATGTTTGGAAAGGAAAATTAAAGTACTTTACAGATATTTTACCTTGTAAAAGACTTTCTGGGCCTCTTATCTTGTTCATAGATCAGAATTTCCTGAGTCAAAGGAATGTTGCCAGCCAGATGAAAACTGAGCATGTCTTTCAATATTCCAGAACCTTCCCTATGAAAACAAGTTCTGTGTAGCTACCAGAGACTCTCTGGTCTTCTACACACACTGGAGAAATTAATCAGTCAATTCTGTGGTCTTTTTGGTACAGTTTAGTGACCACGATTCTCTCCTTGACTAAAGCTTACTCGGGCTCCTCTGAACTCTTTCAACTAGGCCTCAATTGTTGGGCTTCCATGTGTGTCTGTTCAATTTTAGCAAGAACTCTGCTAAGTCAATTTAGCCATAATCTCCTACTGTCCATACATGATCACTCTCGATATCTAATGAGCTTCTCATCTTCTATCATACCCCAAGTGATGTTCTATCATCCTAGCCTGCCTGCAGCAAGAATGCCCCATACCCCTGTTTTAGTAATTTTCCATCCACTGACCCCCTACCCTGCTCCTTAGCTATATTTAACTTGAGCCTAATCTCTATCCCATAGTACAAAATTCCACTGCAGTGGTCCCTATAACTTATCACAATATCGGCTTCACCACCTCCTTGAATAAAGTCTTCTTTATGATAGCATTAACTATTTTTTTTTAACATTAGTCTTTAGTGTTGTTTTTTAACAAGGGTAATACAAGGAGAGAAGCTCACTAGGTAAACTTCATAAGTGGGCTTTGGTTGATGGTGAGAACTATGTCGCAACTAACAAACTCACTCCTACCTCATTTGTAGGGGTCTGTGACCACTCAGGGCAAACAAATTGTTGCTAAATGAGAAAATTACACTGATATTGCCATTTCTTCCCCTGTTCAAGAGAAGTGGCAAACTAAGATGTTTATACTGTCTTTTAATTTAAAAATGTCTCTAACAAACAAGCAAGCAAAAAAGCTTATATAAATTTCGTTCAGCCTGTGAGCTTTAAGTTCTCATCATCTTTCTTTAAGAACTTTTTTCCTCTGTAAAATGTCAGTTCTGTAATCAGAAAGAAAACTATCTGCCTATCTGATAATGATAAGACTAACTACTCCTTATCCTAAATTTCTGTGTTGAGAACTGTGGGTCACAGTTACGGTAAATTGTTTTGAGAGTAAATGTACCAAAACCCTGATGATACAAAAATATTGTTTATCTCTTACTGATTTCTTTAACAAATTTAGTGCATGGTATTTGAATGCTCATGAACTCAGGAAATACCCATGGATAAAACAAAGTCCATTGTCCTCATGTGGGCTATCTTCTAGCTGATATAACCATTAAACCATTTCTGTAAGCCATTTAAAATGACAATATCTAAAAGTTAAAATTAAAAATTTTCATGAGGCTGTTTTATACTTGGGAAGCTTGCAGGCAAGTCTTTTTATAGCAAAAGTAATCACTTTCATATTATACTAAGTCTGGAATTTTTATTTTCATTCTTTGCTCTCTATTTACTCAATTTTCCTCATCAAATTTCATTGACCCTTATTTTTACTCAGGACTTTTACTATTCATATTGAAAGGAAAGGGATAAAAAAATCAATGTGGTAAGTGATTTATCTACATTTTATGATTATGCTATTTTTTTTATTATTGAAGTTGAGAATAATCACAGCTAACCACTAAGAACTGAATATATTTTACTACTCACTGGATGTGTGTCTCTTGAGGTAGAGTAGGTAACAAACCCCACATTTACCTAAAACTTGTAAAAAATAAATAAATTTTATGCAAAAACCAATGCAAGTCCATATACATGTTTAAAATGGAACAAATATTAAAGTACAAGTTCAGGTTTGCAATTGGTTGACTTAAAATATTTTCTCAGGCTCCCTGGTTTATGAGATCAGAAAGTTGAAAAATGCTTTGGGGAAAGCACTGCCCCACACTCAAATCCTCACCAACAGCCTGGATCTCATTTCTAAGCTGCAGACCTATGTTCAGCTGCCTTCTGGTATCTCTGTTCCATAGGCATCAATGTGCCTGAAACTTGACTCATCCACATTCTCACATGAAAAACTGCTCTCCTTTCTGTTATTTGCTTTTCATGTAATAGAAGCATGACTCACTTTCTCATAGCTAATCAGTCGCCAAATCTTTTCTAGTAAATCTATTTCATATCCTTTCATTCATCTTTGACCTCACTGTTATCTAATTTTTGGTCCTTGTCTCCCATTTGAACTTTTTCAATAATAACCTAACTGATACATCTGCTTTCAGTTTGTTCTGCTTTCAATTGATCCTACCACATGATGTAAGAAATTTTTCTAAAGCAGTAATATATTACTAATAATCTAATATACTCTGGAAATTGGCTAAATATTGAATAAGGTGAATTATTAATTTTTCATAAAAATACGAGTGGCATCAAAAGTTTTATGGTAATGTCTTCATTAAAATGAGCTATTTCAAGTGAGAGATAAAAGAACAAGTATAATAGAAATACACATCAACAATATTTTATCAAAAGAACAGTCCAGTATTGAGTTATGTGTGTAGTACTGATGCATGGACCTTAACCACCACATCAGCAGAGAAAGGTATTGAATAATACTGACCTAGAACTTAGAGCTCTCCAAAGAACCCCAAGGCCTCTGCCCTCATACTTCCTTAACCCTCCAATATCCTTACAATCTTAGTAAATACATAGCTTTTACTATTTCACCATTTAGTAGAGAACTTTTTCATTCAAAGCTTGTTTTACTGCTTCCAATCATTAAAGTTCGACTTATAATGGATTGATGTAAGAAATAATAGATAAAACGGGAACTAAAGCACTTAGCATCTATAAAGATCTGCAGATGTGCTAAATAATAATTTCAAAATATTTATACACATTTGTAACTTTTTCTGTGCTCTCTAATAACTACATGCTGTGAGCTCTATTTTCGCATTAGTGAAGAATTAGTTGAATTTTAGCTTGTAATATTTTAGATTGCCTTAACATATGTAGTTCTAAATATCTGACATTTCTTTTGAAGTTGTTATATCATAGATATGTTTTTTTTTCTTGTTCTCAATATGTGTATTCTACCTTTTAGACACTTTTTAGAGAAAGATACAATTTTGTCTAAATCATGTATTCACACATATGCACATGCCACATCACACACAATTTGGCAAAATAAACTTATTTGAAGGTTAGAAGAGTCATATATAGCCTATATTAATTTCAAGGTATTAAAAGCTATATTATAGAAAGAAATTTAAAATATTGTGAAAAATGCTCATTCAGTTGTATCTTTATATTTCTTTTTTTAATTATTATTTTCATACAAGAATCCACATAGGCAAAGTAGAGATTCTCTTATATACATCGCTGAAAGACCAGTGGTGACCCTTAGGTAAAAGTGTCCTGTTGCTTAATAAATGCATAAATTAAGTTTTCTAAATGATCCTTTGATTTCAAATAGCTTTTTAATTTTCTGCCGAACACATAGTATTAGCATTTAAGAATGGTGAAATTTATAAATTCAAAGATAAACTCTTAGATTTTTTTATCTTATTTTGATTTTAGTTATTCTCCTAGTTTATAAATACTTCTAAATGAAAATGTCCAGTTAACTTTAGAGAAAGAACATGGCATTTGAAAATAGGAAAAAATAGCATTTTTCCTTCCTAGAACTCAACCTTCCATTGGTTTCTAGTCCATGTGTTTTTTGAAAAGCATAATAACCTCTGATTTTATAACTATTTTTAACTTATTGAAATTTCCTTTTCATTTTAGAGCTATTTTAAATTTGACTTTTTCTAATTTGAAAAAAATAAAATACATTATCTCATTTTAATACTTAAATTATACATTCCCTTTCTATGTCTTGGGGACATGTATTTCAAATATCCGAATATGATTTTTTTTAAAATTAAGTTTATTGGGGTAACATTGGTTAATATAATTATATAATTTTCAGGTGTACATTATCATTTAACATCTGTATATTCTGTTGTGTGTTTACCACCCAAAGTCCAGTTTCCTTCAGCTACCATATATTTGATCCCCTTTACCCACTTAACCCTCCCCCTACCCTTCTATATTTGACTCTCTTTACCCTATCTACCTCCTCCCTCCTTCCTCACCCCCTATCCTCTGGTAACTACTAGTCTATAGTACATGTCCATGAGTCTCTGTTTGTTTGTCCTGTTCCTTTGTTGCTTTTACGTTTATATCCCACATATAAGTGATATCTTGTAATTTTCAACTTTTCCTGTCTGGCTTATTTCACTTAGCATGACTGTCTCGAGTTCCATCCATGTTGTTGCAAATGGCTGTATTTCATCTCTTCTTATGGCTGAGTAATATTTCATTGTAAATATGCACCACAGCTTCTTTGTAAATATTTCATTGTAAATATGCATCACTCATCTATCGTAGGATATTTTGGTTGCTTCCATATTCTGGCCACTGTGAGTAATGCTGATATGAACATTGGTGTGCAAATATCTTTATGGATATGATTTTGTAAGTCTTTGGGGTAAATACTCAGTAAAGGGATTGCTGGATCATATAGTAGATCAATTCTTAGTTTTTTGAGGAATCTCCATATTGTTTTCCTTAGTGGCTATACCAATTTGCAGTCCTACCACCACTGTATGAGGGTTTCTTTTTCTTCAAATCCTCTCCAGCATTTGTTATTACTTGTCCTATTGATTACAGCCATTCTAACAGGTGTGAGATGATATCTCATCGTGGTTTTGATTTGCATTTCTCTAGTAGCTAGTGATGTTGAGCATCTTTTCATATGTTTGTTGGCCATTTGTGTGTCCTCTGGGAAGAAATGTCTGTTCAGATCCTCTGCCCATTTTTCGATTGGATCATTTGTTTTTTTTGTTGTTATTGAGTTGTATGAGTTCTTTGTATATTTTGGATATTAAGCCCTTATTAGAGGCAGTGCTTGCAAATATATTTTCCCATTCTGATGGTTGTCTCTTTACCTTGTTGACAGTTTCTTTTGCTGAGCAGAAGCTTATTAGTTTGATGTCCCATTCATTTATTTTTGCTTTTACTTCCCTTGCCTTTGAGGTCAAATTCATAAAATCCTCTTTAAGTCCAAGGTTCCTGAGTACCGTTCCTATGTTTTCTTCTATGCATTTTATTGTTTCAGGTCTTATATTCAGGTCCCTAATCCATTTTGAGTTAATTTTGGTATGGGATGATAGACAATAGTCAGTTTCATTCTTTTGCAGGTAGCTTTCAGTTTTCCCAGCCCCATTTATTGAAGAGGCTTTCCTTTCTCCACTGCATGTTTTCGGCTTTTTTGTTAAAAATTATTTTCCCATATAAATATGGGTTTACTTCTGGACTCTCAATTGTGTTCCACTGGCCCATGTGTCTGTTTTGCTGCCAATATCATGCCATTTTGATTACTGTCACTTTATAATATAATTTGAAGTTGGGCAGAGTGGTGCCTCCAGCCTCGTTCTTTTTTCTCAGGATGGCTTTGGCAATTCGGCATCTTCTGTGCTTCCATATGAATTTGATGATTTTGTGTTCCATTTCTTTAAAAAATGCTGATGGGATTTTGATGGGGATTGCATTAAATCTGTATAATGCTTTAGGTAACATGGTCATTTTAACTATGTTGATTCTTCCAATCCAATAACATAGAATATCTTTCCATTTCTTTGTATCTGCTTCAATTTCTTTTAATAGAGTCTTGTAGTTTTAATTATGTAGGTCCTTCACATGTTTTATTAAATTTATTCCTAGGTATTTTATTCTTTTTGTTGCAATTGTGAAAGGAATTATTATTTCCACTTCTTTTTCTGACACTTCATTGTTAGAGTATAGGAATGCTATGGATTTTTGAGCGTTGACTTGGTAACCAGAAATTTACTCTATTTGCTTATAGTTTCTAGTAGTGTTTTTTTGGAGTCTTTAGGATTTTTCATATAGAGAATCATGTCATATGCAAATAATGACAGTTTGACTTCTTTGTTTCCTATTTGGATGCCTTTTATATCTCTCTCTTGTCTGATTGCACTAGCTAGGACCTCCAATGTTGTATTGAATAACGGTGGTGAAAGTGGACAGCCTTGTCTTGTTCTTGATCTTAGAGGGAAGGTTTTTAGTTTTTCATCATTAAGTATATCGTTGGCCAAGGGTTTGTCATAGATGACCTTTATTATGTTAAGGTACTTTCCTTCTACACTGATTTTGTGAAGTTTTGATCATAAATGGATGCTGTATCTTGTCGAAGACTTTTTCTGCATCTTTTGATATGACCATATGATTCTTATTTTTTAATTTGTTTATGTGATGTATCATATTAATTGATTTACATACGTTGAACCATCACTGTGCCCCTGGGATGAAGCCCACTTGATCGTGGTGTATAATATGTTGTTATATTCAGATAGCTAGTCTCTTATTTAGGATTTTTGCATGTGTTCATGAGAGATATTGGTCTGTGGTTTTCTTTTTTTGTGTTATCTTTACCAGGTTTCAGTATCAGAGTAATACTGGCCTCATAAAATGAGTTGGGAAGTATTGCCTCCTCTTCGATTTTTTGGAAGAGTTTGAGGAGAACAGGTATTAAATCTTCTTTGAATGTTTGGTAGAATTCACTGGTGAAGCCATCTGGTCCTGGACTTTTACTTTTTGGTAGGTTTTTGATAATTGTTTCAATTTCCATACTGCTGATCAGTCTATTTAGATTTTCTACTTCTTCTTGATTGAATTTAGGAAGGTTGTATTTTTCCAACTACTGGTCCATTTTTTCTACATTATTATATTTGGTGTTATATACTTTTTCATAGTATTCTTCTTGTATGATCCTTTGTATTTCTGCGATATCAGTTGTAATTTCCCCTCTTTCATTCCTGATTGTGTTTATTTGTGTCCTTTCTCTTTTTTCTTTAGTGAGTCTAGGCAGGGGTTTTTAATTTTATTAACCTTCTCAAAGAACCAGCTCTTTGTGGCATTTATTTTTTCTGTTGTTTTGTTTGTATGTTTGTTTGTTTTCAATTTCATTTATTTCTGCTCTAATTTTGATTATTTCAGGCTTCATTTGTTTTTCCTTTCCAAGTTTCTTAAGATGAAATGTTAGGTTGTTTATTTGGGCTCATTCTTGTTTTTGGAGGTAGGCCTGTAATGATATGAGCTTTCCTCTTGTGACCGCTTTTGTCATGTCCCAAAAGCTTTGATATGTTGTACTATCATTATCATTCGTTTTTATGTATCTATTGATCTCTCTTTTATTTCTTCCCTGACCCAGTTATTCTTCAGTAGCATGTTGTTTAATCTCCATGTATTTGTGGGTCTTCCTGCTTTCTTTTTGCAGTTAATCTCTAGTTTTAAAGCATTATGATCAGAGAATATGGTTGGTATGATTTCAACCCTCTTATATTTGTTGAGGCTATTTCTGTGTCCCAGTATGTGGTTGATTTTTGAGAATGTTCCATATGCACTAGAGAAGAATGTGTAAGCAGCTGTTTTGGGATGGAAGGCTCTGTAAATGTCAATTGTGTCTGGTTGGTCTAACGTGTTATTTATGGATGTTATTTCCTTATTGATTTTCTGTTTGGATGACCTGTCCATATCTGAAAGTGGGATATTGGTCTATTTCTCCCGTTAGTTCTGTTAGTAATTGCTTTACATATTTTGGGGATTCCTGATTGGGAGCAGAGATATTAATAATTGTTATGTCTTCTTGGTGCATCATTCTTTTTATCATTATGAAGTGTCCTTCAGTATCTTTCTTTATCTTTTTTATTTTGAAGTCTAGTTCATCCCATATTAGTACTGCTACTCTCTCTTTTCTCCGAATGTCATTTGCTTGAAATATCATTTTCCACCCTTTCACTTTGAGTTTATATTTGTCATTGGAGCTGAGATGTGTCTCCTGGAAGCAGCATATGGTTGGGTTTTGTTTTTTGACCCATTTTGCAACTCTGCCTTTTCATTGGTGAGTTAAGTCCATTTACATTCAGGGTGATTTTTGAAATATGAGGTCTTCTTATAGCCATTTAGTCTTTTGCTTTCTGGTAGTTCAATTGTTTCTATGGCTCCCTTGTCCTTATGTTTCTGTTTTCTTTATTTTGGTTGGCTTTTGTGGGTTTTGCCTCTGGTTCTTCTTGTTTTATGTTATATACTTATATAGCTCTGAATCTTTGGTGTGTGGTTACCATTACAAATATGAAAAGGATAGTTATGTATATACAGTCATGCATTTTCTTCTTGAATATGATTCTTATTCTCTGGTATCTTTATCTGGAGAAAAGTATCATTTATTTTCTATCATATTTTTAATTTCTTTAAATTAGTCCCAGTGACATCTTGTACATTTTAGAATCAAAGATGTTTAGAGCTATAAGAACCCTTCCTTAGCTTCAGTTCTTTGGCCATATTTTCACAGTTAACTAAAAATAGAACACACCTATACTCCAGAACTACTCCTACTTCATAAACAGTTCAAACTGGCAAAAAATAAAAACAAACAAATAAACTGAGACTTTTAAAATAAAAGAATTATAGTCAAATCTGAATTACCTAATAAAATAAAAGCATATTATATATGCTTTTCCAAATATTTTGGAAATAACTATTCTAGTATATATATATATATATATATATATATATATATATATATATATATGCATACTAGAATAGTTATTTCCAAAATATTTGGTTTTAGAAAATACTGTTTAATTTTAGAGGTGATTTTTTGCATGATTATGTTTTATTAGACAAATATTAAAATTACTTTGCTTCTCCTGAATAAAAAATGCCTGATGGTAATAGAGATAATTGAGTAGTGAGGTTGACAGGAGTTGGCAAGTTTATTTCAGAATTTTAATACATGTCTTAGATAAAATGCAAAACCCCAAATTATATAGGTAATTGAAAGTTACAGTTGTAATAACTAAAAATAATAACAATAAGAACCTAATGCACATATTTATAGTAATTATTGAGCTATCATTTGTTATTTTAAAAGTTTGAGTCCATGATTCTTTCAAGTTGTTTTTTGTTTTGTTTGGGTTTGGTTTAGAAACCTTAGTTAAGAAACACTACAGCCTGGTGTAGTATTATCTAGCTACAGTGGTCTGAAAAAGTAAGACTAAAGTTGTAACACCATTTGGTTTTAGATAGAGAAGAGCATGCTTTTATTCCTTTATTTTAATAAGAAAATTTATTTAGAAACAGACTTGAAGCAATTTTTACCAATAATATAGAGCCTCTCAATTCAACACTTAAAAGAGTAAATACCTCATATGTATTTTGAATATGCTCACTCACTTTCAACTTTTCTCTACCAACTCAACATGGGTTTTAAGTGAAGGTCAAAAGCCATCCACAAGACTTTTCTTTAACCTTTGATTTTGCATGGAAATGACAGGAAAATATATCTTTTCTATTACAATGTTGCCTGTGCTTTGCATTGTCACTCACTTCATACTCAACTTGTCTGCCAGTGGTGTCTAGATGATTGCTTAGTGAGACTTCAGTGGATTAACAGAGTCTTATCCTGGCAGATAGAGAACACAATGAATATGTGTTTAATCTTTAACCTTCTCCATCAGCTCAGGATTTAAATCTGGTCACACATTTGTTTTTACAATTGATTGCTCATGATTGCACTTTTCCTTTTAGCGCAGAAACCAATTGATATCTTCTTCTGATACAAGAATTACTCACCAGGACCCTGTAGCAAGAGAAGAAGGAGGATGTGAGGGAAAGGCACAGAGAGAGGCCAAAATTAGTCTCAACACATACAATTGTGCCATTGTTTTTTGCAGCCATGAGGTGACACCATTGAAAGCTGTCAACAAGCTGGTGGTGATGCCTATGCTGGTGCAGATCCTCTAGAGTGCTGTGTGTTGTAGGAGTGACCACACCCCAAGAAAAAGTTTTAAAGTTACATTTATCTTTCTTCACTCACAATGTTTACTATTTTTCCACAAAATATAACACCATGCTGTGTTTGCCTTTTTGGCATGGGCAAAATGGTGCTTAAAACAGCTCTCCTTCATTACTGCTTAGACTTTGTTTTAAGTCTAAACACTAGCTTAGTTAGACTCTACCTTTTCTTAAAAATATTTTATTTTAGGAGTCATGTTTCCTTTCCTTGTCAGGAGATCTTTCTGAAAATGTCTTCTACTTTGGTCTCTTTACCTTTAAATTTCAAGGGGTTGAGATTTTCATGTAACCTCCCACACTTATTCCAGTTGTATCATTCTTATTACCTGCAACCAGTGAGGAAGAGCAAGAGCCTCAGGAAATCAGTCATGAGGAAGTCATGAGATATTCTATCATCTCCTTTTGCAGGTTTCCTGCCCTTCTCAGCACCATCCCTTCTCATTCCATGATTTATGTGTCTACCTACCTGCAGCTTCTCTGCTAAATACACACATATGTACTCCCTGATAAGTACCTCTGTAATAGAATCTTTATAATGCTCTGACTTTAGTAATATTGCAAATTCAACAAAGCTTACCTTCCTTCAATGCTTCTCATTTTCTTTCAGGATCCTCTTGCCAATGTCAACTTTAAATGCTTGTGTTCTACCAAAAATGCTTTAAGTTTTCCACTGAAACAGATCTTATTGTCTCAGGAATCAAGAAACTGATAATGCAATCCATGACTGCAGGGACTATTTGTAACCAGATCTTTTAGAATTCTAGTTAGAGTTCTAGTTTTTACAAAGTATTCCATTGAGAAACAGCCTCAGGTAGCAGAATACTCACTGGGTTTCCAGTCAGCCTGACTCAATTCTAAAATCCTGAGAAAAAGAAAATAACAAGAGAAGGAATAGAAGGAAAAGAATAAGTGTACAATGATGAATGAGAAAAGAAGTAAAAGCTGCACTTGAACTCTAGTTGTTAGAGTATTTGTACTCTACCGCTTGGAAACTGAAGTGAATGGTGTGGTATTTTATTTAAAGGAAGTTTTCCATGAACTTGTACAAATAATGAATACTGATTTTTAAAAAAGGTATACATAGTGAAAATTTAAGAGAATTTTTAGGAAAAAAAGTGTTGTGACTTCAACCTTTTTATAAAATAAATCTGTCTGTTACATAACAAATAAACTAAATAAAGTAGAAGCCAATGAAAGCGTTCATCCCTGAATTCAATAAAAGAAAGCATCAACTATGACCATTTTCTTACATGAAAATGGAGGCCAGCAAGGTCTTTGGGATTCAAGCCCATGGTGTCTGAAGTGCAATTCATGAGTAGAAACCAATTTAAATAAAGAAAAGAAAAACTCTTGAGAAATACTAAAAGAAATGGTTTAAAATATAAGGATAACTATTTGCATATCATAAAGGAGATTGACATACATTAAATGAAAGAGAAAATGTAAGAGTTCAATTTTTCTGTAACTCCAATTTGCTTTGGAATAGGTGAACTCTAATTCATTGTAGTTTACACAAATGGTATTTGATTTTAAGAGTCAGTAGCTTTCTCAAATTATATATACACACACACACACACACACACACACACACACACATATATGTGTGGATATATATATATACACACACACAAATATATATACACATATGCACATATATACATATACATATATATTTATTTACTCACATATGTAACAATGTATACACACACATAGATTTCCAACTTTCCTATGAGTATTTATTTACTGCTCTGGTGGTAATATGTTGCATTTCACAGACACATATCACATTAATTCACACTGAAATAAGACTGGCTGTTTATCAAACAGTCATCAGTTCTAAGAAAAAATAATTTCAGATTCCTGGCAACTTTATACAATTTGCTTTAACCTCAGATCAGAGGATTATATTCTTTTTCCTTGTGGAGTTTTTTTTAGTCATTCGCTAATGGCCTAATTTATTTTTCCCATCATAAATATAACTATTCTTTGGGAAGTAATTCAGAATAAATAAATTATCACTAGGTATGGGTTTTGGTAACCCAAGTGTTAAAGTTAGCAAATACCACAATCTGCATTTAATTTCTATGCTTTTCCTGTTATTTACCAAGTGTCTCCTTTTATGCTATAAATAATTTAGAGTTCAAAGTGAACTATGCCATTAAGTGCTAGAAAGCTCCAAATCACGTTTATTTCATTTGTTAATGGTTCCCTCATAGAACCAAAATCTGAAACATTCCACTTTTCCTCTAATTTTAAACAAAAGTCTTCTTATAATGTGAAGTGTAAGCTTTTCTTCTGGAAGGAGTAGAAAAATATCCAAATGAATTGATTATATAACACATTTTATATATATTACTAGAGACAAAATAATTTTCTTATTATACGTAAGTTATATAGGAAAATCTACATTAAATATGACCAAACAAAGCAGAATATGAAAACTTAATATAGATAGATTTAGAAAGGATTTTATTGATATCTGTTATTCAACAGTGGCATCTAAAATGTAGGACAATTTAAATTTGTATGTATTTTGAGTCATCATATACATAACTTACCTGCAACCTTTGAAAGAATAGAATTACAATTTTAAATAAATATTATTTATGAATGTCTTATGAAAAATTTTAAATATTCACTCAGTATGTTGTGAAAATGACACAGCAGATTTGTCACAGTAGTGAGAAATATTTCGCTACTTTAACGTCCTGATTTCCTTATGCCGAAAAGGAGACATTTCAAATGGTTTTTTTGCTAGTTTTATTTTTATGATCTTGAAACAGTTTTTAGAATGAGAAGAAAACTAACAGAAAATCTAGACCGCACTCTCACTTTAATGATTGCAAAAAGAGAAGTTCAAAAGTTTTTAATTCACCAAAGTTACAAAGGTGAATTGCAGCAGGTTTGGAACTAAAATGCCAAAAGTCAGGTGGTGCACTTTGGCCACTGTGCTGCTTCATTTGAGATAAAGTATTTGAAATTCTAAAACTCTTTCAAAAATATACACCACATACAAGTTTAAGATATCGTAGTAAGGTGTGATTATGAAAAACAAATAGTACTTAAAAAGAGTATCTAATTTCTTGAAATTTAAATGACTTCCTCTAAACAAAATATAGAAAATTCTTACATTTGTCTTTGGTCTTAGGTCAGATTAGAAAATAAAAGTTTTTTAAAAATGAGCTAGAACTTGTTTCCTTATTTATGTACATAGTGTTGTTTCTTCTTTATCTTCTACATGTAGTGAGAGCAATACAGCAGGTCCTCAAATAATGTCATTTCTTTCAATGTCATTTCATTATAACATTGATGAGAAAAAAAAATGATCTTGATCCTGGCCCACTATCTGTGTGGAGTCTGCACATTCTCCTCATGTCATGATGAGTTTTCTCCAGGTCCTCTGGTTTCCTCCCATTTCCCAAAGACATGCAGATGATGCGAACACTCACTCTCAGTTGTCCCAGTCTGAGTGAGTGTGGGTGTGTGTGGGTGTGTGTGAGTGTGTCCTGTGATGGAAGGGCATCCTCCAGGGTGGGTTCCCACCTGGCATCCTGAGCTGAGGGGAGAGGCTCCCGCCACCCCCAACCCTAAACTGGAATCAGTGGGTTGGAAATTTCTTATTTGTTTTCATTCATCTTTCTTTAATATATGTATAGTCACATTTATTTTATTGTTTAACCTACGAAGTGTCCAAGGTTTTTATTTAAAAGTTTGGTGATGTTTTTGTGATCAGACACATGCTGTAGGAACTTAACTCATATATATCAATTAACCCATAGTAAAATTTATTTCATTATCTGTCATTTTTCTTAAAATTGCCTTTTCTAAGAACCTATTGATGACGTTAAGTGAAGACTTAGTGAACTTAGCATCACGACTATATTTCTCCATGATTGTTGGCTCATTTTCAAGATGTAGGTCATCACTAATATTATAGGGCTTGTGTCAGGACTGGCTATGATTATGCATTTAAGAAGTTAACACAGTGTCTGGCATATAATAAGAGTTCAATAAACTTTGAAAATTAGTATTATTAAGTGATTGGCTTTATTGAATTATCATTTTCTCCTAATATTATCTGATTTAATTACTCTTTCACATAAAATATCTTTTCTTGTTTACTTTTATAAAATGTTGATTTACTACCTCTTCATAGTTAACAATGAAAACTCCATAATTAAAGGGAAAGAGACTAACATAACATCTTTCTAAGGGAGGTATTAAAACCCCCCATTGTCTAAGCTTAGATACTCAGTTCAGAGCAAGTGACTACTAAAACTTCATAGCAATATGAGAGAAGCTCAATTCCAGATTTTGAGTCCATCATTTTTCTAGTCTATCAGGTGACTTCAAAACCCAAAAGATCATACAACTTTAAAAATAAAAATTAAAAAAAAAAAGAACCGTTTTACTTAGTCTTCTGGTAGAAAACCAAGTTTTGCTTAATTCGCATACAATTTAATTCCATATGTCATCCACCATCAATGAACAACAGACTGAGAATCATTTTCTAAAGTTATTCCAACACTACTGGACTATAAATTATGAGATAAGGCTTAGGGCTTCGGAATTTCCGTCTGCTACACCTTCACATGCTTTTGTACTCCCTTTCTTCAAATCAAATGCCAAATTCAAACATTGCAAACACACACTCACATTTACTCACTCACACACAAGGAGCTATCTCCTTCGTTTCCTTCTTGAGAGGCTAGAGCATTCTTTCTATGCTAAAGCTCATACCTCATTGTGCAACATGGCCTGACGTCTTAACCAAGTCCCTTTTAAGGATGACTATAGAATGCCCTATAGTCTTCAGGATACTTTCTCGGTTTTTTTCTTTTTTTTATAAGTGCTAGTCATATGTCCTTACTTTTGAACATTGAAAATCAATTCATGAAAAAAATTTCTTCGGCTTTCAGATGAACAAGATGATTAATTGCCTTTCTTTATCAGTATGTGCCAGATAATATGCTAAGCATTTTGCACATACTATGTTATCTAACAGTTCAAATAACTATATGCAATAGATGCTGGTCTTTATCCTTATTTCAAATGGGTAAATTAAGAGGGAAAGCAAAATACACAAAGCAGTAGAATTAGTAGGAGAGAATCCAGGATTACAGCCCAGTAGGGTTACATCCCCACATAGGGATGATTGCACGTTCTACATTATAATACTTACATTGGATAAGCAAACTCTTGGGCTGGTCAGACGTGAGCCTGGGGTCATCACCTAGGAGAATCCCCACAAGAAACAGGGAATATTTTCTCCCTTCCTTGCTCCCCATCCTTTCCCAACAAGAAAATTGAGAATCAGTTGCTTAAAACTGTGCATTGAAAATAGGAACCTGTGATATGCCAATATCATTTCTTAAGATTGTTAGACCTTAAGATAGTAAGACAGTCTTACTATCCAACTCTAAGAAATAATAGATGCTTCGTTATGTGAAATAAATTCTTGCCATTTTTCATTCTCATTTATTAACCATGCTATCTTTTGAAATCATAGTGTTTACATAAAACAAAAGGAATAAAAATCTCCACAAATTTTACACCCTAAAATATACTATATATACTATCAGAAACTTTCCAACTGATGATATAAAAACCTTTTTAAATTTTAGTTATGATACATGTTGTTTGAGAAATTTTGGACTTGTTCTGTTAGCACTCAGATGGCTGTAAGGAAGACAGCTGCTGGGGAGACTTGGCAGGTGTACAAATGAAGCTAGAAACGTACATGTTTGTCACTTAGAGGCTGCACACACCTACTGTTCCTCTTTGCCAAAAGATAACAATTCCACATTTTATAGGCAATTGTCTTTCCTTTTTTGTCCCAGAAACTCACCAAAATTCAATAAGTTTATTTTAGTGAACATCACCTTGCTGTATTCAGCACCTTGCCTAAGCAAAATTCCTCAAAATAAAATAAGCAGAAGCCATTACTGCAGAATGAACGAAGCCAAAATGATCACAAGCCCATTTCTTTCCAAATGAGCTCATTATTATTAATTTCTCCTGTCCTTAGAGAATATTTGGAAAAGCAAGTTCATCAGGAGAGTGAAATAAATGTAAAAACAAAGTTGGTAAAAATACCTCTCCCCTTCACAATTGCATCCTAAGCGAGACAGTCCCATAGGACACTAACTCTCAAGGGCACGGGCTCTAAATAAATGTTTTAGATGATTAGGTGTGCTTGATTCTAGGAGCACACATGGACGTTTTGACACTGGTATCTAACAGAAGCTAAATATTTGTAGAACTACCTCATTAAATACACACAATGCAATGAATTCCATACTCAAAGAAACCGATGACTTTCTCTCCTTCAAAATCTAGAAAGACTCTGTAATTGGAAACAATATAATAGCCACCAAAAGTTAAAAATAAATGATGACGTTTAGAGACATGCCCTCTGTGGGCCAAATTCTCTGACTGCCCATACCAAGCCCGAAGGAGGAAAGCTTTAAAATCTGCATTAAGGGGTGCATTGCTAGAGGGCAGGCTTTAGGTGGGAAGAGTGAGGTGAATAAAGAATTTCATTTCTTGGGTATCTTCTTATACTTTTCTTTTTGAACACCAGTTCCTCCAATTACCAGCTGACATTGGACTTCTAAATTCTTAGTACCCTTGGTTTTTATAATATGAGAATCATAATCATTCTTATATTATAAAAAACAAAAACAAAATATTAAATGTGGGGAGTCTAGTAAGGTAAGCCATAGGCCTGATCCTCTGCCTTCAAAAGGACTAGTAGGACCAGATAGGTTTTGGAGTGTGAGGTGACAGGCAAGCTTTTGAAAGAGATGGGTATTATTTTTCTATGAGCTAAATCTTCCACGCTTTCTCATCATATAAGTGTGGTAAATCTTCAGATCTAAGATCAGGAAAAAGAACAAGGTGGTCTGGTTTGACTTAGCCTGAGTCTTAAGTTAAAGCAGCAAAATAAATTTTTCTTGACTCACACAAGATCCAGCCTGTTTCACTAAGATGAATGACTAGATAGGAATTGGAACTATTTTCACCATTCTCTCATATATAATTCTCCGTAAGCCTGCAACAATACCAGGAAGCCCCTGAAAATTGGGAATTTGGGATTCTTGTTATTGACTTAGAGACAGTACTTCAATTCTCTCTCTCCCTCTCTCCCTCTCTCCCTCCCTCCCTCTCTCCCTCTCCTCCCTCCTTACCTCTCCCCGCCCCTATCAGTCTGTGTATCTATTTATCTATCTTCAAATAATAATTTTTTTTCCAGAAAATATATTTTTATTATTATCAAAACTTCTGGCCTTTTTTCGCTGGTGAGTTGGCTTAATGATATGCCAAATAAAGAAGCCATACATACAGAGTGAGAATGCTACTGGTTAGCTGTCTCTGAGTAATACTGTCAATTATTTCATTTAAGAACAGAAACACACCTTTCAAAGAAGTGACTGCTATTCTTTAGTAGCATTCACACTGTTAAAGCTAATAGAAAATAGAAAGTGAGAAAGTATTATTTCATTTAAAAGCTAGTGATGCCTAAGTATTAAATAAGAAAATGTCATACTGATGACACACGAGTGTTGAAATCCAAAGTAGAAAATTAGTCAATTTAACATTTTATGTATAGTGCTTGAAATTATAGTTTGAATGTTCGCATGCCTAGATATCACTAATAATCATATTTTCAAAGCAAAGCAAATGCTCTAAACCAAACAAAGATAAGGTGATACTTGATATATACATATATGTATCTCTATTTTATAAGACTGAAGAACTTTAAATAACTGTATTAACAATATCAAATACATTAAGCATGAAATAGAAACGTCTATCTTGTGCTACATGCTTCCCTGACCTCCACAGCATGAAGAACATTGTCCTGAAAAAGGCTCTACTTCTTATCAACCAAATAGTAGAAGGGGTTTTGAATAATTTATCCAAATGCCCTAATGTACTCTTTCAGCATGAATGATATAATAGGTGAAAGATACAACTCCTTGCTTTTCCTTCAGGCTCAAACATTTGACCTCTGAAAAATATACCAATATTAACCAAAACCTTTACATGAAGGAGAAATCAGAGAAGATCATGCATGTAATAATGATATAAAAATCTTTTTAAATTTTCAAAATTCTAAAGTTGATATGTTGACCTCTAAACATTATTTTGTTTGTTTTTCATCTTGGGTTTCAAGCAAGTGCCTAAAATGGGATTCATTATACAGAAATGCATTTCAGCCTCCAGAAGTTTAATTATTTTTTTAATTCAATACATTGTCCACATTTTATTTGATTTTTTTTCTCATAAGTGTATTCTAAAGTGCAGCCATTGTTCCTCAACTATAAATAAAGTAGAATATGTAGCTTTTGCTTAACTTCTTGGGTAAATCACACTCCAATCCAAATACTATTTATACCTGATTCAAGATATTCAAATGACAAATACTCAATTATAAATGATAGGAGAAAGATGAACAATGTTGAGAACTATTCTATATGGTTCTATTTATTAAAGATTATGATAGTTCAATATAAAATGATCACACAGGAAGTGAGAAAAAAAATCAGTCTGGGTTCCAGAGATGATTATCTAAGTAGGGCAACATGCAGGAGTAGACGAGCATGCACTGGTGGCTTTCAAACTTTAAACCACAGACCAGAGCCAAGAAATATATTTTACCTCATCATCCAGTAACACACACACACAGAATTAAAATATGTTATTTTCATAAAATAACACTCATCATTATTACATGTGACATATTCTGGTATTTTTTAACCTACCCTATTGCATGTCATGTCATCTCATCTCATCCTGTTCTCTTTGGTTTCGCTTGTGTTGGGGCAACTTTTGTGCTCCAGATATTAACTATAGTCTTTGCCGTGCATCCAGATGATATTATTTATCTTGAGTGTATCAAGTATTTATTTGGCTTTCTGCACTGAGGCTTCTCAACTATGTCTGCTTGGGACTGGAGGAGAGCACCACCAACTATCTCAGGAGGCATAAAACTAAAAGTGTGAGGTAGTCACCATTTGGGGAATAAATTTGATTATTAGGAGCCAGTGGAAGAAATACTCCTTTCTTCCATTCCTCTTCTGAGACACATGACTCCTAACTTTTCAGAGTTGAATCAGTAGGATCTAGCCCCTAACGTCATAGTAAGACCAGAATAGCACAGTTGTAGGGTGCTTTTTTCTTCTCTGTTTCACAATTCTCAGTCCCCCACAGCCTTTTTTTGGAGATTGAAGTCCAAATAAACCACTGTTACGTATACTCTACTCTCAACTTCTTTTTTGGGGAGAGGGACCCGAGCTAAGTTTTCACTTGATTTTAAAAAAGTGCTAGTTAGGAATTGATTTTGTGAATCATGACTATTAGTTTGCAAAACAGTGATCTAGGCTTTGGGAAGAAGAACACATGTGAAAAAAATTACTCCTAGGTGATGGTAGAGGTGAAGAATCTCATATCAATTAGAGAACCTTGTAAAATACCCATTTATGAAGGGTACTCAAGAGGTCAAGTGTAACATGGTTGATAGGAAAATGTTCTCTATCCCTGTAGTATCCATGAACCCCACTCACCACTGCCTCCTTTTGTGATTTCATGTCAAGATAAAATGTATATAGTGGATTTTAATTTAATTTAACAAATATTTATTGAGTTTCTATAATCCTGAAGGCTAAACTGTTTCTAGAAGAGAGCTGAAATGTATCTTACATCTTTTAGCGATAAGAACTTGAAGGTCATGTGGGCACTGTTAATGCTTTCAAACTTATTAAGGAGAATCAGGAGTTTTGAAAGAAAATTAAAAAAATAGAAATGAGAAATTGTGTGTGTGTATGACTAGAGAAGAGATTTTAATAAAATTTGATGGCTGGGATAAAACTTCACAGAAAAAGAAATACACAGAAAACAAAACAAAACAGAATAACCAATATTGAAACAACTGAGAAGAGTATCAGCAACACAAATTTCAGTATCAATTCTTGTACAAATTTACCTAGGAAATGAGAAATAAGGTAAACATGAAATATTATTGTAAATAACTATGTATATCCACACAAATGTTACTGGGCTTCCCTGATCACTAAATCTGTATGGGCCATACAGATTTCCCCTTCTGTGAATTTTATAGTTTTTAACACTATTGCCTATAGACAATCTGATGGTTAGTTCTTTTCTATGGATCTGTAGAAATTATTTTTACATATCCTGAAAAGTAATCTTCTGTCAGTTATATGTGCTACAGTCGAAGGAGTCTTCATTAGTATTCCAAAAGAGTCCCAGTAGCATCTGACAAACTCTTCATTTGTCAGGCTGAATTTAAGTCAAAAATAGATAAAGACCCTAAAAGAGGGCAATGATTATTTTAAGATATTTTTATCTCTTGTTGGTCAGAGGGAACAAATTTCCAGTGATAAGGTGAATAAATTCTGGGTATCTAATGTACAAAATAGTGATTATAATTAACAGTACAATACTATGTACTTAGACATTTCTAAGAGACCAATATCTATAAAATTAAAATTAATAAAATATGAAAAAATAATATAATATACTAAGGGAGTATAGAAGATGTGGTGATTAATTCATTCAAATACAGTCAACCAATTAATGAGTTACCTTGCAAGGTACTGAGATCTCAACATAGAAGACATTGGAGCCAAATATGATCAAATGCATTTGGATGTGTACAATAAACACAATTGTTCAAAAGTTGCCTGAGTTTGAAACAATATCTAAGATGGTTATATTTTGAAGAACATGTTTATTGCACTTCATCCTAAAAACACGTGGACTCAACAGTAAACAGAAAACTACTATCTTGCTCATAGTTGGCCTGGGTTGCCAAGGTATGATCCATAGGCTAAATCAGGGGTTGGAAAACTACAGCCCGTAGGTCAAATCCAGGTAACTTCCTGTTTTTGTAAATAAAGTTATATTGTAACACGTCCATGCTTATTAAATTATGTATTGCCTATGGCAGTCTTCACACTACAAGAGTAAATTTGAGCAGTTGCGGAAAAGAGCCTCTGGCCCTCAGATGTAAAATATTTACTACTGAATTTTTCACAAAAGAAGTTTGCTGAGTGCTGGTGTAGATGACCACCTGTTACTCATGTTCAAGAAGGCATTATTAAGTTAAATGTTGGACTAGGTTATTTTCAACTTTGTATGATACTTTAAAATTATGATTGTTATGTATTTTTATTGTTCAGTCTTGAACTAGTTTTTTTACTAATGTAGACACTTATGTTCATATCTGCTTACAAGAATAATACTAAATCCTTCAGAGTGATGAGATCAATAAAATTCAATTGGATCATATGTATTTTTTCCTCCAACCTTAAAATTACATTATAAATCTACAGATTACTTGGGTTTCACCACTATTTCCAGTCAAAAATACATTTAAATTGATTATAAAACAGTTGAACTAATAGTGCTATAGCAACAAGACCTATATGATGAGATAATGCTTGCTGGATATTTAATGTTAAATTAATGAGAATTATGCAACCATTACTACTGTCCGAATGCCAGTAATAGATGTTTTATTATTATATAAGTAGAGAGATTCTGTCTTCTCACTATTTTGCTCTTCTGCTGATTGATCTGGCCAAACTTTCTGAAGAATTGAATGCTGTTATATTTTGAATGCAGGCAGGGAAATATGAATTGGAACCTATTTTTTAAACATAAGCAGCTGAGATAAGCTAACTATTTTTACAACATTAGCAATGTCTATTACTCAGGCCTCAGCATTCATACCCATCATCTCAGAAATATAATGCTCTTGCTAGAAATCTGAGAACTGGTCCTCTTGAGAGCAGCTGTGGTAGCCAGACTTCAAAATGGCCCCTGATCACCCTCATTTCCTGGTATTTACATTCTTGTGTTGTGCCCTTTTGCGTTGAGTGGGGCTGACTTGTGTAATCAATAGGATACTACATAAATGATGAAACGTGTTATCTAGTGCTAGGTAATAAAAGACATTTATAATTCCACCTTGCTCTCTTGGATCACTCACTGGGGAAGAAGCCGGTTGCTATAACATAAGGATATTCAAGCAGCCCTATGGAGAACTTGGGTGGTGAGGAAATGTGGCTTCCTGCCAAGAGCCAACAACTTGCCAGCTGCATGGGAAAGCTATCTTAGAAGGAAATCATCTCACCCAGACAGACCTTCAGATGATTGCAGGTATCTCACGTATAACCTCATGAAAGACTCCAAACCAGAACCGCTGATGAGCCTTCTTCCAAATCCATAAAACACGGAGATGAAGAGATAATAAATGTTTATTGTTTTAAGCCATTAAGTTTTAGAATAAATTGTTATGTACAGTAGATGACTAAGTAGCAGTCATACTCCATCTTGAACAGTTGTAGAGCCCTGCCTCACCAAAACAATCTATCCACACTAAAAAACGCTTGGCACCTTGGAACAAAAGATCCCATTTCATAGAGCATACAGCATCTTCATGCAACAGTGATGAAGGCCCCCTCTCCAGGTGAATTCAGCCTAATCAGGATGCCTGGCCTACTGCCTGGGATGATGAAAAGGGAAATGTTTTAAACCGAGAGGCTGGCAAAGATACTATCCTCATTTGAAGCCACGTGGCATTAAACATAGCACATGACTACTAAACTTCATAACTTCATAAAACTTAAGTGAGTCTTTGCCTCTTTTCATGTGTTGTGAGGGCCATATAAGGGAACATGTGTGATAATACGTTTGAAAATAGCGAAGGGCTATGCTCACATTAGTAATTGCTAGTCTTCAGCACCTAGTGTAAAAGGTGAATGCTGGCTCCTGCTTCTTTATTTATAAAGGTCAATAAGACTGTGTCCATGTTTTTTGGTCTGAATTATTGGACATATGTATAGCTCATAAAATTATCTTTTATATCTTGATGCTTTTTACTATGTGGGAAACTAAATTTATTCAATTTTGGCTTTAAGCCTGAAGCCACCGAAAGGGTATGCCATCCTTTCCTACATTAATTGTCCTCATGTTTCCCCCTCCTAAACATTTTCATGCTGTCCTGCCACATCTATCTAGTCTGAGAACTTATATCTCCCACTCTTATTCATCTCTGTGCCCTGTGCTATGAACCACTCAATGGTAAACACCCCTAAAGAAATAAAAGTAACACACTTTTTAATGTATATTATCACAAATGTAAAAGAAACACAATATTTTATATTAATTTAACTCATTTATTACTTTGGATAACATAATTAATATAAATATCACTAATATTTATACTATGCATCAGGCTCTGTTCTAGGTGCTAGAAATATAACTGTGGATGAAGCAAACTTCCTACTTTCACTGGACTTTTAGTTTATTAGTGAGCGAATGCAGATCAAAATAAACTATAAAATATATAGTATATATAGATAGTCCTATTGAGAAAAACAAAGAATGGAAAGGAAGGATTATAGGGAGTGCATGGAAGGTGCAATTTTAAATAGAGTTGCTAAAAGTCTTTATGGAGAAGGTGATATATGAGCAAAAATCTGGTGGAGGTAAAAATGACGTATGAATCTCCACAGGAAGAGCATTGCCATCAAAGGAAATAGCCAGAACAAAGGCCCTCACGTGGGAGTATATCTGTTTTGTTTAGAGATGAGAAAGGAGTTCAAAGTGGCTGAAACAAAGTGAAAAAGGGAGGATTGTAACGAATGAGGCCAGAAGCGTTAACAGGAATCCAAATCTTTTTCAATAACTTGGTTGTACATCAGATGGTGGGGAGACACTGAGGAATCATGAGTAGAGGGTTGTTCTGATATAATTTATGTTTTATAAGAAGCACTCTTAACAGTTATGATAAGAACAGCATGAAGGGGCCCACAGCAAAAGCTGTGCAATTGGTGAGAGGTTTTCAGCATTAACTAAAATGAATAATGATGGAGCCTTGACCCAGTGTTTAAAAAAAATGAGGTAGTGAGAAATGGCCAGATTCTGGATATATTTTGAAGGTAGAGCCAAAACAATTTACTGACAGATTGAATTAGGGTGTTAGAGAAAAAAAAATGACTCAAATATTTTTGGCATGAGCAACTGGATGAATGGAACTGCCTTTAAGTGATGAAAAAAGTTGCAGGGAAATCAGCTTTTGGAAGGTAGAACATCAGGATTTCATTTTGTAATATGTTAACTTTAAGATGCCCACTAACCCATTAGACATCCAGGTGAAAATGTCAAGTAGGCAAATATTTATTCCAGTTGGGAGTTCAGGGTTAAGGTCTGGGCTGAAGATGTTCATTTAGAGTTTCTCAAGACTTAAATAATCTTTATAGTTGAGATTTTATGGGGGGAAAAAGTGCGGATTAAAAAGGGAGAAGAGGTCTATAAATTGAACCCAGAAGCTCCAACTTTCAAGATAGACAAATAGAAGAGATAGGCAAAAAGGCTTGAGAATGGGCAACTTGTTACTCAGATAAAAGAACTATGACAGTGAGGCATCCTGGAAGCCAGGTGAAGACAGTGTTTAAAGGATGGGTCTCCTTTAAACACTGGGTCTCTGTCATTGACTCTGTCAAATGTTATTGATAGATCCATAGATGGAGACTAAGAATAGAAGCAATGGAGAGGTCGTTTGAATGAGGTGAGGTCAAGGTAGAATAAAGAAAGAGAAATTAGAGAGTGGTAGTGAGGACAACGGTTTTGAGAAATTTTTCTTTAAAGTGATGGAGGGTATTATGCTACGTAAAATGAGTCAGACAGAGAAAGACAAATACCATACCATTTCACTTATATGTGGAATCTAAAGAGCAAAATAAATGAACAAACAAAGCAGAAACAGACTCGTAGTTACAGAGACCAAACTGATGGTTGCCAGATGGGAGGGTGGTTGAGAGGTTGGGTAAAAAAGTTGAAAGGATTAAGAAGTACAAATCAGCAGTTACAAAATAGTCACAGGGATGTAAAGTACAGCATAGGGAATACAGTCAATAATACTGTAATAATTAGGTATGGTGCCAGGTGGGTACAAGATTTATTGGGGGGATCACTTCATAAATTATATAAATATCTAACTCTATGCTGTACACCTGAAACTAATATAATATTGAATGCTGACTGTAATTTAAAATTTTTAAAAATTAAAGCTTGGGGTTTTTTAAATTCATTTTTTATGGTGACATTGGTTCATGAAATCTGGTAAGTTTCAGCTATACATTTTAACAGTAAGGCACATATATATTTACACTGTGTGTTCACATCCCATAATTAGATTGCTTTCTATCACCACATACTTGACTCCTAGCTTGGTCATTTTTAAATAAAATAAAATGATAGAAAAAATATGTTATAGAAACTGGAGAGAGGAGAGAGATCCAAGAAGAATTGTAAGACAGGAAATACTACAGAATATATTTATGAAAAAAATATCAGTAGAGAGGAAAAGAAACAATGATGGAGCAGGAGCAGGAAGGGAAATTTGTGAAAGCAATGTGCTTGAGTAGTTAATTAGAAACTGGCACACAATTGGAAGAGTTGGTCATTGCTGAGTATAATAATTTACATCAACAGACATTTCACAGGCACAGGTGCATATAAGTGGGTAGATGTATTTGCCAGGGCATTTTGAAATTCTTTTCTGATTATTTCCATATTTTCAGAAAAATAACATGGTAGATCATGGCCTGAGAATGAGCATAAAGGAATTGGTGTTGAAGGTTTGAGGAGGGAGAAGACAATTTGAAATAGTCATCGAGGAAAATGAGATAAACACTAGACAGGGAAAATGCAATGAATTCCATGCATTGTTAAAAGCTCACTTGACATTTGTGATCAAATTTAGAGTGATTCAGTGTGTTTTTCTCCAGCATGTTCAGCTGCACTGTCTGGGCGGGAGTGGAAAGGGAGATGAGTTGGATATAAACAAGGCGACGTAGGCTTTGCCAAAAAAGTAGAGCAAAGTCAGTGAAAGGCAGAGCAGCTAAAGGGGAGAAACCAAGGAGTGGTTATAATGACTGGACATGGAATTTAATCAGGACAAGGAAAAGAGTAGAAATATAAGAATGGATAGGGGATAATAAAGGCAGGCAGGTCAATAGATTTTAGACCCCATGAGTTAAAGAGAGTTTTGGAATTGGGATTTTAGACCAAGTGTACTGGAAGGATAGGATGTGGTTGGGAAGAAAAAGATGCTTGTAAATGAAATTTGGAAGGATATTAGTTATTGATAATGACAAGTAAGTTGTAGGAAGTGACCTTGAGAGTGAGTAGCTGGAGACACACACACTGGAGGGAAGGAGGTCAAAAAGACTTTAGGCAAAGATACTGAAAGAAACATCTAAGTGAATATTGAAATGCTTTAGAAGTATGGTAGGAGTAGTGGTAGAGAGAGTGACCATGAACCAGGTATTAGACTTCTCAAGGAACAAAAGAGTGACGAGAGAACCAAGTAGGGATACTGGATAGTACAGTCTCACAACATGGGTTCATGGGAGTAAAAGCTGGATGTTTTAAAAGAGTGAAAACCAGAAAGACTGTCCATTGCCTTTCTGGGAGAAGAATATGCAATGTGTGAAGAAGCAAATCTGTTCCACTTGAGATGACCAGGGAAAGCGGTATCCCCAGGGAAGAGGTAGATTAGAGCAACAAAGTGAAGAATGTGAGAGATTTTGTTGATGAGCAACCAGGTGGAACAATTAAATATTTTCATCGTCCATCTTTTTAGTAACTTGATTATATATCCAAGAAAATAGATATAGAGGAGAAATAACCTGTAGACATGCTGGTACTACTGAACCAGAGCTCAGTTCGACAGTTTGTATCAGTGATTCACCTGGAACTAGTGACCCAGGTAATGGATTCAAGGGCATATAGTCAGGATAACCTCTGGGCTTAATTCTGTAGTTCCATACTTTTTTGTTTTTTTGTTTTTGTTTTTTTTTTGTTTTTTATGATAGAGAAAAACATGTGTTTCATTAGCCTAGCACAGTGAAATGCAAGAAAATGGCATCAGATTTTGAGAATAAAACAGTAACTCTGGTTTCAAATGTAAATTTTGCCACTAATAAAAATATATTCAAAACAAGCAGCAAGATGATAAAGTGCAAAGAACATGCTATGAGACTTGAGATCTAGCGTCATTTCCCTCAGTTGCCCAATGTCACTGGGCTTTGATTTTTCCTGTATATAAACCAAGGGGGTCAAACCAGATAAATTCTAAGGTTCTGGCTCTAAAATTCTAATAACCCACGGACAAAGCCAATAATAAAAATATTTTAATGTAATTTTTTATGCTTATTCCACTTTAAGTCATTTGAAAATTGTTTATGTAGTACAATATTGAAATTCTCAGTAAATAATATAAATAAACATTGTTTTTATTTTAGAAAGCAAATGAAAGAATGACATAAAATAAATGCTTATACCAAACAAAAAGAATGATAAAATTTGTTATCTTTTCCCAACCCCAGGTAAAAGGACAGCATTTTCCTAGGTATTTCTCTCTCCTAACCAGTCTCAAGATAATAATAGCTTTTAACTGATTCTCATTAATATTTAATCAATGTAAATCTCAGAATAGAATGATAAAAGGAATAATGGGTGATATAGATGAAAAAACTGCATAAGATTAAGTAAAATTTTTAAAACACTGAAGCCATTTCTCCAAATATTATAGTTGTAGAATTACATCTTTTATCCACCACACATGGCAGGTATGACACAAACCAGCACTATACCCCCCAAGTCTACTGTGGACTGAGATTCTTCAGGTTCTATCACACTAAGATTTAGTCTTTCCTAGGTATGTACTCAAATTACAGCCTTTGTGACCCAAGACTATGCTTGATAATGCTCAACAAGGCAGGAGGATAGTCTATAGCAATGCAATCCAAACTGAGGTGGGTAGATTAGCTACCCACCAATTTGCAAATTGTTTCTTACTAGTCTGGAAAAGATAAGGACCTTGGTAGAAACTGCATAATGAGATAAGAAGTTTGTGCCAGAATGTAAATTATCTACATCAGGAGGCACACGCAATCTCAGCTGCTATTTTTTTTTCTCATTAAGACTTTTTCAGTGAAGGTGGCAGGGTGCTGATTTCCATTCAGGCACACTTGTGGACCGCCTCATGGACAACAACTTTGAGTAGCACAGGCAAAGATATTAAATGCGGAGGGCTTCTCTACTTTCTACAATGTAAACATGCTTAATCACTCTAAGTTCTTTATATTATAGCATAAATTAATTACTAATATAGTTTACTCTCTATAAACACCATGACATCCATTGTATTCACTGCCAGATTCCTAATACCTGGAACAGGTATGATCTCCAATAAATGCCTATTAAATGAATGAATTTTTTTTTTTTTAAAGAAGCACTATTCTTGAGACTGCTTACTCCATCATATTCAAAGCCATCTTTAATATGAACTCATGTTTGTTTTCATTACTTTTTTCTTCTGCAATTTAAATGGAGAAATAGAAAAACAAACCTTGTAGTAGAATACATATAGAGCAGATATTTATCTCTATCATTAACTCAAAGACTAGATGTTAAAGAATAAAAATATTGTGATTAAGAATTCATTATCTATTACTGTTACCAGGACTTTCAGTATTATGTTGAATAAAAATGGTGAGTAGACAGTGCCTTGTTCCTGATCTTAGAGGAAAAGATTTCAGCTTTTTACCACTGAGTATGATGATGTTAGCTCCAATCTGTCATATGTGACCTTTATTACATTGAGGTACATTCTCTCTATAACCTGTTTGTTAAGAGTTTTTATCATGAAAGAATGCTGAATTTTGTCAAATTCTTTTTCTGCATCTATTGAGATGATTATATGGTTTTAATCCTTCTTTTGTTAATATAATGTATCACACTGATTTGAGAATGTTAAAATATGTTTGCATCCCTGGAGTACATCCCACTTGGTTGAGGTGTATGATTCTTTTAATGTGTTTTTGAATTTGGTTTACTAATACTTTGTTGAGTATTTTTATATCTATGTTCTTTGGAGACGTTGGTCTGTTCTTTTCTTTTTCAGTAGAGTCCTTGTCTGGTCACCCAAAAACTTTAATGTCTCAAAAGAACAATGCGATTTTTAATCACTTATGGTTTCTGTTGATCATGAATTCAGGAGCAGCTTCGATGGGCAGTTCCAGCTTCAGGTTTCTCATGATGTCATAGTCAGATGTTGGTCAAACTCAGTCAGCTGAATTCTTGACTGGGGCAGAAGTATTGAAACCCCAGGTGGCTCACTTACACAAATGGCACATTGACGTTGGCTGTTGTCAAGAGGCTTCAGATTTTGTTGTCAAGGGCTGCTTGAATGTCCTCATATTATGGCAACTGGCTTCCCTTACAAGTGTTACAAAGAAGCTAGGGCCAGGCAACAGCTATCCTTTTTATGGCCTATCCTTGATTTTGAACACATTCTGTTCATTAAAAATGGTTCACAAGTCCAGTTGATGCTCAAGGATAGGAAAGTTAGGGTCCTCCTTTTAAAGAAAAAATGTCTGGATTTGCAGAAATATTTTTAAATCACCAAACATACATAGGAGATCAAGATTCTTTTCTTTCACTTAAAAGACTGTTTATGTTAGTCTAATCTCTAGCAAATTCACTAGAACATAACTGGCTTGTCTTCCTTCCTTCCTTTCTTTTTTCTCTTTCCTTTCTTTCTCCTCCACTTCTTTTCCTCCTCCTTCTTCAAAAATCTCCTCTTTTGCTCAGCTGACCACCTGATTTGTCTGCTTTGGAATCTAGTAGAGATAGCCTAAGTATTTCTTCCAAGGTCACCCACCAAAATGTGAAACTCAGTTTAACTTTTCCAAGTGACAGATTCACTCATGTATATTTATTTTGAAATAACCCATCAATGACGGCAGCTCTACTTTTATTCCAAGTCTTTGTGATCATAAGATTCAGGGAAGTGTGTTTCTGGTGAATATGAGAAGGATAATAGGGTAGGGGAATTTATGAAAACTTGAAGTGACAAGGTCATAAAGAGAATTTTGTCACCCACATAGTTTAAGTCTGGATGCATGATATGGTAAAAGAAATTGAATTGATAACTAGATAATGCACTATAGACCTTTCAAATAGCAGGAGCAAAAGTCATTTTTTCTTTTATTTCTTATTTATTTTAATTAATAATGCATGATGGTGATCTCAGCAGTTTAGCACAGCAAGTTCCAATTCTCTCATTTTCTATCTGCAGTACAGAGATGTGACTCTGCTGTCAATACAGGTTGTGGCATTTGTTGTATAATAAAAATCAAAATTGTATATAGTGTGGCTAACTTTTTGAACCTCTCTACAACAAAAGGATATATTTTTGTCTTATGCAAAGAGATGATGTCATGTCATGTCTTTTTTGAGATTGAGGGGGTCAAGTTGTATAGTGGGCAGAGGCAGGTGTTTAGAGAGTCATTCTCTGCATATAATAAAACAGAGAGCAAAAAAAAATTATCTCAAATGTTTATACAGTATCATAGCCTAACTATATTAAAGAAATATACAATATATCCATTCTTTTATAACTAATGTATATTCTATTAACATATTTCATATTTAATTTCTAGTAAATTAGATTTTAAAAACTAAAATGTTTAACCAAGATGAGCAAAACTTTTCAAACATAAATATCTTTGTTATCCTCAAGCTAGATTTATGCTATACTTTGCATCTGAATTTTAGTGTGCATGGATCAAAGACTGGCATCAAGAGAATTTTCTCTGACATTGAAGGTCAGAAACTTGAGAAATAGTGCCAACAGAATAAGAAATAATAAAAAGGTGCTGGTCAAGAATGTCTGTATTTAGTGTACACCCAGAAGGCTGAGTAATTTTCCCATAGTTTCATTATAAAGTGAATATTCTCATTCCATCTAGCATTGGAAGAATTTTTATGTGATTTCTTATGAAAAATAACTTTAATTTCAATTGCTAAAAAGCAACTTGATTGTCTGTGTTTATTCTATGCAATTTACAAAAATAGGAATGGCCTGTGAACATGATAGCAGTGCTAACTTTGTATTATGGCATAGTGCATTCTAATATAAGATAGTTTAATGTAATAGACAGTTTTGTGACTTATAAAAAACAAATTACCAACTGATAATTGATTTTTAGACTTATCTTCCATTTTAGGGCACTAGACTTTAAGAGGATTATGGAGAAATTGAACAGATTCACTCAAATGTTTCTAAAGAATAAAAGACTATAGCCTCTTTGAGCAGAGAGCTAGAACAAACTATTGATAGGAATGTATCACTGAGTTTAATTTTAAGCATTTGACAGAAGGCAAATTTGAGATAGTGCAAAATTCTGTGGAAGAAAATAATACCTGAATTAAATGATAATTTAGTCTCCCAGAAAATATTATGGCACAAAACAAAATTTCCAATGTTTTAAATAATTCTTAAAACCTCAGAATCTAACTCTCATTGCTTTTTTTTCCCTTTTCGATCTTTGTTCTAACATGAAAGAATGAAAAAACTTAAGAATAGATGACATAAGAAAGATCAAGAAAAGCCCTGCCTGAGTTTTGTCAGACTAGTTAGATATGAGTCCATTGCTAATAGATAAGACATTGACATTTTTGTTTTGTTTTGTTTTTCATAAAGAGAACAGGGCCAGTTACTAAAATAGAAGCTTTCCTTGATTAGTGTAGGTTTCTAATTAAAATCTTTTCATGATTTGGCTGAATATGGAAGCATGCTAGAACCTATTGATGTAGTCCATGGAGAAGTGAGCAGGACACAGTTATGCTATAAAGTTTTGTACAATTTTAGGTTTAGTGGAGAATAGAAGTGATGTTTGATATTGCAATTCAAGAAGTATCAAAGGCGGCTTGGGGTCAAAGTCTATCTGAAAGCTTCTTTCTTTCATCTAAAAGACAGGTCAGGCCATATGATTCCTCTCATTTTTTTCTGAGTAAGAGAAGAGTAAAGAAGAGAGTAAAGAAAATACTCAATGTAAAGATACAGGAAGATAAAGAGAGAGGACCTCACACTTCCCAATAGTAAAAGACAGGAGAATTTTTGTCAGAGTGCACAATAAAGGAGTGAATAGTGTCACTAATTCCGATAGTGTCCAGAGAAGCTAGAACCATCGAAATACAAATGATAAAGTTTGAACGATTGCAGAAATAAAGTGTCATGGAACATTGGCAGTGAGAGCTATGGAAGTGGATTAGCCAGTCGTGTAAAATAGGATGAAAAATATAAGAATGATTCAGATAAGACTATTGTGTTCACACAGAAATTCTTCCCTCGGATGTTGATTTTACCACTGTAAGAGTCTGAAAGAATGAAAGGTGGATCTTCATTTTTGTTTTTGTTTTTTTACCCTCTTTCATTAGAGAGTCAATAGTTTTGTATTTCAGGGATCTTTAGAGGAGATATTTAGCCTCTGAGGCAGCAATTCTCCATTATCTGATTTAAACGTGTGTGTGTGGTGTGTGTGTGTGTGTGTGTGTGTGTGTGTGAAAGTAGAAAGCAGTGTGCGCATGCTACTGAACTTGCATAGGTATTGGACCTGAAAGACAGCACTTTCAGTCTTCTCTGAGCCTGGGAAGGAAAGAAGTTTTTATGGAGTCAGTGTAGTTCCTTCAGTGATGATATATATGGCCTCTGTTTTCATCAAGCAGAGGGAAGGTAGAGGCACGGTGCTTGCGAAGCCCAGCTTCTAAACACTGAGCTCTTGAGAGCAGCCATAGTTTCGTAGTGGTACATTTGCTGTGAGATTCGTCTCTGAGCCTCTCAGGGCCATCATTGCTTGATAGAAATAGGAAGAAAAGATGCTCATTGGTTGTGCACTGCAAGGAGAAACGGCAGTGATGGGATGGACTTACTATGGTCTAAGGAGCAAACGTCCCTATATTTCAAGCACCTTGTAAACCTCAACGATTCTGCCATAGAGCAACAGACAGATCCAAACCTCTCCTAATTGGGGATCCCAGTCAACCTTTAAATTATAATAACATGGTACTTCTTGCTTTTGAGTGTTGAGGAGCAAATACCCATTAAATCTATAAAGTATGCTTAGTACACTATAAAAAGTTTCTTGTCTGAGTATGGCATAGGTTTTATTAGTATGTGAAAATCATCTTAAAACTCTGAAAACTTCAAGTGGAGAAACTAAGTGAGGTTTTATATATATATACATATACATATGTGTATGTATATATATGTGTATGTATACATATGTGTATACATATGTGTATATATATGTGTATGTATATATATGTGTATATATATGTATATGTGTGTGTATATATGACAGGGAGGCAGAGAAAGAGAGAAATAATATATATATATGTTTGTGTATATATATATACACATATATATATATATATATATATATATAATTATACAGTTATATTCAGATACCTACATATATGCAGTAACCTTAAGGAAAGTCAAGAGAATTCAGGACTGTGATTACCTGGAGGAGTTGGGAAGGAGATGATTCTGAGAGAGCACTACAGAGGATTTCAAAGCTACTAAAATTGACCTATTTCTTAGGCTCAACATGTACATATGTGTTTACTTTATTAATAAGCATCAAATTAAACATATATTATGTACACATCTTTTGTACATATGAATTGTTTTTCAACACTAAATAGATGAGCAAAAATATGATTTATTATTCATAAACACTAAAATACAAAATCTACGTGGAATGTGAGCAGAGATTTGAGAAGGAAAAAGTAAAATTCTATTTCAATTAATTTGCAGATAAATATGAAATATCTAAGTGCAGATAGACTTTCATTTCTGGAACTCAAAGCAAAGGTCCATGCTATAGATATAACTTTAGAAACCTTCAGCATGTATTTGGTATTTAAGTCAGGGAATAAATGAGTGTGGAGAAAAAGAAGATAGCTCAAAACTATACTCTGAAGAAAACTTTCCTTCAGAAGTAAAGGACAAAAATCCAACCAAGAAACAACAAAATTGCTACCAATGAATTGGGAGAAGTTTTTTTTCTGGGAAACCCAGAGGGGATAATCTTTCATGAAAAAAGTCAATGGACAATCTTAGTAAACTATGTTGAGAGACCAAGGAAGATGAGTTCAAAGAAGTGTTTATTTATTTTTTCACAATAATGTCAAAGTTACCCTTGACTGGAGCAGAGAAGTGATGGGAGCAGTTTGGAAGGATTGAGATGTGAATGCAGAATTCTATTCTAAGAAATTCCTCACAAAACCTATCTCTTGTCTCTTAAGATAAAGTAAGTGATAAAATCTACAAAAGTAGATAAAATCTAAAAAAGTAGCCAAATAATTGAAAATAACCCAAATCAGCAAACTGTGAAAAAGTGAAAGTTATAGGACTCTATACTAGAGTAGAAAGAGAAATCATGGTGTGGATCCTTCCAGTAATGGTTAATCTTATTTGCCAATTTGATTAAGCTAAGGAATCCCCACATATCTGGTAAAACATTATTTCTAGGTGTGTCTGTGAGGGTGTTTCTGTATTTGAATCAGTAGATTGAGTAAAGAAGATCCACCTTCACCAATGTAGGTGGACATCATCCAATCGATTGAGGTCCCGGATAGAGCAAAAAGGCGGAGAAGGGGCATTCATTATATTTCTCTGGGGAACCTAATACATGCTGGTATTTGCACAAACAATCCTGAGTAATACTGCAAAATCTGAGTGAAACCACCAAAGGTGGTACATCCTCTTTTTCTTCTGATCGTGAAGCAAAGAAAATGACATATGGAAGCAGTGCTGTAAAGTGGGGGAAGGAAAACAAAGATGACCCTGACCAAGAGTACATAAGAAAAATAATCTCGAGTCACATGAGTGCAAAACACACCTAATTAAGGCAGATTTACTAGAGGCTAATAAAGCTTAAGCCTCAGGTTTCTGTCACTTACATGAGTCCTTCTAAGGCACCAAACCTAATTTTGTACTCATACTTTTGTATTCTTTTCCTTAACAAGAGCCTTAAAATTTGTATAAACTCACTAAACCTCAATTTACTTTGCTTATAACTAAGGAGAGTAAACCTTGGTAATGTACATAAAAAAATCATAAAGGAAAAAGCAGTGACTTTGTTGCAAATAAAACCACCTCCACTCTCATGGCTGTTCCCTATCTCACAAATATTGGAGAGAGACAATTTATCCAAACTTCCCATCATATCTCAGAGAAAATAAAACTGGCCTTGATACTGCAGGAAGATAGCCTAGTTACCCTCACAATTATCCAAGTAAATGGAGTTTCTAGACAGAAACAACCAGGAATGAGAAAGAAAAATACAGCCTGAATAGTAATTAAGCAAATATACTATGGCAAAATAATTTAAGATAAGAAAGACAGCAAGGAAAAGGAAAAAAGAGCAGTCATACAATAGGAAATCGTAACTCGAACAAAAGAAAATTCTTCATAATTGCCTCACATTATAGAACAAATTAAGAAATGTAATTTCTGTAAAACAAGAGCTTGGAAATGAAATGATACAACAAATAGTTTGAAAATAATTGCAAGCATAAGAAGAAATGAGAGTTAAGTCATTATAATAAAATTAATAAATTAATTAGAAGAAGCAAAGAACAAAAAGACAAAGCTAAAAATAAAATTGCTGACATAGAAGAAGCCTTTGAAATAATCACAGTAGTTCTTTAAAAAAGAGCTTAAAGAAACAGAATGAAACATTTGGACATGCATGATGGAATGAGAAAAGCCAACATATAAGTACAGTTTTTTGTTTTTGAAGTAGAAAACCTGCAAAAATAGAACAGATTATTTTAAAATATAATACAAGAGAAGTGCCCTGAAATAAATAATTAAATCTGCAAACTAAAAGGAAACCCTATTCCAGAATAGTTTGATATAGAAATCTCAAGACCAAACCATATGCTGAGTCAGAAATTTAAGTATTCTTTTAAAGAGGTCTTTGTTGAGCATCCAGCAAATCACCTAAAACAGGGGAAAATCAGGCTCACATCAAATTTCTCGGCAACTTTCAAAGCCAGAATATAATGAAGTAGTTTCCACAATGGCATGTGTAACCCAATAATCTTAATGCTCAGTCAAAGAATCAGTCAAGTATAAGGGCAACAGGAATATATTTTCAAATGTGAAAAATATCAGCAAATACACAACCTACATACTCTTCATAGGAGAAAAAATATCTGCCAAATAAATTCAGCCAATTGAAAAAAAAGATGTAAATGAAGAACACAAAACAAGTACGACAGGATTGGTAAACATTAAACAAATGAAACAGCAAACCAATGTAAACAACATTAAGAATCATTTCTATAGAAGTCATAAGTTTGCAGAGTATAAAATGTTAATAGTAAAAATCAAATAAAATAAAACTTACTTTATTTGAAATACATAATATGTTTCCATTTTGATAAAAAATATTTTTATCAATTGTTCTTTGTTTACATATATAGAATCATATATGCATTTTCTTTGTATAAATGAAGGTACTTTCAGGCAAGTGGTATTTGGGAGATTTTTCTTTTCAATTTTCGTCTTTATAATTTCTCTGCAAAATTTGAACTTTATAGTTCATGCTTATCACTTTTTCAGGAACAATTAAACAATTTTTAAAAGGTAGAATAAAACAGATCTAATAAAATCCCAAAGGAAATATTTTATAATAATAAAAACTATTAATTAAATGATTATTTTCCTCTTTGTATTTTTCCTGCAGTGTTCTAATTTCCTTACTCCACTCTACTATCAAAAATTATAAAACTAATACATGGAAGTAAAGTGGCAGAGGGAGTAAATGTAAAAAACTATTTGAAAAAAGTTTGGTTATGAATGAGCTGGAGAAAAGGCTATAATTGAAAGGAACTGTGGATTTAAGGCAGGGTTTTTATTAAAATAGAGAAAACTAGAGCACGTTTCCATACTGCTGTAAAAGATCCTCAATAGCTAGAAAAGTGATTCTGCCAGATGATAGTGAAAATAAGTAAACGATCATAGAGGTTATAAAGGGTGAAACTCAGAGCACTAGCAGAGTGATTGTCCTTGGAAACAAGGAGGACCCGTCATTCCATGGTAGCAGAAGAGTAGGAAAACATGGTAACAAATGTAAGCAGGTTGTACATGTAGGGATGGAAAATGAAGAAAATTTGATTGTTGTGGTTTCGATTTTCTTAATTAGGTCAAGGCTTATTACCTGTGAAGAGAGTAGGAGGAAAAGATATTAATAGAATAAATAACACTAGTTATTGTAACAAAACAAAACCCAAATTCTCAGCAAGTAAAAGCAATAAATGTGTGTTTATTGTGTATACAAAATCCAATGTGAGTATCGTTGATAGGCAAGTTATTTTCCTCGTAATCATGCATGACTCAGGTTCTTTCCAACTTGTGAATTCACCATCTTCTAAATCCTCATACTGCTATTACTTTCGACCAGAAGATCAGAAAAGAGAAGGACTGTGTGTAAATTTTTTTTATGGGCTAGGTCTGAAAGTGATGGATATAATTTCTGCCTACAACCAGTTGACCGGTACTCAAGAAATTGACTACATCTAACTGCAAAGGAGACTGGGAAATATAGTTAGCTTGTGACTCCAGATGAAAGAGGAAATGATTTGGAAAGGAGCTAACCAGTTTCTGCCTCAAGACGATTGTACAAAATAATTTCAAGTAGTGGGGAAATTAGCCCATTTGAGAGATAATGTGATTATTGGGCCACACTGAGTGCAAATCAAAAAATTTAAAATTAATAATGTTAGTTTTTTTTAATCAAGAATGTATAACAAAAATTCCTTGGCTCATTTGTATTCCGTAGTTCAGTTTAGATACAGAAAAGGGAGATGGTAGGGCTCATTCAGACCTACTATTTTCCTAGGTGAGTAAAATAGAGGGAGAGTCAAGTAACCAACTAAAAATATTTGCGAAAGAGAAATGTTATTTATGGACCATAGAAACAAGGCCGATCTAGGAAGCAGAGGAATATTGAGATGGATATTGGATTTAATACATTGGGGATCTCAGTGAGGTCAGATATGTGTAGCTATAAAAATATTTGATAGAAGAGCTAGGAAAATGAAGTTATTTTGGATTGCTTTAGATTTCTATTTTAAAAGGTTTTGTGTGTGTGTGTGTGTGTGTGTGTGATAACAGGTTTATGTTTATTATCATAAAAGGAAATGACAGCAATAGAATGGATAAAAAGGTTATTGGAAAAGAGAACAGAGGAAAACTGAAAGGCCAGAGGGATAGAATTTGTACATGGTGAAGTTATAAAGAAAAATGACGTGTAGGAAGAAAAAAATATTAGCTATAAGTTTTAGCCTTCAGTGAATGAGCTTGATGAAGATTGTTAGATGACAGCATGAATGAGAAGGAAATGGTAACTTATCCAGAGGAATGACTCTCAAAAAAATAAGGTTGTAGTAATGGATTGTAAGTAATAATGGGAAGCAAGAAATTCTAAATAGTATACCTAGACCCAGTGGAGAGTGAAAAATGAAACAACCCCAAGTTAAGAAAAAGTTATTTCAGTAGATATTTGTGTTTCACTTAAGGCAATAAAGAGAGAATATTCCAAGAGGATTAAAGATACTGGGGAGCTTTCTGATCACAAAGCAGGTGATCTTGTAGTTGTTATGGTGGGTTTGTGAGGAAGGATAGGGTATGTAGATGCTTAGGTCAAATGAGTGGATATCAACAATAGTATGGAAATGGGACTAGAACTATAATGTATAACCTGGAAAGCTCCAACATCTGTGAAGACTGGGGTGAACAGAGATAGAAAATACAATATGATTATAGGACTGTACAAAAGCAATGTTCTTACTATTATTCTGGATTCTTCTGAGGCTCCTAACATGAGGAGAAAACACAAAAGACATTTTAAAAAATGGGACAGATGTGAAAGTATTTGAAGGGTAGAATATAGAGTTATTGGTGATTGATTATAAGTGATAAGAGGGATAAAAATGGATAACCTCCTCATTTTCAGTTTAAGCAATAGAATGAGTATTGATACAATCATAAAATATCAGGAACACTGCTAGAGAAGCACAGATATTAAGGTCTGTTTTTATTTTTGAACGAGGGAAAGAATAAATTAGTCATTCAGATAGAGATGGAGATATTGAGTTAAATATCTGCAAAATAGATCAGAAGAGATATCTTGGCTATAGATATAGGAGAGCATCATCAGTAATGGATTGGGTTGAAGTGGAAGGCAAAAAGAAAGAAAGCTAAGAGACAAACCAGCAGGAACTTGTATTATAAGAGCCATTGGACAAGAGGGAGAGATAAATCTGTAGGGTGAAAAGATGCTGACAGGTAAATAAGAAAGAAGATTAAAAAATGTCAATCGGTTTGTAAGACATGGCACATATATACTTTCTACTTCTGTAGTTGCCCGGAATTTTCTGGAATGAGACCCAACTAGATTTTTTGATTTTCTGAAAATCATTCTTTAATACTCAAATATGTCTTAATTTCACCACCAGTATGTAGACATAATCTATTTTTTAATATTGTTTTGTCGAGTATAATAATTTAAATAATACTATTACCAGATAATATATGTAAGTATAGTAGTTTAAAAACTAATATATCAGACTCTTCAAATGCCATTTTCAGTACAGGGGCTAGTTTTATTTTTTGGCGTATACTCTAAATACACGCTAATAGTGAAAAATCATTTGTAAAGTGAAATAATCCATCACAGATGATCATCATGCAGCACAGATTCTATATGAAATACAGTATCTATGAAAAATTAATATGAAACTTTCTGCATTAATATTATAAATTTCCACTTCGTAGAAAAATTAAACATATAGTAAACATACCTTAAGTGACTGTATTTATTTAAAAGCTACAACAAAAGTAACACTCAAAGTAATGAAAATATAGCTCATTCACTAAAAGGATTTAACATTAAACTACTATTGATTTAATCTTGTCCTCAGATACTAGTTTACAATAATCAGATGTTTACCAAAGACAAGTTGAAGCAATAGGAAATTTTTTGATAATTTAGGAAATGTCTCTCTCAAGTCTGACAGCTTTATTAACACTACTTTTTTTCTTTTCAGATAAAAATTACAACACAAATGCACATCCATTATTCACTTAATACTGTAAAGACTTTTGAATCCAGCAAATTCAAAATCTTTTTTACAACTAAAGGCTTGATGCCATTTCTGTTTACTTTTTGCCTTTTTCCCCCCTTTTCTTTCATTTTTTTAAGTCAACCTTAGATTCATAATATATTCATCCCACTGATGAAATGCAATACAGCAATCTGCTTGTGTGTGTTACAGGGAGTCCCAGACACTAACTCTTTAAGACTGTCCTGATTACTTTCTGGGACCACAGAAATCTACATTATCATACTTTACATACTTATATACATGCATACATATGTCCGTACATACATACATACATACATACATACATACATACATACATACATATATTGTCATACAGTATTGGGAGGTCAGTGAGGCAATGTAAAAATCAAAATTCACAAGTGATCAGACAATGAGAATTTGTAAAGCTTCCTTGAGTTGCTTATTGATTCAACAAACTTAGCAATAATAGAATTATGTGGGAAAGCTAAGTAGCACACTTTCTCAGATTTATAAACCAAAGTCAACAAAAAAAATTTTCTGAAACCAATCATCTTTTTAAATGGGGGCAATCTTTTACATTTATCCTATAGACCAATTATTTTTTAAATAATAAAATAACACCAAAAGGAATGTTTTTTATCAGTATAGCTGATTCAAGATTCTTCTAAATGATATGTTTTAATTCTAATTAATTAAATTATTGCTAAAAATATGATTCTAGGGAACCATAGCAAAACTGCTTGGCTTTGATCCTGGCTCTGCCAATGTCTGTATGACTTTGATGAAGTTACTTAGCCTCTCTGTGCCTCTGTTTCTTTATCTGTAAAATGGGAACAATAATGACATCTTCACATATGGTTGAGTAAGGACTAAATTTGTCAATATATGTAAAAAAAAAATTAGGGCAGAGCCTGGCATGAATTAAGCTCTATTTAAATATTAACTGGAAGAAACATTAGCTGGAATAAATTTTTCCCTTAGTTTTCAAAATGGCAAGCGTCAATTCCTTTTAAATTTTGGCACTTAATTTGTTGGGCAAAGTTCCACCATCATCTGTTACAGAACTTCTGGCAAAGAAATTCTAAAGGCTACAAGTAGAATATGAGGAACATAACTCAGGCATTTATTCAACAGGCATGTATTAAGTGCCTACTATGTGTTTGGTGGCTCCTAGATTCTAAAGGAAAAAAATATGAACAATCAATCTTCAAGGTCTGGTCCATCAGATACACAAACATATAAGTAGGTAAGTCGCATTAAAAAGTTATAAGCACTAGGATCCACGTATGCCACATGGACTGCAGAGGAGAGAGCAGAGGGCAAAGAGTAGTCAGGTCCACTCAGTGGAGGCAAGCCAAGTGCACAGAAGTGGCTAGATCTGAATAGACCCTGCGGCCTGACTGAAAACCCCCCTGTTATTTTCAGTGATTAAACACCTCAGTTATCAAGGAGCATGATAAAAATCTCTGCCCTTTAAAATTAAATTTATAATGGAACTTCATCTTGACATCTCTCTTGTAGTTCTAGGTGAATGCATGGGGTTCACAAGAGCTTCAGATTCCTTGCTTCTCTTTAATTCTAACGAAAATCACTGATGAATATAGAACATAAGTATTTGCATGATCTAATGTATCATTTCCTCCTGCTTACATTTCTTCACAGATAAAATGCCACAAACATTATTCTCAAGGATAAAAGAACGAGGGGAGAAAGCTACAGAAATATTTGAATGCCAAAATGTATTTAAATGACATAATCAGATCAATGAATACTTAATTGAAAGGTAGATGAAACCGTAAACAGTTGTAATAATAGCACTTAACTTTTTCTGTGTTTTAGGCTGATGTTCAAATCCACTATGTCATCAGGTTTGGCTTGGCAATCACTTCCCACTCATTCTGAGGGCATGTGGCATAGAAGCCAGTCTGCTCAAAGAATACGTGGATCCCAATCTCTTACTCATCTCATGGCAGAAAGTCTTTTTTAAATTGCAGTGCTGCCAACATGTAAAGTGAGGAGCAGCTGAAGTGACTTACAATCATCTGCAGACGCTTTGGGACATTGATATTTCTTTTGTGAACAAAGAACATCAGAGGAAGTGTGGCAACTTAGAGCTAGAAGGGATACACCTGGATTTACTCCTTCAACCTTCTCCCCACAGTTAAAAGAGAAAGGAATCAAATCCTGGAAAGATCCAAAGCCCTGAACAAAATCATACATCTATCTGGTACTAAAATCAAGGCTAGAATCCAGATTTATTGAATTCCAATCATGTTTTATTTTCACTACATCATAAATTCTTCCTGTTAATTGTAAGTGGAATATAGTAGAGCCTTCATATTCTGGTAAAGTGATTTTTGAGGCCTTCTCTAATTTAAGATACAGCTCTAAGCATATAGTTTGTTCTTTCAAATGCAATAGAGTATAACTGAAAAATGCCAATGATACCTTCAGACTTTTAATGCATCTATAATATGGGCCTATGGTTTATTTATACAGCTATTAAAATAAATGTTTCTGAAAGCACATTTCCTTCTAATGTTACATGTTTGATGCTACAAGTTAATTGCTTTTTCAGATTTTTCTAAAGTTTTATCTCTCACAATAAGAACAAATTTTGGACTATTTAGAACATTTGCTGAATCAGATTTACAAATCACTTTTTCTTGTCTTCACATAGAACTTATGGTGGGCTTGACAACTTCACATTTCCAAACCACCATATAATTTGACAATCCATTTTTAATTTATCCAAAATGTAATTTCTGGATAAAAACGTTAATAATCTTAATGAATCTCTACCACTAGCAGCTGGATTTCTTTCCTGAGTCATTTTTCATAAAGAAACAGTTTTATAGCACTTCACTAGAATTTTTATATACTATAAATGTGAGACAGAACACAAAGCCACAATGAAATCTGAATGTTCAGCGGTCATCTCACCCACTAGCCAAAGCTCATAGCCTTGTGCTGTGAGTTGCTCACACTCACAACTTGTAAAATTACTTGTTGCTATGTAATATAGATGCAAAAAATTTCTCATAAGTAATGTAAAGCAATGTGTGAAATCTATCAAGTCAAGAGTAGCCTATATCCTTATCATATCCATTTTCTAGCCTGCACCTCAGAGTGCAGTGTTTTTCCCATTTCACAGGTGGAAACTGAATTAGCATTGTTTGATTACATAGAGTGTGTCCCTGTGTACTTTTTTAAACCCGTTATTTATATACAATTGACATTCCAAGGCCTGCAAAGTTTTCCAAATCAAGCATAGCACATTACATAACAAAACCTGTCTTCTGCTTCTTGCAATTGAGGACTTTTAGCTGTTAGATAGAGTCTCTGAAGAAACTGTTCAGTGATGTATTCAAAGTATTTTTTTTTGAATGATGCAACAAAATTTCAGCAAGTTCATTCCAAGAGAAGAGGGCTTATTTCTGTGATCACCTCCAACAATTTTCCTTTTGCAGTTTTTCTCTGTTGTTAGGGCTTTGATCCTTTTCTGAAATGGGCTTTTTTTTTTTTTTTTTTTTTTTTTTTATCTGTGGGTTACAGGTCTTCTCTTCAGTTTCTTACACAATCGTCCCAGATATGTGCTGATCTTCAAGGTTCTTCCTTCTTCTCACTGGTTGGTAGTGATCTCTTTGTACTGAAAATATTCCTCTTTCCAATAGGCTATACTCCTAACCTATATCAAATATAAGTTAATCTATAACTGTATTGGTGTTTTGAGCTTTGGATTATAGATTTGGTAGTAAACGGATCAGATCATGCAAAATAGCCTTCCTTTTAGGTCATAACTTATATGTAATTTCTTTAAATGTGTGGTACTCAAACTAAACTCTATAATAAATTTGATTTTATGAACCAATCGTAGTTAAAAATAATTGCTTGTTACAGTTTGCATTCTGTATTTGCTGTAATATTTTATATATGTTCAAAAATGAACTCTCAAATTTAGAAAATGTGAATAAAAAGCATTTTCACAGGATATTACCTTTTTATTTGTGTTTTACCAAAACAACTGTCTAATCTCTTGGCATTTAATTTAATAAAATGAAAAGCTTCCTTATGATTTCATAATATATCAAAAGGTAGAATTTTAAAGCCTTTAATTACATTAGAAAGAATGACAGCAATTTTCAAAAGAATTTGCTTTTCAAATCTCATTAGTAAAAATGATTGATATCATATAACCCAAAACTTTGGGGGGATAAAAATCTATCTTATAGTTGGAAATAAGAGAAGAATGTTATATTTGATTTATGATTGACATATGTTATAATTAATATGTATTTCTTTTGTAATTCTTCAAAAATGAACTTATGATATATAATCTAAATCAGGCTAAACAGAATATCTACTGGGGCTTTTGCTGAAGTTTTCAGAAACAAAGCTAATGGTTCAGGATTGTAGATGGTATTATATTAGCCTGGAATTCTTGTGGCCATCTCTCTACTAGAGGATTATTGCCTGAAAATTGAAAGAATTTATGAGAAAATGGAGATTAGAAGTGGAAGAGAGAGATATTGTTTCAGTATGACTGATCATCCTTAGACACTCCATTTATGAAAGTCAATATATTTAATTTATTTCTTAAGCCAAAATAAACAGATAATTAAATTTTTATTTATAAAAACAATCAGTAGCAGGAAGGAAAAGGACCGAGTTGTAGAAATAGAACAATTAAGCTCATAGAATACAATATAATTCAAGAAATAAAATAATTTAAAAATTATATTTTCATAGTGATTTGAGAACTTATTGCAACTCCAAAAATAAAAGGAAAAGAGAGGATTATAGGAATCAATGTATGAACAAGGAAGACTTAAAATATCATTGACAAAGTAAAAATTAACTGTAGTGAAATCAAAGAATAAATAGATGAAGAATAACTCAGTACTATGAAGGTAAAGTCAAAGAAATTTCTAGAGCATAAAGCAAAAACAAAGAAAAAATTATAGTTGTTAAGTTGAAAAATATAATGTTTTCAGAAACTATAGCCTCTCATCCCCAGACAATTAGAGGAGAAAGACTGAAAAGGAAGAGCTTTTTTTAAAAAGGGAAGAGATAGAGAGAAAGACTGAATAATATTTTCCCAAGCTGAAGAAAGACTTAGATCTTAAGATAGAAGGGAAATATTAAGAAAAAAATAGAATATAAGGGGAAAAGTTTTATATACGCACACATATACATACACACACACTCTTACTGTTGGTGTTCACAATAAAAAGCATAAAGATAAGGGAGTGGCTCCATTGTGTAGTGGTTAGCATGTCTGCTTTATACGCAGAAGGTCCTGGGTTCGTGCCCTAGCTGGAGCCATGGGCCAGGCCCCTCGGGTTCTCTAGGTCCCGGGTGCACACCCGGAGTGTGTGGGAGAAGATGTCCCACCTTTAGAGATCCAGTTCTTAAGGGGTAACGGCAACATCCATAGGTCAGGGGTGGAAGCGGGAGTAGAATGGAATTAAAGTGGGGGAGGGCGGGAAGCATAAAGATAAAAAGGAAGTTCTAAAATCTTAAAAATGAATAACATATAATACCTTCAAGACAAAATGGAAAATATAATAGACATCAGACTTTTCATTACAACCAGAAAGTCAGAAGAAAACAGACAAAAAACAAACAAATCTAGGCATATTATATTCAAACTATAGAAACCAAAGACAAGCAGAAAATCTTGATAGAAGCCAGAAAGGAAAAATATTGCTTACCTATACAGGTACACATATGAATTACATTAGACTTCTCTTCAGAACCCACACAAACAAGAGAATGGAGTGCATTATTTAAAGTATTGAAAGAAAAAGAAAGGGTGGGTCTGGGTGTTTGAGTTTTGGTCACACTTTCATCTGGGTTTTCATTGAGAGCCTGGCAGATCTCTGCTTCCTTGGCCCTGAAACACTGTGGGGAATTAATTTCCACCATTAATAGGTTTTGAGTATAGCTTTTTAATCTTCAAACACTTGAGGGTTTAAAAGATGACATATATCTCGAGGCAGAGATGATCGTGAGTTTGAAGCAATCCCTCTAGAAGAACTTTGTTTCTTAAACACCACAAAGCCACAGAATATTTTAATCTGCCTTGAAAACATTTCCAACCCCTTGTCCAGGTTCCCACACCACCCAGAAATCAGCAAATAGTCCAGAATGGAAGCTGGCCATATATTTGGTAATGTTCAAGTATCGATCCATAATTTAAGACTGCATAGTTGTTAAAAACTCTGCTAGTTTCCCTTATCTCTGTGTGGGTCCAGAATGAGCCACTCCAAGGTATGCCTCTGTGGTATGCAGATTACTTGGAGCTAAAGACAATTTTAGTTCAGGCTTAAGTGAAATTTATGCCTCCCCTTTTAACTATGTTCAAGAACTTGAATTAGAGGCTTGCCCATAATAAGAGATTATCAGAGGTAATCTCTTTTGACCTATATATAGGGCAAGACAAACTTCTATTTACTAAGCATCTGCTCTTCTTATCATCCTGCAGTGACCCTTTGACACTCCCAAGGTGTGTTACCTCATCCCCAGCTCGGGATGCCTTATATACCTCAATGCCTATCTCTGAACTTCTCGTTTATGTGAGGTTCCTGTGCACACCTAAATTAAATTTGATGTTCTCTTGTCAATTGGTCTCCTGTTGATATGATTATTTGGCCAACCCAAAAGGACCAGAGGAGGAAAAGGGGGGTTTTTCCTCTTCCCTACACTTCCATCAAGGAATCTAAACCAAATTAGCCTAGCTCCATACTCTTATTTGGCAAATGCTCCCTGGAAAGTGAACAACTAGAGGTCTAGAGCTCTCCAGCAGGGGTTTTTCATTTCTGGAATTTTATTTCACTTATTGTTCACTAATTCAGAGCACTTTGATAGTCTCAAAATAATAGTTTACGTTATTTTTTTTACTACTACTTTCTTGTAATGAATATTGTACTCTACTTGTCTTTGTACATATGTATCAGTAAAGTGTAGGATAGACTTTTAGAAGTGAAAATGCTGGGTCAGAGGGTTTGTAATAGTCATTTAAGTTTTATTGTTGTTATTATTATTATTACTCAATTAAACTAAAAAACAAAGACATAGTTCACCCATTTTTCCCACTTACCCTATCTCCTGCCTCTGGCAACCACCAATCTGTTCTCTCTACGTGTAATTTTTTTTCAAGTTCCACACATAAGAGAGATCATATAGTATTTGTCTTTCTCTGTCTGATGTACTTCACTTAGCATAATACCTGCAAGGTCCATTCTTGTTTTGTGTGTGTGTGTATGTGTGTGTGTGGCTGAATAGTATTCCATCATGCATATATATCAAAATTTCTTTATTTCATTCATCTATGAACACTTTGGTTGTTTTCCTATCTTGGCGGGAATCTTTGTTTTGTTCCTGGTCTTAGAGGAAAATCTTTCTATTTTTCGCCGTTGATGATGATATTAGCTTTGGACTTGTCATATATGGCCTTTAATATGCTGAGTTACATTCCCTCAATACCTGTTTTGCTGAGTTTTTATCATAAACAAATGTAGAATTTTGCCAAATGTTGAATCATCCATGCATCCCTGAAATAAATCCAACTGATCATAGTGTATGATCCTTGTAATGTATTGTTGAGCTCAGCTTGCTAATATTTTGTTGAGGATTCTTGTATCTATGCTCATTAGTGATATTGCCCTATAATATTTTTTCTTGTGACATTTTTGTCTGGTTTTGGTATCAGGATAATGCTGGCTTCATAAAATGAGTTGGGAAGAGTTCCCTCCTCTTCTATTTTTTGAAAGAGTGGAAAAAAAAAACTGCTATTAATTCTTGGCAGAATTAATCACTGAAGCCATCTCATTCTTGACTTTTGTTTGTTGTAAGTTTTTTGATTACTAATTCACTCTCCTTACTAGTAGTATGTTTGTTCAGATCTTCTATTTCATCATGATTCAGTCTTGGTAGGTTGTCTGTTTCTAGGAATTTATTCATTTCTGATAGGTTGTCTGATTTGTTGGTGTATAATTGTTCATAACAGTCTTTTATGATCCTTTGTATTTCTGTGGTATCAGTTGTAACATCTCTTTGCTTTCTGATTTTATTTACTGAGTGTTCTTTTTGCTTGGTGAGTCTATCTAAAGGGTAGTAAATTTTGTTTGTCTTTTCAAAGAACCAGCTCTTAGTTTCATTGATCTTTTCTATTGTCCTTTTAGTTAATATTTTATTTATTTCTGCTCTAACCTTTGTTATTTCCTTCCTTCTACTAACTTTGGGCTTCATTTGTTCTTTTTCCTAGTTCCTCGAGGTATAATTTACATTGTCTATTTGAGACTTCTCTTGTTTCTTGAGGTAGACGTTTATTGCTTTGAAGTTGCCTCTTAGAGCTGCTTTTGGTGCATCTCATAAATTTTAGGATGTTACATTTTGATTTCTATTTGTTTCACAGTGTATTTTGGTTTCCATTTTGATTTCTTCTTTGACTCATTGGTTGTTCAGTAGCACGTTGTTTAGTCTCTACATATTCGCAAATTTTCCACTTTTCTTCTTGTAATTGATTTCTGGTTTCATACCACTGTGGTCAGAAAACATGTTTGACATAATTTTTATCTTCTTAAATTTATTAAGACTTGTTTCTTGGCCTAACATGTGATCTATCCTGGAGGATGTTCCATGTGCACTTGAGAAGAACACGTATTCTGTTGTTGTGAGACGAAACGTGCTGTACATACCTGTTAAATCAATGTGGTCTAATGTGGGATTGGCCTCTTTATCATTATATAATGCCCTTCTTTGTCTCTTTTGACAGTGTTTGTTTTAAAGTCTATTTTTCTGACATCATATAGCTACTCCAGCTTTCTTTTGATTTTCACTTGCATATCTTTTCCATCCCTTCACTTTCTGTGTCCTTACATCTAAAGTGAGTCTCTTGTAGACAACATATAGATTTCTCTCTTTTCTAAATCTGTTCACCCACTCTATGTTTATTGATTAGAGAATTTAGTCCATTTACATTAAAATTAATTTGAGATAGGTGTATGCTTATTGGCATTTTGTTGTTTTCTGGTTGTTTTTGTAGTTCCACATTATTTCTTTCTTCTCTTGCTTTCTTCCTTTGCATTTTGATGACTTTCTTTAGTGATATGTTTATATTCCTTTCTCTTTATCTACTGTGTATTTACTATAGGTTTTTGCTTTATAGTTACCATGAAGCTTATATATAATAATTTGTATCTATAAGTCTATTTTAATTTGATAACAAGTTTGATCCCCTTCTAAAGCTCAATATTTTTACTCTCCACTGTCACATTTTATCTTTTTGATGTGACATTTTACATCTCATCTTGTGTATCCCTTAACTAGTTATTGTAATCATACTTACTTTTACTACTTTTGTCTTTTAACCTTTAAACTAGCTTTATAATTGATTAATCCACTCCCTTTACTATATATTTACCTCCTGAGTGAAAGTTATTTTTTTTTTATATATGTGTGTTCTTGTTACTAATTAGCACCCTTTCTTTTTAGCTTAAAGAGGTCCCTTTAACATTACTTGTAAGGCTGGTTTAGGGGTGATAAACTCCTTCAGCTTTTGCTTGCCTGGAAAATTCTTTTTACTTTAATTCCGAATAAATTTGTTGGGTAGAGTATTCTCGGTAGGAAGATTTTTATTTTAGCATTTTGAATATATTGTGCTGCTCCCCTCTGGACTGCAATGTGTTTCTGATGAAAAATCAGCTTATAGTCTCATCTGGGGCAGGGATTCTCTTGTACATAACAAATTGTTTTGCTGCTTTTAAGATTCTCTCCTTGTCTTAACTTTTGACATTTTAATTATAATGTCTCTTAGTGTAGGTCTCTTTTGGTCCATCTTACTGAGAACTTTATAAGCTTCCTGGATATGGATGTCTGTTCCTTTCCACAAGTTAAGAAAGTTTTCAGCCACTATATCTTCAAATACAATGTCTGTCTCTTTCTCTCTTTTCTCCTGGGAACACTAAAATACAAATGTTAGTCCATGTCATATTGTCCCAGAAGTCCTTTAGGCTATCATCACTTTTTTCTTTCTTTTTCCTTTTTGCTGCTCTGATTGGATGAGTTTCACTGTCTTATCTTCTAGTTGATTGATCTTTCTATTTCATCTAGTCTTCTGTTGAAGCCCTCTAGTGTATTTTTCAGTTTACTTATTGTATTCTTCAACTCTGTGACTTCCGTTTGGTACTTTTTATATTTTCTTGTTTTGTGGAAGTTCTCACCATGTTCATGTATTTTTCTCCTTAGTTGAGTGATTATCTTTATGAACATTACTTTGAATTCTTTATCAAGTTAATTACTTATCTTCATTTCATTAAGGCATATTTCTGAAGTTTTAGTTTGTTATTTTATTTGAAACATATTTTGTTGTTTATTCATTTTATTTGACTCTGTATTGGTTTCTATACAGTTGAAGAAACAACCACCTCCTCCATTCTTGAGGGAGTGGCCTTATGTAGAAGATGAACATCATTGTTCAACCCTGCCCCAGTTGTTGGTCTTCTCTTAAACCTCTGTGCTTGTCCAAGCAGCCTGTTATATTTTAATAGCTTCCAGTAGTTGTGGATGTGCCAAGACCTATCAATGTCCCAAGGGGAAAATTTTCAGCGTTTAGATTAAGGCTGACTAGAAGCCAGACCTTCAGGCAGCAGTTTTTAAAATATATATATATAAAAATATATTTATATATATATTTATATATATATATATATTTATTTATTTATATATATATATATATATATATACTTATATATATATATATATATATACCACTCTGTGGGACCACAAGCATAAGCCCCACTGGCCAACAGAGCCAGGCAATCTGGAGGTGGCAATTGCAAACATTTAAACTCTTTTCTGGGAGATGAGGATGAGTTGAAGCAAGGCAGAAAGAAAACACCAAGATGACTTTCACAGCCTACGTTCCTTAAGGCTAGCTCTGTATGCCTCTAGATTGTGCCAAATCTGAAGCCTGCCTTTCAGGACAAGTAAAGGGTTGCCTTCACAGAAAGATGGGGAAGGGCAGTGCCTCAGTCCCCTGTCTCTGAAGTGCCTTGGGGATGATAGCTTGCCAAGAATCATCTCTTCAATTGCAACAGTCCCATGGGACCCAGGAATGCACCTCTGTCCCCCCACACACATATCTGAGCCAGACAATCAAGAGGCATTCCTTGGGCAGCAGCTGTAAATACCAGGACACCAGACATAAAAACCAGAGCATCAGACTAATGTAAATCTCTTTTCTGGGAGACACTGGCACTCTGGAACTCAGCAGAGAATAAGCATGAAGAAAGCATGCACCCTCCAAGGTCTCTGGAAAAAATTATAGCCAGCCTTTACATGCACATTTAATTAGTAGCCTGCCCCTCAGGCCATAGTCCCAATGATTAGCTAATAGGCCTCCTTCATAGAAAGAGTGTGCTCCTGGGTCTGTTGCCTATTGCCATACCCTGAGGGTGGTAGCTATTTACGAACTCTTTCTCCGTTGGTTACAGTCCAGTGGGACCCACAAACATAAGCCCCACTGGCCACCAGAGCCAAGTGGTGTAAAATCGGGGCACAAAACCTAGGAGTATAAGCTCCTTTCTGGGAGACACTGATTTACAGTCCCATGAGACCGGGAATACATGATCCTCTGGACTCCAGAGCCCGGTGATCAAGAGGTGTCCACAGGAAGGCAGCCACAAAAATTGGGGCACCAGGTGAATATGAAAGCTCCATTCTGGGAGATAACCAGTGCTCTGGAGCACAGCTAAAAGAGAGCACAAAGATGTCACTCGGCCAGTCTCCATGCCTGGAGAATGTTCCAGCAGGCTCCTAGATTTGTGTGGTAATTCAGATGCCTGCTTCTTAGGCTGGTGCTTTAATATAAGCAAGAGAGCCTCCTTCACTTGAACTCTGAATGCAAACAGCTGCCTCTGAACTGGGCTCTGGGGCAGGTGAGTTTGAGCTTAGGAGTCATTTAAGTGTCAATTCTCAGATCTCTACAGTCTTGTGGATCTTGGGACATGAGCTCTGTTGGTTTTCAAAGTTAAATGTTTTGGGAGCTCATCTCTCAAATGCATGTCTTAAAAGTTGGGGTTTCTGACTGAGGTTTAACCCTTCAGTCCTCAGGGTTTTGAATTTTTTCCTGGTCGTGGGTTACTGGGCCCAGGTTTATGGTGAGACAGTATCCCAGACGCTCCTGCTTTGACGTGATTTTCTTTTCATTTGTCTGATGTGTAGTGGTCACTTAGCCATCAAGTGAGTTCGAGGACATTAGGTTTTTTAAAGAGGAAATTGTTGCATGTGTAGTTGTAAACTCAGTGTGTCTGTGGGATCAAGTGAGTTCAGAATTTTCCTACATGTTCATCTTGAACCCGAACTCCTACTTTTTTTTTTTATTTTTAACTTGTCATGGAAGAATCATTGGCCTACCACAATGCATAACATTCAACTCAAAAGCCTTCTTATCCTTTTAAAATAAATTTTAAATATATTTTACAGTGTAGTTTAAATGCTAGAAGTACAGGTTTATTCTTTATTACCAAAATTAATACACATATACTGGGTGTACCTTCATAAAAATGTTTCACAGATATTAGTATATGATCAACAGTGTTTGGAGATCACAGTTTCTGAAAATTATTCTTTTATATTGCTCCAAAAGCCACCCATATTTGATTTCTTAACATATTCACAAATCTATTCCAGATAAAATAAAACTTTTCAATGATCCTGTCTTAGAAATATTTATACATATGTAGAATCTAAGTTTTATAGGCCATATTTAGCCATAAAAAAATTGCAACTGTCTTTAAATAAAAATATAGCAATATTCTGCATTGGAGGAATTTTTTTGAAAGAATGATGAACTATAGAAGCACTTAAAAAAAGATAAGAATCATGTTTTTTTATTATTTTTTTGCTGAGAATTGTTCTACTTATTTAAAGAAGTACAAACATTAAATTAAATGTATTAAGTTATTGAATTCTTGATGTTCACAACTAATGGCCTAGTAAAAAAAGATATCGTGTGTTTTACTATTCAAGTTAAATAAATTATCATAAACTTTATCTTCCATAAAAAAGAGCCTCAACTGGTTGTTCTATTTCCTACTGTATCTTCTACATATCTTCCAGATGTTCCCATCACCAAGATTTTTTGAATATTCACTCCTTTATGGTGGTTTCATATTTTTCAAACTTTAGTAGTTTTTTGGTCTCTTATCTTATTTTACTTTCTTGGAGTTATTCTGTCAAGCTTTTTTTGCTGTGTGAAAAGCATTCAACTATCGAACATCTGGAAGTAAAACTTTGCAATTAACAGTCACATTTTCATCACTGGAAGTCTGTTAGTTTGTGAACATCTTGTTCTTGCCTTTCTAGTAGGTATATTGAGAAACTGTACCATCTGGGTCTAATAAAACAGAAATGAAAACAGCATTAGAATACTCATGGCATGGTTGCCCAAAGCATCCCTGTATCTTATTTCATCTATGCATTTGTTTATCTTTCTTCGGCTGAGCACTTGCATTACTACATATTTCTGAATTGCCATTGACACAAAATGAGTACCAAAAAAATGGAGACCAAGAGATGATGGGTCTCTCCCAGAGGTTTATTCACAATTTTTCTAAATTTAGGACAATTTTTTCTAAATTTAAATTTTATGGTCTTTCCAATGAACCAACTAGAGAACTGAAGAAAGTACACACAAAAAAAGCAAAAGAAATACATAAAAGCACTAAAATTATCATCACATCATTTAAATTAGTAAAGAATTCACAGAGCCTTTTATAAAATGTGTTATTTTTGAAGAAAAGATTGATTTATGACCACAGAGAACTATAGCTTCAGTTCTAGAAGTGTGTGTGTGTTTCCTAGAACTGCCTTGATAATTAAATATGTAGTAGGATAGCTGCTAAAAATATTTGTGGCAGATGATATAACTTCTTAACCTTCATTTTTCCTCAAAACTATTTTGAAAATCTGCAGTGAAAATAATTTATTTTTAGTGTTCAATGATAAGTCACAGGTTGCTCCAGTCCATGTAATCCTCAAAAGCCTCATAGCCTATGTGGAGTCTGGATTTTTGCACATTTAATCAATAATCCCTAATTATCATGTAATTTATGACCCTAGCAAAGTTGCTTTAAATTTAATCTTTGGTTTCAGTAATAGTTGTAATATCAATATAGTATATTATAATACTTCCACTTGTATTAGATCTAGGTTCCATCTCATTAGATTGTGACAACATAAGGGAGAGTTCAAATATCCTTGAGATAATGCAGTCAATATGTATTGGAGATGGTTTCACATAAATTTAAATCATTGTTAATTCTCCCTGGGAAGTGATATAACCAGATTAATTACAGAATACCAGTCACCATTATATTTTGTTGTATCAGTGTGTCATGTCACAAACTGAAGTTATTAGGAATACTGTCTTATCGAGTTTCTTATAATTTACTCTTGGCTTCTTAAGTCCATCAGACTGCCTCATTGTCCACACAGAGCTGTTGTACAATGAGTTTTCAAGCACTAATACAACTGAATCTAACATTTTCTTAATTAGGACTGTAATTTCTTATTGTCTTCCAGGTATCCAATATTGTTTCTTATTTATTATTTGAATTTGCTTAAGTAACTCTAAAGGATTCAGTTTTGTTGGTCTAATTAGTGTTTGACAAAGGGCATATATCTTTTTATTTTTACCTGGTTAATAGGATGAATTTTCATTCAGATACTGTATCTATTACCATTTATACATTCAAATAATATAGATGCCACAAAGACATACATTTTTAAAACATATATTTCAAAATTTAACCAGTCATTAATTTTTACCCTACTACAATAGCAACTCTATACACACATAAATTAATTATTACCTCTAAGGGATTTATTAACAAGTCTAGGCAGTACTATACACTGTGCTCTTTTATGCAAAGACCTAAAAGAGTTTCTATTCAAACCTTAAGCCATTTCATCCAATATTGAGTAGAGACTTGGTCAGGAGATCCTGACATACATGTCAATTTTCTTCTTACATTACAAACTTAATGTTAAAGGAGAGCATTTTGACATCCACTGTTGGAGGCTCATCAGAACTTCTCTTTGTTGATCGTTTGTCTAAGCTCAAATAAACTGAGCATATACACTTTGAGGTTTTTATAACCTAGAAAGTTTGCAGAGAGATAGTTGTAAGTTACTGAATTTTCTATGAAATTCAACCAAGATATACAATGCAAACACTGTCAGTTTTCTCTTTTTACATGCTATTTATAATTAATCTTCTCAAGACTTCCATGTGATTAGGTCCTTAATAGTTGTTCCCTTTTATTATCTTGAAGTTCCTTATGAAGAAACTGGAATAAAAGATCTATGATTACTTTTATTTCATCCTCCTGAGGTCCCAACAGCAAAGTCACTTACAGTGCCTCACTAATGAAACTCTTTTATTACAGTGTAATCAAACTGCATAGGGGACAGGCAACCTATTAGGAAGTTTGTTTCCAAAAGGGTAAAAGGTCATAAAAGGTCACATTGAGTGACATCAGGCAGAGTGGCCTGGTTAAATGCCTACTCCTTCCATCTCCTAAGGTACCATCAACAAGGAGCAGTGAGAATGCCAGTAACACAGGATAAACCAAGCAAACCAAATTAAAATTACGAAGGCTCAAAAAAAAAACCCACAAATTTAAACTGTCATTGGAACAACAACCCGCGAAACTAGGCTAGAACCTGACTGCTAGAGCTAAACAGGATGACTGACTGCTAAAAAAAAAGATAAATTGGAACCAGAATCTCTTAACATAATGAACAAAACTTCTAAGATACAATCCAAAATTACTCATCATACTAAGCCTAGAAAAATATAAACTTGAATGAAAACAAGGTAATCAACCAGTGCCAAGACTGAGTTAAATCAGATGTTAAAATTATCAGCATCCAGTTTTAAGGCAATTGTCATAAAAACACTTCAGCATTGATTTTAAATTTTCTTCAAACAAATAAAAATAGAAATTCAGGAATAAAATAAAAGTTAAAAAAGAACCAAAGGAAGCAGACAGAAAATATAGAACTAAAAAATTCAATAATGGGAATAAAAAAATTTGCTAGATTGGTTCAAGACAAGATTGGAGGTGACAGAGGGTATAATCCATGAACTTAAGGATAATCAATAGAATATACCCAAACTGAATAACAGGCAAAAAAAATAGACTGAAAAAAAAAATGAGCAGAAACTCAGGGACATATGGGGCAATAACAAATATCCAATATTAATGTCACTGGAGTTCCAAAGGAAGAGACGAGAGTGGGAATAAAGAATATTCAAAGAAATAATGATTGAAAACTTTCCAAACTTAGCAAAGGCACAAACCTATAGATTTAAGAAGTCAAGTAAATTTCAAACAGGATAAACCCAAAGAAATCCACACCAAAGCACATCATAATTAATTTCTGAAAAGAGCTAGAGAGAGGCAATGCATTACCTATAGGGGAACACTAAATCAAATGATTTGTCATCTGTAACCATGAAGGCCAGAAATACATGGCTTAATATTTTTTAAGTGCTGAAAGAAAAGAACTGGCAAATATGAATTCTATGTCGAGCAAAATTATCCTCAAGGAATTAAAAAGGAATAAAGAAATACTCAGATAAAAGAAAACTAAAAGAATTTTTCACTAGCAAATCTATCCTTAAAGATTGTCTAAAGAAATCCCTTAAGCAGAAAGAAATGACAGAAGAGAAAATCTTGAGCATTAGGAACAAAGAAAGAACAATAGAAAGAGCAAAAATATGGATATATAAAATACACTATCCTTTCCCATGAATTTTATAAATTATAACTGATTATTAAAATAAAAATTATAACACCATCTGATACTCTAGATAATGATTTTTAATAATGGAAAATAAAAAGACAAAAGGAAATAAAGAAAAAATTTCACTATAAGTGGTAAAATGTTCATACCAGTAGACTGTGATAAGTAACATTTGTATATTGTAATACTCAATGAGATCACAATAGAAGCATACAAGGAGAACACTCAGAAAAAAGCAACTCTAAATAAATCAGGAAGAAATACTAAAAACTGTTTAAATAATCTATAAGGAGAAAAAAAAAAAGAATTATAACCAGAACACAAATAATAAAATGGTAGACTTAAGCCCTACCATATTAATAATTACCTTACATGTCAATCAAAAGACAGAATTTGGCAGTAAGAATTGATGAAAATTTTCTGACTACACGTTATTTTTAAGAAACTCATTTCAAAACCATTGACATAGGTAGGTTGAAACTAAATGCATGGAAAAAGATATACTGTGCAAACATTTATATAAAAAAAGAAGTAGGTATATAAATATTCAATAATATAAAAAGTCAGAACAAAGAAAATTACTAAAGACAGAAGGATGAGATATAATGATAAAAAATTAATCTATAAGGAAGAAATATGCTAAATATATAGGCACCAAACAACTGAGCCTCAAAGTACATGAAACAAAAACTAATAAAGCAGAAAGGAGAAAATAGACCACTATTATAATTGAGGAATTCAATACTCTTCTCTCAGCAACTGATGGAACTACTACACAGAAAATCAGCAAATATATAGTAAAACTGAACAAAAGAATTAACTAAGAGAATTAAATTTCCATGTATAGAACACTCTACCTGACAATAGCATAATACACATTGTTTTCAAGCACCCATGGAAAATTCATCAAGATAGATCACATCTGACACCATGAAACAAAACTTAACAAATGTAGAAGAATTAAAATCATTCAGAGTATGTTCTCTGACTAAAATGAAGTTTAACTAGAAATCAATGACAGAAAGACAACAGAAAAATCTGTAAACATGTGAAAAGTAAACAACAAACTTCTAAAATATTTCCATCAATAAAAGTGAAAGACTTAAAGGAAATTTTAAAAGTACATACAACTGATTGAAAAAAATATATAATATAGCAAAATATGTAAGATGAAGCTATAACCATGTGAGAAAAAATATATAGCACTAAATGCTTACATTAAAAATGAGGAAAGATCTCAAATTAATCATCTAGTTCCCACATTAAAAACTTAGAAAAAAGTAAAGAGCAAAATAAACCCCAAAAAAGTAGAAGGAAGGAAATTATAAAGATAAGAGCAGAAATCAATGAAATTAAAAATAGAACAACAGAGTAAATCAAAAATTGGTTCTTCAAAAGACAATAAAATCAATAAACCCCTAGAAAGACTGACAACAATAAAAACAAAAAGACACACATCATTAAAATAAGGATATCACCTCAAATCCTATAGCAATGAGTGAATATGTCAACTGTAAGCTCATAAATTTGACAACTTAGAAGAAATAGATCAATTCTTCAAAAACTGCAAATTACCTAAACTGAACCAAGATCAAATAGACCTCTGAATAGTCCTATAACTGTTTTTTTAAAAAATTAGATCCAAATTTAAAAAAAAAAAACAAAATAAAATTTTCAGCTACATTTGGTTTCACTGGAGAATTCAACCAAACATTTAAAGAATTAACATTTTATAAATTGTATGCTATTGTAGAAATAGAAAAGGGACACTTTTCAACACATTTTATGATGCCAGAATTACTCTAATATCAAAATCAGTACTCTAGTACCAAAAAAAGTTATAGACCAATATCTCTTAAGAATTTAAATGTAAAAATTCTCAAAAATATTAGTGTGCCCAATCCAATAATGTATTAAAAGAACTATCTACCATGACCAAATAGTGTTTATTTTAGGTAACCAAGGCTAGTTTAATATATGAGTATCAGCCAGTGTAATCCATTGTATCAATGTTAAAAAAGAAATAATGTGATCATATCAATTGTACCAGAAAAAGGTTTAACAAAATCCAACACCAATTCAGGATAAAATTTTTTGACAAATTAAGAATAGAGGATAATTACCTCAGTTTTGCTAAAAGTGTCTATAAAATAACATTATAATTAATGGTATAAGATTGGATTCTTTCCTCTTAAGATCAGGAAGAAGGCAAAGATATTTACTCTAACACTCATATTCAACGTATTACTGAAAGTTTTACCTGCTGGTGTAAAGAGTGGAAAAGAAACAGAAGGAATACAGTTAGGAAAGGAACAAATAAAACTACCCTATTTGCAGCAAACTGTCTGCAATAATTCCAGTTTTAACATGTGTACAACCACACTGTCCAGAGCAAAAGAGAGATCTTTCCTTCCCCTTACGAACACTTGACTCTGATTGTACAGTTGTGGCCAGGAAGATGTCTTGTACTGAAAGGTTTAGGCCTGAGTTACTGCCCTTTTCTGAACTATTTACTTTGGCAGGAGTGGAGAAATTATTCTGTTGAATTTGTATCAATCAAGCCCATACTGGAGCTGAGGAGGATCAGTGGCAAACATCCACATTATTATTAGCAATAAATAATTGGCAGGGAAGGGGTAATGCAACTCTCTTCTTCACAAATAAATCAGTCTATGTAAAAGATATTTTCAGATAATAGTAAATGCTATAAAAATATTCAACAGGTAATATGATAGATACTGAATGTAGGTACAATAGGTGCCTTTTTAGATAGGATGGTCAAAAAGGCCTCTTAGAGAAGGTAATATTGGAACTGAGGCTCAAATGATAAGAAGAATCAGATCTTGTGAAAAGCTTGGGGAAGAACAATCTAATTATGATCTGGTTGCTTATTTCATTGTCTATATCCAATATAAATCTATAAAGTCAAAGAAGTCAGAGACCATGCTGGCTAACACTTTGCTGTACCTGTCAGTGCCTTGCAAAGATTAGATACTCAAAATATTTCTGAACCGAAGGATGAAGAGGAAGGGAATTCCAAGCACAAAATTTTCTCAATAAAATGTTTTGAAACTGTCTCTAAAGGAAGAGAAGAGAGAAAAGCTGTTTTAGACCATTAGGACAGATGAACAAAGGCATGATACATGTAATAAAGAATGAGCAATCTCAAGTGAAAGATATGGGATATAATGTGGGGTGAAAAGAAATCTAAGTAAGTAAAACTGATTTTTTTAAGAAGAGTTTTAAAATCCAGATAGAACTTGCCTCTGATGGTTTATGCAGTAGAGAAACATTATTAGTTCTTAAACAATAAAATAGAAAGATGAAAAATAATTGAAATAAGACTATCTTGGAAGGAATGAGTAGGCTGATTAAATCGATAATTATGATCTTCAATTATCACTATATCATGTGTGTATAAAAACTAATGCTTTTGAAAGTGTACTAAATAAACCAGATTATATTCTAATATTAGTTGAATGGTTCTTATGAGTTAAGTACTATTCTAAGCATGTTGTATGTACTTATGTATTTCTCTTATAACCTTACAAAATAGGTATTATTTTCCATTTTTCAGGCAGTAACTGGGGTACAGAGAGATTAGACCATTGTCCAAGTTCACCCAGGTAATAAGATGTCGAGATAAGTAGAATTATACTCTTATACTCTTCACCTATATTCAGTGCTATCCTTCTATAGCCTTATGGAAATAAAAAGGTTTTAGAGTTTTCAAAAGAGCAGGAATGGACAACATTTGGACTCATATTTGGAATATTTCAAATTTTGGCTGAGCATCTCTGAGGAATAATTGAGCTATTTATACCCAAATGTTATCTATTAGCTCTTGAACTATATTCTCCAGGAATCATTTAAACAAAAACAAGGCATAAGAACTTCATGTTTCCTTATATATTTTTATAATTTCTTTTCACAAATTTCTTTTTTTATCTAGAGTCTGAGTAGATTTTAATATTTCCCCCCACATTTCTTTTTTGTTTTTTCATTAAGGTATTTTTCACTAACACTCTGTAATGCTTTCTCTTTAGAAAGGTTTCTTAAAATCTTTCCCATTTATTTTCATTTCATTGAACTCTTAAAATATCTGAACACCTTTGATTTATACTCTAAATATATAATTCTACTTATAAATAATATGTTTAAGTTAAGGAAAATATCCACAAAATACTGAATGCTTTTTAGAGTAAGAATACTTGCATTAGAAATTTATTGCTCTATATGTTTATAAAGTACATAATTAAATAATTATGTATTTAATTTAGGAGAAATAATTTCTATGGTAATCCAAATTTGTTCTCTATTTCTCACCAAAAACACTCATGCCTTTTTTCTTTTCACCTCAAAATAGCAGAAGTGTTGAGCTCAGGCGAATGGTATTTCAAGAATATTTCTTAAAGTATTTAAAAGCTTTTTCTTTTTTTGTTTTTTATTTATAATTTTCTTATAATTTTCAATGATATAAAAGTAAATTTAAAAAGGCTTTTTTAAATATCTCTTTTAAATGTCACTCTCTAATGTGTCATAACCTAGCAATAATTTTCTTTGAAATGGTTAATATTCAGGTACTAATTTTTAATGTTCTGCGAATATCATATTAATTGCACAATATAATGTTCAATCAGCTTTTCTAAACAGAAATGAACTTTAACTTTTCATATTCTATAAGATGGTTTACCTGTAAAGTGTCAGCTATACCAAAAATCATTGTATTTTGCTCTTTCCAGTATTACTGTATAATTATTTACTATTGGACTACTTTTAATTATCTCTTGTTAATATATTTATTCAAAAATATTTATTATATAAAAATCCCCAAAACTATTACATTACATTGTCTTCTTACCTAATTCTATTCAATATTTTTATCAGTGCTTATCAAAAAAAATTAGATAGCAAATTTGTAGCCTGTTAGTGATGTAATTAATGACTAAGTACATTTAAATGCAGAATGGGTTGAGATATTTTAGGATCTTCTACTCTTCATTTTTTTAAAGTTTTATGTGTCAAAGTGGACCAACATTAGTGAATCTAATTTTGCAAAAATTTGTTGGGTACATATCTTAATGAAATAGATCATTAAATAACCAATGAGGATATTTTGTGACTTTTTTTTTCCTCAAACGAAAGAATTGACTTGCAGCCCCAGAGCATATGGGTATATTAGGAAAATTACATGCATTCTCAAAGGATAAATTAACCTGCGTGACTAACAATCCATCTGGGGAAACTCAAGCAAATTCTGTTTGGATAGGTACTCTTTATATATCTTTACTCTAGCTCATTGATTCATGAACCCAAACAGAGTTAAAATAGAAGTAGGGACAGATTAAACTTCCCTGGTTCAGTTATTCCACCTATCCTTAACCTTAATTGTATCATTTTGTCCTTCTCCTGTGGTTATTAAATATTATAGTATGCAAAATTATTCCTGGTACTATTGACAAATATGTCAAACCTTTTGTTCATCAAAGCTGATCTAAGTGTTCTGCACCTTGGCTTGTGCAGTCAGATCTAGGCCTTGAGGTCAGTTTCATGAACTTCTGTGGGAGTCAAAGAACAAAGGCAGAAGCATCTGTATCTCAAAGAGAAAAATCAGTTGGTGCATCCTCACTCTTTGAATCCAGCGCTTGTGATCATAAGAAACAGAAATGTATTCAGGTTAGTCCAAGAGAAATGGAATTTATTATAAAGAGGTTATATCCATCTGAGTTCCATTAGAGAAAAAAAAAAAAAGTCACATCAATTTGAAAAGGAAACTTTTAGTATAAAGAATGATTAAATTTTGATAAGGGGTCCACCATAGGGATGTAAAGAGAACTCTACAGGTTACCCAGGGCTGAGGGAAAGTATGCAATGAAGGACAAGGTTGGAAGGGGGGATGCCAAGGTGGGCTTTAGGTCTTTTTGGAAAAGGTGTGATTTTAACCCCTGAAAAATGTGCTAGGTTACTTAGGTCAGAGCTAGTGCCTGTGAAAGCAGGAACTAAAGTAGCAGATAGCTAGCCAAGGTTCCTAAGACAATGTGTACAGAGAGAGAGTGGGGCCAGGGCTTCTGCTGGAAAATCGGAGCTTGTGGTGTCCATGTAGAGAGGGCCCATGGAAACAGTCCTTCCAGTTGCACGGACAAGCTAAGACTGGGGCAGGTGTACAGAAGGTCAGAATACTACTGCAAGTCCTGGAGTGCTTGGTGTTCACAGGGGTGGCTGTGGGAAACAACTATCCAGGGAACAGGGTGGTGGGTAGGCACACAGAACATGGAGGTGGTGTTCCAGGAGAGAGAGCCATGCACGATGGTCATTGAGGGACTATATTTTCTGGAGGCTCACCGGCACAGAGAGCCAATGGATGTTCCTACACACTCACCACCGAGAGAAGGTATAGCAGGAGCAAAAAATAAAATACAAAATAAAATTTTGCACACCATATTCAGAAGTCTCCTTCCCCCCCCAATGTCTTTCCTGAACCTGCTACTGATACAATTTAACATGTTCGCTATGACAGAGAAATGCTTAAACTCCAATTTATTATTATAGAGCAGGTACTAAAGGGTGAATTTGGAGCTAAAAGGCAATAAAGTAACAATTGGCATAAATGTGAATGGAATATAGCTGATGCTAGAATATCATAAGGGATCAAGTCTGCAGTTAGAGACAAGTTCCTATTTTTCTGTTTTTCTTTCTCTCTTGACTATGTTTTTTCTCAAGGCACTTCTCTTAAATCTACCTTTCTCTCCTCATTCTTAATTTCCTTCTTTATCATTTTAACTCATGTATGGTCATCATAGTCTCTCTAATGGCTCTCTGTGTGAGATATTTCAGCTTCAGCTTTCATTTCTAATAGGTGCATTCTATTAAGATGTAAAGTAATGTCTCAGGTTATTTAAAGAGGGAATCTATTAAGCAAAGTTCATTGTTTTGTACCAGACTTCACTAAGATTATAGTGTATAGATTAGCTGTCCTTGAGACCACTCCTACTCTAATTGGTTCTGTACTGGGGATTGGGTGACGTGGTATAAAACATGGCTCCCAGGGAAGGCTCTTCAGCAGGAGCCCTAGTTTCCCCCTTGCAAGGGGAGGGGCCATAGACTGAGAAATAATAATTGATGATGTCTGTCATAAAAAATTCATAAATATATTTTTAAGTATATATATCTAAACAGTTTTATATTTTATCCCTTCTAGGTATCTTATAAACTTTATTCGTAAGATCCATTTTTCTACATCATAAAACATTTGGTTTTCACTAAATCACCTTCAGATTTTTTTTTATAACTTCTCTTTTTGGTATACAAACATCAAAATGGACCTAATTTATAATGGAATACTTATATCCTGATTCTTTCTTCACATACCTTTCTGCATTGTTGAAGATTATTATAGTTGTAACAGAAAGAAATGCAAATCAGTTTAAGTGAAAAAAAAAATTATTATCTCATGTATCTGAAAAATACTGACTTCAGTTACTGCTGGATTCCCAGACTCAAATGATGTTAATCATTTCTCAGCTCAGCTCCACTGTGATGGCTTCATTCTCTAAAGTTTCTCTCTACATGACGGCTGCCACTATAACAGACTTATACCGTTTTTAAGAGAGTGTCAGAGAAGTTGTAGGCAGCGGTTGTGGCAATCAACAATGGACATCTAGGAAAGCAAATGTCAAGTTACCCATATAAAACCAACAGAAGTGTAAAAAAATTTTTGCTCATATTCTTTTCCTTCTGTGAATTCCTTTAGCTTTTATGTATCTATGTGATTATATTTTTAACTGAAAATGTAGCTAATTTACAAATTAGTAAATATCCATTATGAATAACCTTTCGATAAGTTGGACACACATTTCATATGATCTAAATTGGGTTGAAAAACATCTGGTTTACTTACTGCCACTTTGCCATCTCTTGCAAATACTTCTATACTGGTGGCTCTCAACCGAGGACAATTTTGTCCCCCCAGGAAACATTTAACAATGTCTGAAGATTTTTCAGTTGTCATAACAGGGTGGGAAGATGATACTGGCATCTAGGAGTAGAGACAAAATATTTTGCTAAACATCCTACAATGTACAGAACAGCAGCTCACAACAAATAATTTCCAGCTCCAAATGTCAATTGTGCTAAGGTTGAGAAGCCCTGTTCCTCATGATCATGTTTCTCTCTCTCTCTCTTTCTTTCTCTCACTTGCCTGTCTGTCTGTCTGTCTGTCTCTGTCTCTCTCTCAAATATACACACACACACACCCCTTAAATTCCCTCTCAACCCAATATCCCAGGCAGCCAATACCAATAGAGACTATAATTGGCATTCAAAATGGAAACTATTGACTAGCTAGAGATTCTTAGGGAAATAGTAATTATATTAGCAAGTGGACTTCTTTGGTTGCATGTGATATAGATAATATTTAATCTCTCATAATCAACAACAAAGTCATTAATATAAGACATGCTGTCTCATAGAACTCAAAAATAGGTGTGTCTGGGTAAGAGGAGTCACTAGACACAGGGATGCAAAAGCCCACAATATATTCTCTGAATCTCTCAACTGCTATTTTTTCTAATATAATTTTTAGGAACTTGAGGTAAGAAGGATTTTTTTGTAAGACTCCAAAACCACTAACACTATGATTGATTCTTTTGATTATATTAAAGTAAGAATGTCTATTCATTAAGCAATATCACAAAGAAAGTGACAACAGAAGCCACAGCTTAGAAGAAAGTATTTCAAATTATGTTAAGAGTAAAGGATTATTATCCAGATTAATGCCTTCACATTATAATTTTAAAAAGTAAAACAATCCATAAAAACAATAAAAATAAATGATCAGCCAGTTCACAGAAGAGTTTAAGAGTAAATAATGATATGAAAAAAAAAAGTTTAACCTCACTAGTACTCAGGAAAATACATATTAAAGCCAAGACTTGATACTGGTTTTACTAGCTATGTGGGCATAATTTCAGGTCTGAAATTTCTTACTTTGGTAAGAATGTGCTACAATAAGAATAAACTGCTAGACAGAATATTAATTAGTATAATCACTTTGGAAAATAATTTGACATTATTTTGCAAAGTTGAAGATAACAGTAACCTATGATCTAGAAATTCTATTATTTTGTTCACATTGTAGATACTTTTGTACATTTACAGTAGGAAATATGTTGTTCATAAAAATTATTCAAAATTGAAAATAACTAGACATACACAAAATGTCATGAACAGAAGAATATGTAAACAAACAGTGATAATCACTCTATTGACGATTTTATAGCAGTGAAAATGAATTAACCAGCTACACAAAACAATATAGATAAAACTTAGAAACATTTTGTTGAGTGAGAAAAGGCAAATTACGGTGTATGATATTTTCTAAAGCTTAAAACAAGTAAAACTAAACAACATATTGTTAAAGAACACATGCATATGTGGTAAAATTATTTTTTTTAAAGAAGTAAAGAAAGCAAGGGAATGATAAGTATAAAACACAGGATAGTGCTAACTTTTGATACAATGGCCCAGGGTTCAAACAGAGAAGAGAAAAAGAAATTCTAGTTCTTGAGTTGGGGTTTGGAGTTCATAGTATTTGTTTTATTATTTGCTTTATATCTTTCATATATGTTCTCTACATACTCTTTTGTTAGTATTAAAATTACACAGTTTTTTTAAAAAAGAGAATTGTTCACATAATTTAGATACTAACTCAAAACAACAAAAAATCAAGGGAATTTGAACTCCAACTAAACATTGATAGTAGGGAATTATTGTTAATGTTTTTAGGTATATAGAATATTATGGTTTTGATTTTTTTTTTAGAGTTCTCTTTTAAAAATACATACTAAAATATTTACAAGTTAAATGATATAATAATTGGGATTTGTTTTCCTATAATCTAGGTGTTGAAAGAGAAGTAGGTGAGATTATGGTGAAACAAGATTAGACATGTTTATCATTGCTGAAGTGGAAATTAGAAACACAAAAATTTATCATGTTACTCTCTACTTTGGTATGTTTGGAATTTCCACAATAAAACACACACACGCACACACAAGAGAAAAGCAGTTTCTTTCCAAATAAAATTTTGATTAAATTACTTAACTTTGAGTCTGTTGAGCGACGATAATTCTTTTTTAAAAATGCCACTTCTACAGAAAAGGCAGAATCAGTTCCCTTGCCCAACTTCCCTTGCCATCAATAGTGTTATCCTACTCCTAATCAGTTCAACTTAGAATTGCCAAAAATGATCAGTTTTATGTCAATATACAATGCCCTCAAGGCCTACTAAATATCTTCCATTGAAAAGCCTTTTGCTTATCTCACCTCATTTTTTTTCAGTGACATGCCTCACCTATAGCTTTCACCAACTCCCAAACCTCAAATTGCTGTCATGTTCTTTTACACCCTTTTTTTCACTCTGCCTCACAAGCAAAGACCCTATATGCATTAGCACTCCTATTCCCGTGGTCAAACTCTTCTAGCTATCTTCAATAAGTAGTTAAAAAATTGTTCCTTTCTAATCCAAAATACATTCACCTTTCAAGGCCCCTCATCTCCAACTAAACCTTCCCTGATGATTCAAGACTTCAGTGAACTCCCTCCTTGTTGAAACACTTTCTTCCCTTGGCATTTATAATGCCACGCCCATTTGAATTTCTTTCTAATTCATTTACCTCTCCTGCTTGGTATTCTTTTCTAACTTCTCTTTTATTTTTCTTCAAAAGGTTTGAACCCACAGGATTCTCTCCTGCCCTATTTATTTTATCTGCAAAGAAACTTTATCATGTACCATATTTATTTTCTAAACATCAGTGACTCCAAAGATTTTGTCTGCATCTATGATCTCTTACTCCCTCTCTCCCTTGCTTCCTTCTTCCCTCCTTCCTTTCTGTGCCCCCTTCTCTCTCTTTCTTGATTTCTATCTCTTAAAATCTACAAAGCAGAATTATTGATTGTTCTCCCTATATTAGTCAGAATTTGTTCAGGAAAATATTAAGCACTCTAAGCATTTCATACAGGAAGCGACATTTCAGGAAACTAGAGAATTATACAACCATTAGCAAGTTTGGTGAAGCCCCAACTAGGAATAAAATCTGGATAGGCAAGGAACTCAGAAACTACTGCTACTAGTCTCAGCCACCTGGAACATTCAAGTGAGTGACTCTTGGGAAGATATCTGGAAGCCACTGGAAAATGTATTATATTTGCCTTCTCTAATGCACGTGCAGCTGCCTATAGCTCCCACCAAAGAATAATGCCTGAAATAGAGATTTGCTGAGAAAGCCAGTGTAATATTATTTCATCTTCAATTAAAATTTTCCATGTGTAAACATTCAGAAAAAGAAAAATTAGTACGTAGGAAACCATTTTATACTATAAGATGCCATCATTGTACCCAGATGGTGTCATGGAGTGTGTCTGAAACAAAGACAGCCAATGCTTAGACTGCCTGGTTGCTAAAGAAGATTCTATCTCTTTTAATTTCTATGTAAGAGAGAGAGAAACATATATAGCAGTGGGAACTGAAGGCGAAAGTTCATGATAAAGAAAGCCAAAGTGGGTCTGTGGAGTGGAGAGTTTACATGGGCTGTGTTCAAGCCAAAGGCAGGTGAGAATAAAAAACCAAGCAATACAGAAAAACTGTGCAATGCGAAGTAGGTTAGCTGGGTGGGAGGAAAAGAAGGAGACCTGCCTAGAGTCCCTGAATGAAGTTAATTCCTCAGGGCTAGAGAGAGAGTCCACACACTCTTATTGCCAACTCTCTTGAATTGACTTGGGATTACCTCATAAAAAAACTCAAAATCCCTGTATTCCTGGGTGTGTATCTACTCACAATCACTTCGTCATAACTAGAAGAAGTTTGGCTGAATTTTCCTTCTTTATACCAATATAAGCCTAACTAGATTATTTATTGTCCTAATTTTCATATTTTTGTCTTGTCATTTAATCTTTTATTCAACAAATACTTATTTAGCAACAGCTATGCATTAGGCACTCTTCTAGGTTTTAGGATGTGTTAAATAAAAGACAAAAACAAATTCCTGGTCTCTGAAACATATGATAGAGAGAGAGAGACCATAAAAAAAGTGAATAAGTTAAATATACCTTTAAGATAGTGATAATGTTGAGAAGGAAAGAAGACAAAGAAAAGGAATATGAAATACTGAAGGAGAAAAAAGGGATTGAATTTTACATAAGTTGGCCAGGGAAGGTCACAAAGAGACAGTTTTAAGTAAAGACTTTAAGAAACTAAGAGCATTACTGTGAGCATACATGGAAAATTCTAGGCAGAGGGAAAAACAAACAGAGGCTCAGTCTTGAGAAAGTGCCAGATGTGTTTAAAGAATAACAGAATAAACGAGAGGAAGCATTAGGATATGAGATCAGAGAGCCACGAGAAGTGGGAAGGTGAATGAGGCGTGAGTGAGACAAGGATGTACAGATCAGAATGAGCCTGATGGCACAGATTTTGGCTTTTATTCTAAGTGAGATGGGTTGCCATTGAAAGGTTCTGAGCAGAGAAGTGGTGTGTTCAGACAAGTTTTAATAGGATCACTCTGATTTCAGTGTTGGTAACAGACTATAAATGACTAAAGGAAGAGAAAGTAGATGAGTTAAGAGGTTGTTAACGTATTAGATGGTTGCTGAATGGTTGCTTTAGACCAGAGTAGTGACAATGGCGGTGTTGAGAAGCAAGCAAATTAGGCATACATTTAAAAAATAGCACTGAAAGAATTTGCTTTTGGTGGATTTGGGGTATAAGTGAAAGAAAAGAAACAAGATTTGGGGTTCGAAACGTGAAGACTGTAGAAGGTGATACGTGATTAGGTAGAGGGCAGATATATCAGGAACTCAGTTTCAAGTTTAAGACACATTGTTAAGTTTCAGATGCTTATTAGACTCCTAAGCAGAAATGGCAAATAGGTGGTGAGAGAGATCTGGAGTTCTCAAGGAGCTTTCTGGAATGGAGATATATAAATCTAATTGATAATCAGAAAGACACATAAATAGACAGACAGATGGACAAATAATAAAGCCGTGAGTCATGACGAAATCCCATTTCACAATCCAACATTAGGGGTCAGCCAATGAGAGGTGGTAGGCAGAAAGGTAAAGAGAAAAACTAGCCCTCGGGGACACCCTGGAATCCCAGAGAAGAAAGTTTCAAAGAAGAATAATCTACACTTTCAAATGATGCTAATAAATTATCTAAGGTGAGAAGAAGATGCAAAGAGGATGATCAAATGTAATTGAGTAAGCTTCAGAAAGTTCTCTCCCAAATTTTTCTTTGTGGAATAGCAAAGTCATCAGCTTAGAGTGAGGATGGAGAAGAAGTTTTTAGGCTTTCACTGTAAATTTCCAATTATAATGCCTTTTGCTTAGGAGGTACTCAATATGTGTTGACTATGTAAATGACAAAAAAAGGAGAGTAGGTATAGATTAGAGTCCCCGCAGTGGTATGTTAAGGAAGTCTTTACCTTCCTTCACTCTAAGATTTAGTTTTCTCCTTAGAAAAGTTAGCCAACAACAACTACTTTAATGGAGGTAGGGAAAGCCCTGATTGATAGAATTTATGGTAAAGTAATTAGAAAATGATGTCTTGAATACTTAGTACCTTTGTTTCAAATATAATTTATGTAAGTATAAGTTCATATAGCTTAATTTCTTATTTTATTAAACTTATTCCTGAAGATTTAAGACGTGACTCTCAGGAGCTGAGACAGGTTGGCTCCAGGACACAACTGAATCTACTCTTCGGTTTTAGTAAGGATTAAATAAAATAAGGTATGAGAGAGAGCTTAAGTTTGTTAAAAAGCTACATAAAAGCCAAGTATTATTTTTATTATTTTGAGGTATTTTAGAGGAAGTGAGAAAAACAAAAGATACAGTTTCTGCCTTACTTGTGTTGGAATTTACTATATATCCTCAAATAGAGAATGATTAACAAGTTAATGAACATGAAGTTAAATTTCCACTTAGGTGAGTTAGAGAAGAGGCTTTCTGATCATAAAAATGGAGAAAGACTTTAACCTTTTCTTCCACTCAAGGTCTAAAAAGTTGATCAATTTAATCTCTTTCTGTTTTGCGACATTACTGTTTAAATATGCTTTTCTTTTAGACAGAAAGACCAGCTATAAAACTTCTAAAAGATTCCTTTAAGTTAGGAGTCAGTTATTTTTGGAATATTGGGTAGCATTTACTATCAAGACTCCCTTCTTTGGTAATAAGAGATATGGTGAAAAAGAGTTGACTACTAACACTTTAAAAGGTGACATCTTTTTCACTCTGCATAGACAGTAATCCATGCTGATGAACTCTCTATATTTTGTCAAATTATGATTCATATGTTGTTTACCAAAGTAGAGAAATAAATATAAGCTAGATGGTTACTTAGAACATGTGGCTTCAGTTTCATAATATCAAAATATATTTATGCTGCTTTTTAAAAAAGGAATATTTATTTCTAGTTTAACCTCTCATAAAATGTACCTTTTAAAAATCCCTATGGAGAAATTAAAGTTTATTATAATATCTATTTTCGTATATAGATTATGGTTAGAAGAGATGATATCCACTGCGCCTTAAAATTTTCCAGTAACATCAAAGAGAACTTCAAAAATATCTCAACATCATCCGTCCTCAACCATTCACCTTTCCCCACAAGTTCAAGAAAGATAAATGTAGAGAACAGGAGATGAGGATCTTGGGGTCACATTCATGCACAAATCATAACTAATAAAAAAATCACTTAGTAACAGAAGATGACTTTTCTAAAAATAAATAATATTTATTTACCATATTTTTAAGCCAATTTTTAAAAATTAGGTTACTGACCTCATGACCTTTCAATCACTTTTGTTATTGAAGTTGGAGCTTCTATTTGTTTGTCAATATGCTTCCCTTTCTTCTTCAGAACCAATCTGTTGACTTCCCACTGCCTGTACAGCTTTGTAAAATGCGATGGTAATTTAAAGCACTTTATTTTACCTCCACTTCAAAAAGCAAAAAGAAAGAAACCGTACTTCAATAATTCCTCAGAAATTAAAAAGAAAATTAAAATTTTTTAGTTATCTCTTTCCAGAAATAGAGATGCCCTTAAAAATAGATATAGATAGAAATCATATTTGCAGTGCTCCAAATTCAATGTTACAATTAAAGCTTTTTTAGATTTACAAAGAAAACCTGATTTTTGGTTTTTTTTTTTATGCTTCTGTCACAAGGTTGATATTTTCCAGAAAATTTCTTAACAAATATGTGCAAATTATACGGGAGTTGATGTTAAATATATCAAAGAAATCTAATCATTCATGAGAGAATTTTCACACTTGTAACTTCAAAGGCACTGTCACTTTCATGGAAAGCTATCTGTTCTTCGGAAGGGAGATATACTATCGAAATTGTGTTGAGAGAGATCATAGAGCTTTCCTTTTTGGCACAGGGTTAATATTTAGTATTACATTGGAATACGTTATTGGAAGATAGTTACACTTTCACCATTTTATAATATATAAATTTATAAGTTTAATTTATATTCTTATTAATAATCCTTTTTTACTGACCTCATCATGACATTTTTATGATTTTTAAGAAATTTTTTCCAATCCTTATTTTTCTTTTGCCCTTTAAGTTGGTTTAACAGACAAATCTTGGCAAATAATACTAATTTAATAAAAAATCTCAACCTGAGATTCTTAATCTTTTTTTGTGCTATGTACCTTTTTGGTAGTTGATTAAAGACTAATTCTCAGAATGATGTTTTGAAAGGCATAAAACAAAACATATAGACTTATAAACATAACCAATTATGTTGAAATGCAGTTATTTAAATACTTATAAAAGTGTGTGACTCAACACATTAAATAACAAGACCTAGCAATATGTAAAATAACTATCAAAGCAGAGATGTACATAAACAATAAGCTGTAATATCACTAACAACTATAATGTGATTTAAAAATATCTTTGATTTCTACTGGTGATTAAATTATAGGTAGTGCTACTGCTATTGTTGCCTATATTTATAATTAAAGAAAATACTAAATTTCAGTTGGAGGGTAATGGAAATAAAGATGTAAATTTTCCCCTTTACAAGTTTATGCGGTCCTTGAAATCTAGGGACTCTGAGGTTAGTGGATGTAAGGTAATAAACCCCTGACATAGCATTTTATTAAAATGTGCCTTCCTTGTAACAGCTACATTTTAGAGTTTCTTACACTTTTAGACCTTTTTATAGTGGATGCAGCTTTCATTCCTCCCTTCATTTTCTTCACATCTCTTTCGCTGGTAATATGTTTGATTCAAGAAAAATTCTCTGAATTCTATTAGAGTGGCCAGTTGGAGAAGAGGCAAACATTTCTCATTTTTTCAATTTATATACCGTGACTAATGTTTAGATTCCCTATTGCGTGCCAATTACATATCTGCTTAACTTTTTATTTTAGAAAGTTCTAAAACTTCTCTGGACTAATTGTGCCATGAATTTTTGATTTTAAAGAAACGACTGAACACTCACACGTAATATATGTAAGACCTTGTTAAAAGAAGAGAAATATAAGGCTCCCTGCTTCATTTACCTTGATGAGATGCTTTGAAGATATAAGAAAGAAAGCTGAGATGCTAAAATTTTTAGTCACTTGATTCTAAATCATAATTATTATGCAGTTAAACCTCAATCTAATTTTCTGAAATTCAGTCCAGAGACTTTTATGCTCAAATTATGGAAAATATTTCTAAAATATTTTCCAAAATCATGAACACTTTAGTTAAATTACATATTTTTTTTCTTTTCTGATAAGTGATTACTACTCATCATTCATATGGTATTAAAAGTCTAGAGTATCATGATTTCCATTTGTTGATAAAGAGCGAGCTATAATAATTAGCTACAATGACTCTGTAAGAGACTCTATTCCATCTTTTAATTATATATAACTTATCTACTATGACTCCTTCTAAGAGACTCTAATTATGAAATGTTTGTCATTTTTGTCAGAACTAGAGCAGTCCCATATAAAAGAATCTGTTGCACTATAGATGTAAAATGTGCTCATTTATTTGGATATGTCATACTATTAATATTATAGTATGTGAAAACTGAAAATAACATGAAAAATAAGATAGAAAAGTAAAATAAAGTAATGTAATAGCAGAAAAAGAAAAGACTGAATTTAAAATCAATAATTCAAGAGAAAGACTCTTCTTAAATATACAAAATTTAAAACAGGACATATTCCTTTATGGATTTAAGATCCTCATATGAAAATGGCTTCAATAAGTAGCTTTGAAAACCAACTATATTGAAGACAGTGTGTCCGACAGTTGGTGATATAAAAAAGGAGTGTAAAATAATGACTGCCTTTGAAAAGCATTAGAATATTGCTTGACTCATTCATTCAGCAATAATTGGCTCAGACGTACTATTTGACTCTTCTTAATGCTGAGAATACAACCATGAGTAAAATAGATAATATCCCATCCCTTTCAGAACCTACATTCTGGCAACAGAGACAAACAGTAAACCAGCAATAATGCATGATATTAGATATTGATAAGTGCTGTGAAGAACAAAATAAGTAAAGCAGGATAAGGTATAGAAAGTAGAATGCAATGTTATCTTAGATAGTGTTGTAAGTAAAGGCCTCTGAGAGGATGGCTCTTGAGTGCAGACTTGAATCAGAGAAGCCATGGAAATATCTGGGAAAAACAAATTCACAGATGCCTTAAAATCTATCCATAGATAGATTCAAGGCTGAAGGAGCAAGTCAGAAGCCCTGAAAACTGAATGTGCTTAGTGCATCAAGGAATAGCCAGAAGACCATTTTGGCTTGAGCTGAGTGAGAGAACAGAAACATGGGAAATGAGGCTGGGACTTGATGACTATGCAGAGGACTTTGGTTTTTATTCTGAGTGGAATGGACACAATTGGAGGTTTTTGAGCAGGAAGCTGATTCAATTTTTTCATTAAATATATGTATGAGGCACTGTATTAAGTAAATCAAATAAGCCATAAATCTTTTCCATCACTTCAGGGAGCATGAGAGGATAGACAGATATACTAAAGAAGTGAATGCTATAAAGTATTTTGGTGCCATAATGGAAATATGCAAAGGTACAGGCTGGAAGCTGGCACTAGAGAAAGAATTGAGTGAGAAGAAAGGTCAGGATGATAACTGAGAGTGATCGTCCAATAAGGGACATTGGAAGGAGAAAACAGGCTATGGAAATGCCCAAAATAAATGGTAAGAAGACAAGAATCCAGAAGAGATCAAGAGTGTGGGCACAGAGATAGGAGAAGAGCCCAGTGTACCATGTCATGAAAAACATGGAAAAGACACTTTTAGAAAGAAGTATATTTTAACCACTCAAATTATATAGATACCAAATAGAATGAAGTTTGAAAGAAGTGAGGGACCGTGAATTTAGGGTCATTTATCTATTCATTTAATTCTTTTAAAATATTACTTACATACCAGGCACTGAACTAGTCACCAGGGACACAGTGGTGATCATAAAAGTGGAAGTTGTAACGCCCTCATGATGTTTACAGAATAATGGGGAATACCAATATCAATAAAAATTATATAAACAAGTTTTCAAAGACTTAGTAATAATAATTGCTATAGAAGAATAGAGACTGGTACTATTCTGATATATAATGTGGGCATTGATCTAGAGTGGAAAATAAAGGAAATATTTTCTGAGAAAACAGTAACAGAGCAGCTTTAGTTCATAGCACTGAAAAGAAGTCAAAGTTGCCCCAGTGGTTTGTAAAGGAGCCCTTATTTTGTCATGGAAATTATGAAAATAGCTAATGTCTATATCATTCAGTTCATGAAATTTTATTTTTGGGATTTTAAACTTATATGGTATTTGAAAAGTACTAATTTCATTTCATTTAACCTTAAATCATGATAAGAGCCAGGAGATTAGATAAATTGAGAGAAATGGGTGGGGGAGGGGAGAGATAAGATAGAGGAAAAGAGGAGAGAGATCAGTATTACTAATCTAATTACTAGAATAATAGGATAACACAGCACCCACAAAAAAGTGTAAGGGCATTTTGGATGAGTCAGAGCATCAATGAGATTCTAGAATATGTAACAGCTACAAAATTAGAAAAGCTTTAGAAAAGAACACTCAAGGCTTTAACTTTGGCGACACATAGAAATTCCCCTCTCCCACCAACTGTGGGAACTTTGGGAATTTGCTCATCTCTTTCAGCAGCTGTTTTTTCTTCTTTAAAAAAGTTAATTTATATTTGGCATAGGTCTTATGGGTATTAAATGAGATCATGTATTAAATGCACCTTTTTTAGCTGGCAAGGTAATAGGTGATCAATAAATAGTAGCAGTATCAGTGATAGTGATTGACAGTGATGATGGTGACAATGATGACACTGATAACAATGAAAACAACATGATGACGACAAATTTATTCACAGTGCTGGGCTGTGGGAAGCTAAAAGACATATAGCCCAACTTCAAAATGTTCATCTAGTTGTCGATACAGGATATATGTTAAAACAGCAATAAAATTGTATTATGCTTTAAAAAAATATGAAAAGTATATATAAGGACTAAAGGAGATGAGAGGAGGGCTCAAAACATGGGATCTCAAAAAATATAGTGTCATAGATCTTAACCCCTTTCTCAGAAGCGGTATTTGTTTCCTACAGTTCCTATAACAAATTATCACAACTGGGGACTCTTAACTAATTATATCTGCAAAATCCCTATTTGCACATAAAGTCACATTCTGAGGTACTGGGGGTTAAAACTTCAATATGTATATATTTGTAATTGTAGATCACACAATTCAACTCATAACTTATCAACTCTATTGATGCAAGGATTTTTTTTTTCCCCCTCATGGGACCATACGTTTAATTTTATAACAAAAATCACAAGGATAGTCAGGATTCTCTAAGTTAAAAGTAATTGCAATCCAAATTAAAAAAAAAATATATTGGAGGGATATTCACAAATTTAAAGAACATTACTGAATCAAAGGGCAGCTCTGGGGTCCTCCCTTGCTGCTTTTCACCTTTGCTTCTCAGCAGGCACCTGCTATATCCTCTCAGGTGTATCCTTGCATCAACAGATATGGTTACCAGAAACTCTAGAACCACAATCTTAAATGAAGAATTAGACAACCATCTTACCTCCTTCAGCAAAAAAAAAAAATGCCTACAGAAGGACACTGAGTGAAACTGGGGCCTGGACAAATGACTATGGATGTAATAAGGTGCAACGATCATTGCCTAGCCTGGTCATAAGTTCAAATCTTTTGTCCAATGTAGTAAGATCTGTTTCCAAAACAAGAGGAGAAATTTGTCTTGAGTAGATATATTAGTTTTCTCAGATAGCTATAACAAAATACCACAGGCGTAAGCAAGAGACCTTTATTTTTTCAGCGATCTGCCACATAGGAGCCTGTTTATCAGGCATGTGCTTGTTGCCTCCTGTCAGACTTATCTACTGTTATGAGCTGAATTATGTTCCCCCAAAAGTATGTTGAAGTCCTAAGATTCACTACCTCTGTGACTGCCTTTGGAGGTAGGTCCTTTCTTTAAAGAGGTAATTAAAGTAAAATGAGGTCACATGGGTAGGCCCTAATTCAAGCTAGAAGTTCCAGATCAAGGTACCATCAAGGTTGGTTTCTTCTGAGGCCTCTCTCCTTGGCTTGTAGATAGCTGTGTTCTCCATCTTTCCGTTCTGCATTCACATGTTTATCCAAATCTCTTCTTATAAAGGCATTAGTCATATTGAATTAGGGCCTACCCATGTGACCTCATTTTACTTTAATTACCTCTTTAAAGAAAGGACCTACCTCCAAAGGCAGTCACAGAGGTAGTGAATCTTAGGACTTCAACATACTTTTGGGGGAACATAATTCAGCTCATAACAGTAGATAAGTCTGACAGGAGGCAACAAGCACATGCCTGATAAACAGGCTCCTATGTGGCAGAAGCTCCGCTAAGCAGACTATATCATAGAATCTTTCTAAGAGTCTTCTAAGGTTGACACAATCATTACCCAGAATTTTAAATATGAAATTAAAGCTTAGATGAGCTAATGTTTTGTTCGAGGTAATAAGGAAAGCTAAGATTCAAACCCAAGTTTATCTGATTCCAAATCCTATATGCTCAACAACTACATTGTAATTACAGAATTTGTTCTGGATTTTTAGTTTTTAGTTTTGGGTTTTGCTCTGTGTTCATTTTATTTTTCATAAAGGTGGGAAATTATGCTAAACAAATAACAAATTTAAATCCTATAGTCTTCTGCATTACAGACTTTCGAGGGCCTTAAACTTCAGAATTTTTAAATTGTCTCTTAACGATCTTGTTTTATAGCTGCTAATGAGACAGATCATTTCAAGGAAAAATTGAAAACATCAAAATTTTAAAGAACTTATTCAATTAATTCTGTAGAGAAGTTTTATTTTAAATGTAAGTTGTCTTAGCTTATACATTTTTACCTGGAGAGCTACATTAATTGGAATTAATTAATTAATTGCAAAATTGTCTTATTTTTTGGACAGTGGATAACTAAAGATCATTTCAGTTCAGTGACATCTATAAAATGGTCTTATACTCCAGTCCAAAATTCCATGTATTTGCATTTCAGCTGAAGCATTTCTTAATGTTGATACTTGTATTTCCCGAACACTGAACTACAGGAAACCATTTTTTTAAAGATAATTTTAGAACTTCATCACAAAAATAAACTACATTAATAACATACAATAATAAAAAGTACATTAATTGTTCATTTTCATAATGCATGTACACTTATCTTTTGGGGGACAGAGGAGTTTGTGGCTGGCTATAATCAGGCTAATTCTTTATAGCAAATAAAGGGGGGAAAGAGGGCCATATTCACTGTTGATGATCTATGCTCCAGATCAATAACTGAAACCTCACATAACGCAAGAATACTAAGCATTTTCATTTCATAATAGGTTGTGGAAAGTGACCACACGTTTCATTTCCTGACTTTGTGGTGGTTTGGGCTTTCAGTGGCTCCATCAACATAAAGAAAATGAGAGTCTAGTGATCTTCACCTTCGCAGTCCTGCAAAAATACATGGAAAAAACTAACAATCAGGAGGAAGCAGACAGATCTATATGGTAGTTCAAGTTTCAGACCAACTCCATCTCCACATGAGCTTTTACTTTATTTCAAAGTGCTTTCAACTTCTAAGTGTTATATAGGCCAAACTATTAGTACTTGAAACCTATTTGTTCTCTAAAAACGAATGATGCTGCCTTATCTTTGTGCAGAGAGAATGTCCTTTTGAGTTCAGTTTGTTAAACTAACTTCACTGAGTTCATCATCTCATTGATGAGTATCATTTAATATTTAATTAAATTAGTTTTAATTATTGTGGAAAATTAAGTTCAGAATTAAGAACTTTATCACATTCTCAGCTCAACCTTTTAAAAAAATGAGACTGATAGAATGTATGTTTTTTTTTCCAGCTTTATTGAGATGTTATTGACAAAATTATATATTTAAAGTATACAACATAATTATTTAATAGTTATATATATTGCAAAAGGATTCCCATCATCAGATTAATTAACACATTCATCACCTCACATAGTTACCTTTTTTTTCTTCCTTGGGAAAACTCTTAAGTTCTTAGCAACTTTCAATTATACAATAATGTTATCAACTATAGTCACCATGCATTATACATTGGATCCTCAGATCTAATTCATCTAAAAACTGAAACTTGTACCTTTTTACAGTCTCTCCCTATTTTCTCAAACCCCAGCCCTTGGCAACCATCATTCTACTCTGTTTCTATGAATTTGACTTTTTTTTTTTTTTTTTTTTTTTTTTTTTTTTTTTCTGATTCCATATATAACTGATGCCATGTATTATTTGTCTTTCTCTGTCTGGCTTATTTCACTTAGCACAGCGTCCTCCTGTTGCAAATGGTAGGATTTCCTTAATTTTTAAAGGATGAAAAGTACGTGTATAAATATATATATATACACACTTCATTTATATATATTTATATATTTATTTTATATATATAAATTTAAAAGTATATTTAAAAATATAGTAATCAAAATAGGATGGTCTTGTCATTCACTGTTGATGATCTATGCTCTAGATCAATAACTGAAACCTCACATAACACAAGAATACTAAGCATTTTCATTTCATAATAGGTTGTGGAAAGTGACCACACGTTTCATTTCCATATCTTGGCTATTGTGAATAATGCTGATGTAGACATTAGAGTACCAACATCTCTTTAAGATAGTGATTTCATTTCTTTTGGATATATACTCAGAAGTGGGATTGTTGGATTATATGATAGTTCTATTTTTTAATTTCTTGAGGAACTTCTGCTGTTTTTCACAGTGGCTAAGCAGGTTTACATTCCTATCAACAGTGTACCAGGGTTCTTTATCTCCACATCTTCAGCATTTTTTATCTCTTGTATTTTTGATAATAGACATCCTAAGAGGTGTGAAGTAATATCTAACTGGGGTTTTGATTTGCATTTCCCTGAAGAATGTTGGCCATTTGTATGTCTTCTTTGGAAAAAATATTTATTTTTAGCTATTCATTCCTTAGATATGTGGCTTCCAAATATTTTCTCTCTTTCCATTGGTTGTATTTTCATTTTCTTGATGGTTCCTTTTTCTACAAAGGTTTTTAATTTGATGTAGTCTCACTTGTATATTTTTGCTTTCGGTTGCCTTTGGTTTTGGTGTCAAATCTAAAAAATCATTGCTGATGTCAATGTCAAGGAACTTATCTGCAATTTTCTTCTAGGAGTTTTACAGTTCTGGGTCTTATTTTCAAATCTTTAATCAAACATTTTGAGTTGATTTTTGTGTCTACTGTAAGATAAGTGTACAGTTTCATTCTTTTGCATATGGCTATCCAGTGTTCGCAACACCATTTATTAAAGACTATCCTTTTTCAATTATATATTCCAGCTTCATTTGTCAAAAACAAATTGACCATGCATTCATGGATTTCCTTTTGGGCTCTCCATTCTGTTTTATTGATCTACATGTCTGTTTTTATGACAAGACCATCCTATTTTGATTACTATATTTTTAAATATACTTTTAAATCAGGAACAGGGATGCCTCCTGTTTTTTTTTCTTTTTCTTCTTTCTCAGGATTGCTTTGCCTACTCAAGATCTTCAGTATTTCAATAAAATGTCTGATCATTCTTAATGTTCTCATGACCTAAGAGTCTGATTAAATCAAAAGAGCTGCCAGGATGGCACAATAGGAGATTATGTGAGTATGTGCACGTGTGTGCATGTGTATGTGTGTTTATTAGGATGTAATGTTGGAAAATTAGCAAGATAATAGTAAAAGAGTAAGACAAATGATGTTTAATATTAAAATTAAAATGTTAACATGTTGATTTTTATTACAAACTAGTGTAAGATAACTTGTATTTGATTTCTAATTTTCTGATATAATGACTAAAATGCAAAAAAAAAAAAAAAATCTGGAGTACCCCTGGCAGTACAGAAATAATACAAGTGAATGAAACACCAGCACACTACATTGATCTGTAGAAAGCATAACCATTCCGAAGGCCTTGGAGTGATTATACTTGATAATCCTTACGTCTGGGGCTTACTAACAACATAGCCACCTAGGCACAAGAAAGAAAGAAAACTCCTTTGGAGGGCTCTTTTATTTGCTCTCTGCATAAGACGAAGTCTCTATCTCTAAGTTGCCAAGAAAGGTCTAGCTACATTGTGATCTTGACTCAAGAGCACCATATTAGCATTGCTCCTAATGAGAAAAACAAAAGAGATTTTCATCACCATTGATCAAACTTGACCTCAAAGTGACAAAATCTTTGAGGCCTACATAACCAAGATGATACATACGTCTTTTATTTCTTGGTGCTACATGTTATTATAATGACACACACACATATTTAGATATGTATTACTAAGTAAACCTTAAAATCTACTGGAATGTTATGTAGCCCTAGCTGAACTTCATATATGACCTTTGGTCTATACCAGGCTTAAGCAATAAAGAAAATTGTTTCAGTCTATTTTAATTTTACTTCATGATTCCATCTCAGAAAGGTTTAAAACATGTTTAAATGCCTGATGTACATAACCCTATATTATTTTGATTAATGTGCTGGCAGTTTTACAAAATGTTTGTTTTTAATTACCAAAAGGAACCAATCCATATTAAAAATTAAATGGTTGCAGTTTTTTAAAACTCTGGATGCTTATTAAGCTAGAGTTAGCCATAAAAACATTTTTGGCTCCCCTACAACAGAAGAAAGATTTATCTAAGCTACACTATTAAAAAATCCATTTAGGCTGTCAACGAGTATGTCAAATATCAACCGAATATGATTTAAAGATTCAAGGCCATAAAAGAGAAATATTCCTTGGACTGTTGTACAATCTATATGGTTTCAAAGAATCAGAGGAGAGTGACAGGCTGGCACAAGAAAAAGAGGAAGATTGACAGTTGCCTGGGGTAGTGAGTTTAAGGGCTGGTCAAGTCATCCTGCCAGTGCCTGTTTTCTGGGCCAGTCCAGCTATGACCGCCACATCCCCCAATTCTATTTCTTATATATGTGCATTCTTGTTCAGGTTCTACGCCAGTTCACCTTTACAATTATGGTTTTATTAGTCTCATTTTAAGTATATTTTATATTGTAATTCCATTTCTCTTTCCCCCCAAGGCTATTTTTTTTCTATTAAATACACAAGCATTGATCATTTGCCACAATTTCTAATGGATAATAAGTGATAAGAATTTGATGTCCTTAGGGAACTCACAGCCTAGCAACCATCTGGTAAAACTATTAAGGGATAGCTAGACCATGAATGAATTTTTACAATGTCATATTTTTAACATTTTTATTCCTAAATTCCCCTAAATGCATTATTTAATCCTAATTGTCTCTCTTTTCATAGGTAAAAATTATTATTCTTCATTCATACATAAGTAAAATAACATGCCTTGATTTTTTAATCCAACTGCCATATGTATTAAATAAATAGTTATATAATAATAAACATGAGAGTATTATCTTAGAAATTATATTCTTTGACTTCCTGGTGAAATCAGTTCTACTTACTCCATTTTCTTAGACTCCAATATCTTTAAGGAATCAAACTTACATTCGGCAGTAATCCTACATCAAAAAAAGAAGGAGGTAAACTCAAAAGAAAATTCAAGAATTTTGTGTATATAAAAATAAAGCACTGCAAATGTACTGTTTACTAAATTCCCTTTGTGAAATTAAAATATTTACTTAATAATGGTGTCCAGTAATTTCTCTCCTAATGTAATACAATAACTAGGATGTGTTTAGTACACAGAATTATACTCAGAATATAAGACAAATAAACACCTCTTGGTATAGCTGTCAAGGTCATGGCACTGGTGTCTTGTTATAAAAGCTTTAATCCACAGTAAAGTGCTCCAGCAATGAGACTACCTTCTGTCTCTTGTTTCAGAGGTGATCAGAGACTTGAGTTGAATCAATCCAGATATTCCATTTTAAGAACATGAAATTTTGAACCCGGAGACATGGAAAAAGGAAGTTTAAAGGGTTAAATCATATTAATAGTGATACTTTGCTAAGCAGCCCATGGCTGGCTACTGCTGAGGCCACTGAATCTGCCATAATCACAAAACTTTTGTTTATGATTAAACAAAAATTAATTGTTTACCTCTTCCAAGAAGTCAAAGATATATTCCATTATCTTTCCGATACATCGTCTATTATGTTTGATTTAAAAAGAAGTAATTGCTTTGAGAAATAATAAAATAGTAGACTTTTCAAAGAGCTAATAGTAATCCCAGTTATTTCATTCAAAACACACTTTGAAGATAAGGAAACTGAAGCAGAAAGAGAATAATTATTTTGTCTAAATTTATGGAAAATAATATATGTATTTTAAATTAGCATTTCCTCTATACAATGTGATGAGGTAAAAGTTGGTATATTTCACCTTTAAAGAATATTATCTCCAAATTGACTTCATTTTTTTTTTTCTTTACACCTACAGTACCCAGTCTTCCTAGGTGGTCTCCCATCCAAATACCAACCAGGCCCAACCCTGCTTAGCTTACAAGATCAGACAAGATCGGGCATGTTCAGGGTGGCATGGCCGTAGACTTAATTTGTTATTTGATTAAATGGGAATGTTGATCTCATATGACATGATAAAGTGTTACTTCTGTGGACTTAAGTTACTAGAAATAGCATTTGAAAGAGACATTTGGTCATGTGTTTGGGTTTTCAATGATATAGACTTGGTTCAAAATTTGTAATATTATTTTTAAATTTGATCAGACGTAGCCTCTTATGTATGATGTTAACAAAATGCCCAAGGTCATAAGTGAAAAAAAGGCAAAGTATATCACAAATGTTATTATTTTATGAGAATAAAAGGAAAATATATCTATGATTTGGTATGGCATTAAATGTCTCTGATAAGAGAAGGTTGTTTCTTGTGAGAGGTTTAAGGACCTGGGAGAGACATGGACAAAGAGACTTGGTTTACTCTGTATTTCTTTTATAAATTTTGTAATGCATGCACATATTACCAAGTCCTAAAAGAAATAAAGCTCATCAGTGAAAATAGATATGTGAAAATAGCTATGAAATTGTAGTAAAATGACAATAATAAGAGACTTGTATTAAATGTTAAAATAATCTATCAAGCTATTATAATTAAAAACAGTGTAATAACACAAAATAAATTGAAAACTAGTTAAGTAGAAGGAGGTAAAGAATCCAGAAATAAATTCAGATACATTTTGGAATCAAATATATGGTTTTCAAAAGAGGATATCAAACTTGGAAAATATTTACTAAACCTCGTTGGAATGATTAACGACCAGTTTGGAAGAAAATGACACACACCCTAACAAAAGTAAATTCCAAGTAGATTGACTAGATAAGTAGGAACAATAGAGAAGTTATAAGAATACTAGAAGAAAATATATGGTACTACTTTTATTTCCTTGGAGATGTGAAACAACTTCCTTTGAATGACATGAATCTCAGAAATTATAAAATAACAGATTTAATGATAAAAATTAAACAACCTGTCTGACAAAATATACTAGAAGTAAATTTATTTAAAAAGCAGATAAAAACTAAAGAACACAGAAGAAATATTAAAGATATAAGCAGAACTTAATGAAATAAAAACAAAGGTACAATAGAGGCTCAACCAAGAACAAAAGTTTGTTCATTGAAAAAACTAATAAAATGTACAGTCTTCTTATAAGACTGATAAAGAAAAAAAGATAATTTGGAAACAAGACACAATCAGGAATAATAAGAGACAAAAATAATAAACAAATACAAGGAAATATCTTCATTTATATTAAAAATATACAAATCTATTGATAAATCATTAATAAAATAGAGGAATATTCTGCAAGCTATTAAAAATAATGAAATAGCTACGTTCAACAAAACACAAGTCTAAGAATGTTCATAGCACTATTTATAATATCCAAAAATTATAACCAAAAGGTTCATCAACAATAAAAAGGATAAATTATGGTAGAGTCACCCAACAGTATATTACACATTAGTAAAAATTAATTGCTACACATAAATGTATGAATCTCACAGATATTATAGTGAAAGCAACCAGATACCAATGAACATATATGGTATGGTTCTATTTACACACATTTCAAACAGGCTAAATGAATCAATAGTGTTAGAAATTAGGATAGTGGTTATCCTAGTAAGAACTGCGATACTTGGAAAGATGCTTGAGGACTTTGAGGATGCTAATTATACCTTTATTATTCCATCGATCACTGAACTACAAAAATTATTTGTGCACTTTTTGTATATATTTTACTGTTTAATAAAAAGTTCTAAAAGTAAAAAAACATAATGAGATAGAACCATTTATGTTGATCTGGAACAATGTCAGTGATATAAATTTTCACACTGAAAATATATGGCATATGCTAGTTTACGAGGATAATAAAAGAATAGAGTAGTGGGAGCTGGGAAGTATGGTAGGTGTGAAATAGTTAACAGTGGTTGTGTGTAAGGCTTGGAGTTAGAGGAAGAGTGTAAGGAACTTTTACTTCTTACTTGACGTATTTCTTCCAAATTTGTTGTGAAGATGAATACTCGTTCACTAGTAATAACCTAAACATGTGGACAAACAAATACAATAATTAGTGACTTCTCAAGTAAGTGAGAGGTGTGCTTGCTGATTCTGAGGAATATGCAGTGAGTATTTGAAGTGTGGTTTGCTAATGTGCTGGAAAAAATGCATCCATTAGGGCCTGGAGTTAAATATTATCATCTTTCTTTAATCTTAATATTTTTCTTGTCTTGTGAATTTAAATAAAATGCTGGGCATTTTGATTATTGGTAACTGAGGCAAAAGCTAAAGCTAACAGCAGCCAAGAAGAAAACTTCACTTAAAGAATCCTTAAAAACTTTCAGGATTTTCAAAACTTCATAATGTAAGAAAAGAAATTAGAAATATGTATATATATTTGGAAATATATATGGTCATATTTTATATGTCTATCGATTTATATATAAAAAATGTATTATATAATATAAATATATATGACTAAAATTTATTTTATATTTAGTATATATAAATTTTCAAATTATGATTCTTTTAGAAAGCTCGGGAGGAAAAGCACTGTATGGGTTACCTTATCACAAAAGATTCCCGTCATAAGAATCCAGAAGAATTTAAAAAGGAAGATTGTAAATTACTTTGACAGATTGTCAAGACTGGAGAATACAGGAAAATACTAGAATTGAATATATTAGGACGGGGTCCCCAACCCCTAAGTCGCAGACTGGTACCGATCTGTGGTCTTTTAAAAACAGGACCACATAGCAAGAGGTGAGCGGTGGGCAATAAGCAAAGCTTCATTTCTATTTGCAGCTACTCCCCAGAGCGAGCATCACCACCTCAGCTCCACCTCAGATCATTAGGAATTAGACTCTCATAGGAATACTGGTCCCTGGTTCCAAAAAAGGTTGGGCATCGCTGTATTTGGATATACATCTGCATTGCTAGAAATTTCTCAAAGAAATAAGTGCCAGTTGTGCCAGCTAGGGGATTTCCAGGCAGGCAGGCAGACATGCATGCACATTGTTCAGTCATAGTCTAGTAGCAAAGCTGGAGGAATGCATGGGTCTAAGCCAAGGATTCTTCCCAAGCCCCAGGAATTCCCTCCTCCTTGCTTACCCTGTGTCAGTCAAGTGACACACCCACATCAAACTATATCCAATGCAAAGGAACTTCATTCAGGCCTTGTTTGCTCATAATGTTTCCTGCTTTTACCAAATTTATCTCTTTTAGATTGACTGGATTTACCTGCAGGCTTTCACAATCATTTTAAAATACTTCTTTATAATTAATCTTTTATTGATAATTTTGTTTTTATTCCTTCTGTGGTCTTCCATCTGCTAGATTTATAATACAAAGGTCTTGTTACCATACTAGTAGAGAGGGATTAATAAAAATGTGGATATCTCTCTATCGATAAGTGTCACCATTATCATACTAGAGTTAGTCCCAGGTAAAAGCTAAGTAGAGAAGCAGGAGACACAAGAGTCTTTAGGAAATTGTCTACCTTGTTTATCTGACCTAGAGTTGGTCTTTATCTCACCACTAATGTACAATTGGATTAGGTAATGCAAACTTCTCCTGGTTGTTTAGTCATATTTCTCTCTGAAGAGTCTGATATATAAACTCAGTTAAAAATGCAGAAGGTTGGAAGGTAACCACAGATTTTAAACCCACAGTTGTAGTAATTTATCCTCTCAGGAAAGATATACTAGCTAGGGTGATATTATAAATGGAAAATTATGAGGGAAAGGAGTCATTTGAGCCTGAATAACTCTGAAACCAAGTAATAACTTCACAGATAGGACTTTCAGATGAAAAAGATTTATGCATCAGGGAGGAATAAGGTGAAATAAATATTCTGAATAGAGTACAAAATTTTACATGTGGAGATGAATGCTGAGATGGCACAGCATGTAAAATCAGTGATTCTGATATTCGTTTCTTTTCTCTTCTAATTTTTTTTTGGCACTGCTTCTTTTTCCTCCCCTGGAGTTTCAGTATCACCTCGGGTTCTGTTCCTCCTCTCTTTTGTTCTTTTCCCTGTTTATAAACTTACTGAAGTAAGTCATTTATTCACAGTCTACTCCTTAATATAATATTTAGTCCCAACCATGTTCTTACACGCTGTATAAATTGTAAAGACACTTGGGGATCCAGCACTGGAAGAGACATGAAAATGTAGCCTTTAGTCATTCTATACACACATCCCTTCTGCCATAACCTCAACAAATGGTGGTTTGACATATAGCTAAAGGCTTCCTGTAACAGAACATCTCACAACTTTTAAAGAGTTCTTCCATGTATTGGGCAGAAGTGGGCTCTCTGAAACTTTTGTATACATTTTTCACTTGACTCACAGCATCTATAAAAAAGAAGCGTAGCATTCCCTCCGCATTACAATACTTCAAATGTCCAAAAGTAATTACCATAGCTCCTGTACTATACTGCAGGCTAACCATATCTAATTTTTCATTCATTCCTCATGTGACATGGTTTGAGGTAAATTGAGTATATTGCAAAATAATGGTTGTAGATTCTTCCCATCTCTGTACATGGCTTTGCAACTTGTCACAGAAGAATTTCTCTGCCACTTTGAATCTTGGTTGGCCTTGAGACCAGCTTTGACCAATAGCATACAGCAAGTGATGTTACGAGAGTTTTGAGTATAATGCTCAAGAAGCCTTACTGCTTAACATGAAATCATATTTTCTTGGAATCTGAGACATCCATGTAAAGAAGTATGGGCTAGTCATCCTGAGGATGAGAATAGCTCAGCTCTCAGCCACCACCAATCTTCAGACGCATGAAGGAGGCATTCAGTACCAGTCTAGCCATCAAATGACTACAGGTGCAAGAATGACCCCGGATTAGACCAGCAGAACTGCTCAGCTGAGTCCACCTTAACATACTCATCTCCAGAGTCATGAGCAAATAAATGATCATCATTTGAAACCACAAAATTGTTGTGTTTTGTTACCCAGCAATAAATAACTAATACAGCAAATTGCCCATGACCCATTTATAACTCCATCCTTTGGAGTATCAATTCCTTTGAAAGTACAGCACCCAATGCAGAATACGGTGTTCCTATTTACAATCTGTCTAAAGCAGGGTAGATCAAAATTGGCCTCTCCTACATTATATATACATCATTTCTGTTTAGAAGTTTTAAAATTGCTCTAAATTTTAAGGTATCACATTTTCTGATCTCCATTATAATCATTCTTTATATATAAAATACTATGAAAATATTAAATATGCTTGATACTTAATGGATTTCTTTTGAAATATTAATAATTTCTCAAATGTTTTTTCTTTTTTTTTTTTTTTGATAATTTATCTCCTTTTGTCTTGTCTCTTTCTGGAAACTCTATTAGTCGAACATCAGTCATTTAGGATCAATCCCCGAAGTTTATTATTTTTCTTTCTTCTCGCTTCTTTGTTTTAATTTATGAGATTTTTCTCTTTGTATCATCTTTTTAATTTTAAGAGGTTTCTCTTTTTGCTATCACTGTCCCTTTATAGAGATAAATGTTCCCATTTTAGAGATATAATAAATATTCTTCTCTCTCTAATCATATTAAATGTAAGTTTTCATCTATATTCTGTGTTGAGTCTGTTTCCTCTAGGTTCCTTCTTAAGGGACTTGTTTTTTGTTTTTAATTTTTTGTTTGGTTTCTTTTTTTATGCCAGATACTTTCTTTAAATAATTGGTGATTATTACAAGAAGTAGCTAACAAGTCACATTTAGCAATAAGATGCTGAAAAGCTGATAGGAACTATGGAGGGTGGAGAGAGTTTGGAGAGGAGAGAAAGGGAAAAAAGTTTGAGTTCTTAAATTGAGTAATCGGGACCCTCATATGTCAATATATAGTATTTTTGTGTTTTCTCTTTTTTCTTCAAGACTATTGAATTCTCAAGAGAAGTCTCCTCAGGATTTATGGTTGGTGTTCTGAGAGAAAGGTGGGAAACAAAGCCTAGAGTATTCATTGTGCTGACTGTAACTTGCTTTCCATTCCACTGCCCTCTCCAGCTCTCCCGCTGGACAGATGTCCCTAAGCCCTAAACTTCTCATTATTATATCTCTGTCACAATTTCTTCAGAGTAAACTTCCAGTCCCTACTGATTATAGAGGCATTGAAGGGATGCAGGGCTGTGAGAGAGTTGGAAATCTGAAGATGGGGAGGAGGCAATTATACATTTTATGTGCAAATCATAAACCAATATCCTATTGTCACTACTATTCCCCACGTCGTAACTTCTTTATTAACTTCAAGTGCTGAGAGTTATTAACTTCAAATGCTGGGGAGCCAGAATTTTGCAGTTTGAAGTTTGGATTGGCCCATTCTTTACTCATGGCCTCCTCTGCCAGTGCCTTCCACTTAGCTTCCTCCACTGATCTAAGTGAGTCACCACCACTCCTTCTGCCTCCAAGCCTCCAAATATGTGCTTAGAATTCTCATCTATCAATTTCTCTCCTCCAGTTCTCTGCAATTTTTCAAGTTTTACCTTTTTAAATTCTTTTATTGGCATTTCATTGGGATTTTCAAGAGGCAAATATGAGCAATGAGACAAATGGGCATTGGAGTCAAAAGTTTAGAATTATTTGTTTTTAAGTTAAGAAAGCAAATAATGTGCTCTTTAAACCCCATATATTGTCTAATTTTCTTGCCTAAAAATAAATAAAAATAATAATGCCAATGATAACACTAAGATAACGAGAGAGAGAGAAAGAGAGAGAGAAAGAGGAAACAAAGTCCAAAAAGGTTAATATAAGTTTATTTTTAAAAAGATATGTCAACTCAGCAGGTCTATAGATATCACTTATAAAAACTAGAACTCTCAGACTTTAATGGTGATTTGGTGATTTTATTAGCAGAACTGAAATATTCCTGAACTGAAATGCCACAGTATATCATTATCTTGGGCCTTCATCTTCAATCATCATGCTTTAGATTAGGGTCAACAAACTATAGCCCATGGGCCAATTGCCTGTTTTTGTCAATAAAGTTTTATTGGAACTGAGACACTTCCATTCACTCACGTTGTCTATGGCTGCCTTGGTGCTATAAACACTGCTAGTTACACCAGAATTGAGTAGTTATAAAAACAATTACTATCTGGGCCTTCACAGAAAAAGTTTGCTTATACCTGCTTTATATGGCTAAGCTCCAGGAATACAAGAGTTGTTACTTATTTTGTTAAAAAATAAATAAGTGGAGAATCAAATATGAAGAGCAGCAAATGTTTTATCTTTATTTCTCAATTAAGTAAAAAAGATTATGCTGCCTCAAGTATAAAAGGCAAAAACAATGTCTTGTGTATAGATTTTACTTGTAACATATTAAAGTCAAAATCTATTATAATGAAACTCTTAATATCATTAATTACATAAGGAATCAAAGTATCTAAGAATCTGATTAAATGCTTTTCCTTTAATCATGGTAGACACCACACTGTACAGGGAATAAAGGACACCTGAGTTTGAGTCTCATCTGTGCTATTAATATACTCTATGGCCTTGGGCAAGTCACAATCCCTCTAGATTTAAGTTTCCTTGTCCATAAAGACAGGGGATTGAATTGCATGGCCTTGCATTGCCTGTGATTCTCTAAGGTTGTAAAAACTATACAGTTAACAGCTTCTTCCCTTGCACATAATGTTATTAGGCTGTTCCACTGGTTTTAATATTTAAAAGAACAGTGTCAAGCACTAAAATGAAGAATACTAAAGCTGTGGCTGTATTATGATTTTTCTACTTCTATACTTTATTTGGGTTGCCTTAGAAAAATCATTTATGCAGTTCCATGCTCCAGTTTCCTTTTTACTAAAGCAGCAATAATAGTGTTTGTATTTTTAGGATATCAAGATATACTATTCTTTTTGGAAATGCTATTTGGAAAGACTTGGAAGAAAAGAAGTACATAAATATTAAATTCTTATTTTTAAATTAATTTTAGGCTATTATAATTTAAAAAATACTTAACCTCACCCTTTAAAATATTACATATAGAATGCAAATTAAATGCTAAATTTTACATAGTCCTTACTCATGTGTGAAAAAATTAGATATTCTGCATCGTAGACAACTCTTCTGAAATAATGTCACCATGTAATATCACTGTTAGCTTTCCCCGCCGAGAAATGCCGTTTTCATGAATAGTGATAAGAAAGAGATTTGAATGGAATTTTATATTCTCATGCTTTGTTACATAAAATTGTCACTCAGGACTATAAATTTTATCCCTTTTAGACCAAATATAAACTATCAATTGCAAATGTGTAGCATAGATTTCATTGCATTTCTTCCTATTTAATTTTTAAATGTCAAGTAAACAATGTTAGGCAAAGAGAACTCTGAATATGATTAGTTAGTATTAAATGCATTTAATCAAAACCATGATCCCTTCCTATTAATATATAATATTAAAAACCTTACTATTTATGCACTATACAGAAATTGGGAATGTTTGCCTTAGTAATCTAACTTAGAGTAAAATTTTTACAGAATAAGAATTTTAAAAGGTCTGAACCTTTTAATAATATGACAAAATTACTTCTTTTTAAATAGTCTTCCTTAGAGTTTGATAACTTACACTAGTAATTATAATACAAATTTTATCTTGATATTTAAGTAGAAAATATGATTTCATATTAAATGAGCTTAAATGTCTTTTGGAAGATGGTAAAGTAATTTTAAAAATACTCTAAATAAACATAGTATTCAGTCACTTTTTTAAAAAAATCATATTATCTGTAGATAGAGTAATGGTCAGGAAAATGCAGTGCTGTTGTTGAAGATCCTGTCATTATCTGCTGAGCTGAAATTAATTATTGAATAGTGATGAGGTATCTATAAAGTTAATTGGAAACCTGCAAGGCCTTACCTTTGAAGGAATTTATAAAAAATGACTAATGAACGATCTGGTTGAACAAAGACAATTACGTTATCAAAATGGAATTCTTATAATATTTGTGTCCTTTAAACCTCACTTCCTATCATTATTCCTTCAGAACAGACTGATGATGTATATTGTTTTACAGTCACAATTTAGGACCACAACTCTGGTCTTGCTCCTGTAATAATGGTATATTTTACCCATATCCTATTATACCAACTTTTCACTTCATTTATAAAGACTTTACAGGTTGTCTATGGCTTTCCTTTCAAGTTCTTGTGAAGCTCTATCTCGTTACCTTTCATAGCAGTTCACTCTAAAAGGTTTATATTTAGCCTTAAGTTTTTTGTTTTTCATTTGAATTCATACTTTAACTTTTTACATAGAATTTCTCTTCTGATTATTCTGAGCATTGTTGCCACCGTGACATTCTTTTCTTAACTAATGAACAAGCTCTGGGATCATTGAGATTCACTTCCTACCTGCTGATAAAATTGTAACTGGTCAAGAGAATCTTTTAGTTCACAAAGCCAACTCCATATGACTCCTGAGATACTTTCCACCATGCACGATGCTTTAAATTCATGATAATATGTTAATTACATAGCCCACTCTCAGCAGCAAGACTAAATATGCTACTGATTTCAGGACAACAGTAGTTTTATGTGAAGCTGACATGAGGTCAATACCATCCTTGTTGCTTCGGACAACTTCTTAGCACTTAAATACAACTTTTAAAAATAAAAAAATTTCCTTATGTATCTAGCCCAAATGGTCTGAGAAGATATTGCTGACACATGAAATAACAAAGGAGCCAACATAATTAAAACAGAGTGCACAAAAGGAAAATTGCAGGAGTGAAAGTCAAATGTGAAATGGAAGAGGCACAGTTCATTTGCAGTGGGAAGCTTTTAAGTTGGATCCTAATTTTGCCCACCTTCTGGTATTCATGTTCTTGTTTACCACACAGTGCTTTAGTGTGGGCTGGACTTGGTGACTTGCTTCTAATGAAGAAAATACAGAAAAAATCACGGGCTATCACTTCCAAGATTAGGTTACGAAAGACGCTGGTTTCAAATTTGTTTGCCTTCTCTTACTATCATACTTGCCCTATCTAATGGAAGCCAGCTGCCATGTTGCAAACTGACCTAAAGAGAAGCCTGTGGCAAGAACAGAGGGAAGCTTACACCCAACAGTCAACAAGGAACTGACATCTAAAAACAACCACACGACTGAGACTGAAAGTGCATCTTCCACAGTGGATTCTTAGGAGACAGCAGCCTCTGTCAATACCTTGATTACAACTTTCTAAGAGATCCTGAACCAGAGGAACCAATTAAGTTGCACCCAGATTCCTGACCTACAAAAGCTGTGATATATAAATGTTTGTTGTATTAAGTCTCTAAGTTCGTGGGTAAGTTGTTATATAGCCAAAGATGACTTATCTATGACCTAAGGTTTATAGGACATTGTGATTATTTTTCATCTTTCTAGGAGAGAGAGAAAGCTATTGGAAATTTTGGACAGAGAGTGGTGACTTACATTTTAAAAAGATTATTCTTGCTACTGCATTGGGAATGGTTTTAGGGGAATAAGGACATAAGCAAGAAGAAGAGTGTCTTAGTCTTTTCAAGCTATTATAACAAAATATCATAGACTGGATAGCTAGCTTATAAACAGCAAAAATGTACTGCTCACAGTTATGGAGGCTGGAAGTCTTAAGATCAGGGTGCCAGCATCGTCAGGTTCAGATTACTGGTATTGGGCTGCAGACTGCTGACTTCTTGTTATATCCTCACATGGTGGAAGGAATTAGTAAACACTTGGGATCTTTTATAAGAGCACTAACCCCATCCATGAGGGTTCCACTTCCCAAAGATACCACCTATTAATACCATTACACTGGGCTTTAGGATTTCAACATATGAATTTGAGCAGAAACAAACATTCAGTCCAGAGCAGAGTTAAGAAGCTATTGCTTTAGTTCAAGTAAGAAGATAGAAGTCTGAACTAAGGTATAAGCAGTAGAAGTTATAAGAAGTGGTCAGAATCTGAAACATTTGAAGAAAGAGCAAAGAGGATTTGCTGAGTTATTAGAAAGAAGGGAAAAAGTTAAGAATGTCTCTAAAGTATCAGACAAGACGTATCTGCATCTATAGAAGTATGGAAAGCTATGTGATAAGGAAGTTTGGAGGTGGTGAACATAAGGAGCTCAGTTTGAGGCCAGTTCATTGATGCCTAATAGACATCCAAGTGAAGCTTTAATTCATCAATTGAATGTATGAGTCAGATGATCAAGGGAGAGGGCCTAATTGCAAATATGAATTTGGGAATATTCAGACTACCTATGTATCCAAGCCTCGAAAATGTATAAGCCCATCTAGAAGCTTATATATCAACAGAAAAGAAAAGTTCTAAGGATCAAACTGGGGGTCAGCCCCAAAATTTACAGGTCAGGGAGCTAAGGAGAATCCATCAGAAGAAACCTGAGAGGAAATAAACTAAAAAAATAAGGAGACCAGGAGAATGTGATATTCTGGAAGTCAAGAGAAAAATTTGTTTCAACACATCATGTTTAAATACATCCGTCAAATGCTGCTGACAGGTCAGATACCATTCAGAACTGGGAATGGACCATTAGTTTCAGCAACATGGAAGTCAGGTTGCTTGGTGACCTTGATAAGATAATCTGATAGACAGGGTGAATTGAAGAAAGAATAAGTAGAGGAAAATTTTTTTTAAGTATAGAAAAAATATATGATGCATTATTGCTGTAAAGAGAAGGAGAGGAAACAAGTGGTTACTTAAAGAATAAGTGTGGTTAAGAGAGTTCTTTAAGCTAGGAAAAATAATAGGAGCATTGCGTGCTGATAATTCATTTAAAGAATATAAGTAGTTGCCAGAAAATGAAGCAAAAGTTGGAAATAGAAAGTCGTTCCATGAAAAAAAAAAAATGCATGTAATTTCGAGGAAGAAACTAGTTTGTCATAATTATTTTTAAACTAAAAACAGATTTTTAAAATTCTACCCTGAGTATTGACTGAAAAAAAAAAATGCAAGTAGGAGCACAATCTTATGAGGGAGCCATAAAGTTCTTTATTACAAGACTCAATCTCTCTCTCCGTATTTTTAAATCTATTAAGGAAATATTTGTGACTTTTTACTATTGCAAAACAAATAAAATTATAGTTTATGATTCAGTATATGCAACTGATGTTATTTTTATTTTCTGTCACCTTCACAACAATTATGTAGCACTGCACAGTATTTTTTCCCCTTATCTCTAGCAGTCATTCTCAGATTCTGTTGTAAGAACCACTTGGAGAGCTAGTGAAAAATGAAGATTCTTTGCCCATAATATGCACAAATGATTTGGTAGGTTTGGAATAGTGCCCCAAATCTGCAGTTTTACCAAGGCATTTTTAATACACATGCCCATGCAATTTTGATGAGACAGTCTACACCATTTATTGAGAAAAATCTCTTAACAGGGCTTTGAGATTAGGAAGAAATATTAGGACAGATTTGCTATAATGTTGGAAGCCAGATGAAGAGATGGACTATAGTAAAACTGAAAGGCTCCCTGGCTCCGGCCACTACTGGATTAAAATACTAGCAAATTTTATGTTTTAGTTATTTGATCCTTTGATCCTTTCCATATCTCCTGTGAACAGCCAAAAAAGAAAAAAAAAGAAAAAAAAGAAAAAAAAAGTTTAGTCTTAACTGAGATTAGAGAATTATTTAAAGGTCTTCATTTTGAAGTTTTTATGCCTAAATGATTGGGAAATATCTTAATAGAAACTTAAAGCATTTATAATACAAATGTTTGTTCTCAATTTAGTAGTGCTAAATACCCAATTCTCAAATATTCAGAACAATTTATCAGATTCATAAATTACCCATATTCCTTACAAGTGGCTCCTCTTCTAGCCTTTTTCATTTAGGTTCTGTACATTTCAATAGCCTACCAGAGAACAAAAAAAAAGAAGAAGGCTAACATGAAAACAAAATGCTCATGATCAAAAATTCAGAATCTTTCATGATCTGTGTGCTTTGGTGTACTAAAATATATAGAGCAGGGAATAGTTTGCCTTGAAGAAATGATGTAATAAAGTGACAAGAATTTGACCATTAGTGTTATTCATTGATAAAAGGTAAGGGACACACAATAAATACAAATACCAGAAAATGGGCAACACTTAAGACTTAAGTGTTAAGAATTTAACACTTAAGTGTGAATTTGTTCATTGTTGCTATTTGGGGTAAGGAACTGTGCTAGAAACTTAGAATATGAGACACAATGCTTGTCTTAAGAGAGTTTGTAGTTTAATATAGAAAGACAAATTGACAACTGCTAAATAATTTACTAAGGGCTATGATTGAGCAATACATGTGGTACTCTAGAAAACTGAGAAAGAAAATCTAGCTTAGATAAGGTAAGGGTTGGAAATACTTCCTGCGTAAGGTAGTCCTGTGTTCTAGGTGAGAAAAGTTGTGTCCAGGAAGGAAGCAGAACTGAGATGGAATTTTAGACAGAAGGATGTAGTGTGCACGGGCATCAAGGTGTGTGCTGTGTATGAAAAACTGAAAGCAGCCTGGGAAGTTGAAGAAATCAATGAGGAAAAATAGAGTTAAATCAAAGATGGATCTCATGCCAAACTAAGGAGTTTAAAGTTGATTCTGCAGGTCACAAAGATCAATAAAGTGGAGGCCTAAGGATTAGACCCTCCTACATATGTATTAGGTTTAAACAGCACAGTATTAACAAACAAAACTTGAGTTAGCATTAAAAATCAGAAAAATTCATATAGAATCCAGATCCTCAGTCTGTAAGGGGTAGTCAAGGTTCTGCAACCGGTTAGGAGGCAAAGCCAGAGTATGAATCCAGAAGTACTGGCTGCAGAGATTTTGTACATGATCATCGTATTATGATCAAGATATCTAGGCTTTGAAATTGCATGGGGTGTCCAATTTATAGGCTATGGTATATCAAGGAAAAGTTAGAAACTGTGATATGACAAACATCAGAAAAGTTTCCACTTGCCCTTTTGTTAGGTGGGTTATGATAAAAGAAGTTTAAATTTGGAAAAGAGTGGAAACTATATTGGGTCTTGAGGTTTTAAAAATCTTTTTGAATGTTCCTTCTAAGTTTGTCTTATGCAAAGGTATTATCCAACTCCCATAGCAAAAATGGATATAATAGAGTTAACAGAAATTCCTGTGATCCTTCAGGTCAAATGGGCTCCTGTGATACCTTAAAATACTGAATGGTCTTTACAGCTCAGTAAATGAGTCCTGGTACCAATAACTTGGAAATTCATTCCTTCAAGATTGATGTGGGTAGCAAGGCCATCAGAGTGGCAATGACATGTTAGCTTTTATGAGAGAGTACTTATTTTCTTAGTTTTCTGTGTGCTTTATTTTCCAGGACAGGGAAAATAATGAATATATTTTGTGTCCTTTGTATTTTAAAAGTAGGCTATATTTATTTTTGAAAATAAGAAAACTTAGAGAAGCTGAATGAGAAAAAGGAAAATTATTGGTATTCTTACAACCAAGAGATAACCACTGTTAAACTTTCTATGTATTTCCTTCAAGACATGTGTATTTGTAAATATTTTAAAATTTTTATTTATGTACACATGAAAATGTTGGCACATTGCATAAACATTCCAATCACCATTCTAAAACATTATGTAATATTTTGTGGCATGATTGCGTCATCAATTATCAAATAAATCCTCAATTGTGAATCATTTAGTCAGTTCTAATTTTCCCCTGTTAAAAAAAAAATACAATAAATTCTTACACATACAAATACATATATGACACTTGACACTTTTTTTCTTAATATAAATTTTTAAAAATTGAATTGTTAGCCCATGTGTGTAATTTAAACCTTTTGGTACATACTGCCAAATTTCTTATTCCATCATTGCTTTTACTTTTTGTCAAACCCAGTTAATAGAAAAATAGTATCACATTAATTTAATTTTTATTTAACTGTTTTTATTTATTTTGTTGTAGGTATGAGATTGGAAACTATTCACATATGTTTTTCTAAATGATTAGCTGATTATCTCAATACCAAATATTTGATTGTTTCCTTCTAACTCAAACACTACTTCATTATATGAAGTAGTCATTATATCATTTCGGTTATTATATATGTTGTTACATTTCTAGATTTTCTTTTACATTTCAATTATCTGCCTGTTAATTTGTGTTAATACTCATATCACAATGTATTAATTAATAATAATATAAAACACATTTTAAATTTTACCTCAAATACTTTTCTTGAAACAAAAATTTTGGACATATTCTTATAAGAAAAATCTAATTGGGATATTGCGTAGAATTGTGCTAAATTTATATATTCACTTGGAATGGATCGACATCTTTGCAATATTGAGTATTCACATCTGTTATCTCTCCATTTATGCAAACTAGTTATATAAAAAGATACTAATTTTCTATGTTTTTTTTATGTAAGTTCTGTCCATTTTTTAGGTTCATTACTGGATTTTTTTTTTTTTTATCAAGAGTGGGATATTCTTTTTATTCTCCAAGTATTTTTTTATTAAATGTAAGATTATTACTGATTTAGAAGTATCTATTTGTATCCACTTTTCATATTTATACATTGGTTTTAAACAATTTCAGCTGATTCTCTTTGGTTTCTCAATAAATAATCATATCCTAAAATATAATTTTGGAGCTCTCTTTTCAGTCTTCCATTTCTATATACAGCTGTCTGGCTCTCTTCACATTATCAAGTAATCAAAAAGTTTACATGGAAGTGTAGACCAGAGGACAAAAGTAGGGAATGGGTCCTTGGAGGGTTATCTGATGTACCTTCTGTCAAGGCCCAATGTCCAGCACCTATGACAAATGATTGTTTTAAGGGAATTAAAGAAATTCTGCAACTCTCATTTTAATTCTGCATCATATATCAAACTTTCTGTTCAAGGTACTGAGTAGGCTTTTATTTTTTCCTTATTCTTTAAGGGGTAATAAGTTCCTTGAGCATATAAGAAGATAAACAGCAAGCTATATTCAAACGGAAAGAAAAGCAAAGAAGTCAGTAGTCACTAGTGCCCTAGCATAGTGTCTGGGACACAGTCAGTTCTAAATAAGCTTTAAATAAAAGCCACATTTAAAAGGCCTAGAAAATAATAATAAAAGCTTCATAAATTGACTTTGATTACTAAGTCTGAAATTAAAAGGGACTTTTTCTAACACTAGCATCTTCATTTGCAGGAGCAAGGAAGAAATGTCATTACATGAAAGAATGTCAACTGATAAGAAAAGCAAATAAAATCTTTACTATCAGTTTAAAGTGACAATATCTTGTGATTACCTTTTGCTCAGTCATCACCTTGAAGAGCACATACCAATGAATAGTTGGGTTTAAAACTGCAAAATTATGACTGATGATATAGCAAATGTAATATCAATGGCATTTTCCAATTCTGGACATTTTGTTGTTGTTTTTCATTTCTTCTTAAATTTTAGAAGGGGAAAAAAAATCCCTCTTTATGCCTGTTTCTCAAAGTGGAGAGAATTATTGTCTGTACTGGATTGATAGGACTCTGAATATGGCCCGTAACATATTTAATTCATTTCCTTTTCTTGAAGCAACATAAGCTAATACTGCTTCTATTGTCATAGAAAACGTAAATAAATAACTACCCCACCAGTCTAAAAATATAGTAGTTCGAGCCAAGAGATAGTTAAGAAGAATGAAGTTAAAACTGGCCTTTAGCATGTTTTATCGTGGTCCATTTCTTTAGACAATTAATGCTTAGGTTTTAAGATCATGAATTTATTTTGAGATGTCAATTTTAAGACAGTGAGAGAAAAACATTCAAGGCAATGATAATGTCCCACTTTAAAGTTCTTGTGTTTCTACTTAAATGGTTATAATAACACATGCTGTAGAAATTTTCTATATTTATTTTAAAATTACTGCTATGTGCATATGTATTATTCTTGGTAGGATGGGCATCTTCATATCTAGGGCATCCCACTATGATGACTGATTATGTTCCAGCTGGTCTTTCTCTACTGAGGAATGAAAATTTTTTACTGGCGTAAATTTAATCAGACAATCTTGTTAAATGTGGCACTGGTCCCAATTTGTTGAAAGTTTTGAAAAGAGACAGTATAGGAGGAAAGACAAAAGCAACAATCTTTAATATCATGATCTTCTCTAATACGACTTCTAAAGTCTGACCATCTTTAATTCATATGCATCACTTACTAGCTCTATGACTTTCAAAGTTCTGTGAAATCCCTTTAGTTCTTGGTTTTCTGTAAGTTGGAGAATTATCATGAGGGTGAAAGGAGAGACTGTTTGTATATGCATTTAGCCAAGAGTCTCACATGTGAAGTGGACAATACATATTTCCTTCTACTGTTACCCTGATATTTTCCAACCAGTGTCAAAGAATGATTTGCAAACCACCTGTATTATGATCACTTGAGGCACTTGCTAAAATACAAATTCTCAGTCTCTCTCAGCACAGCTGTTTCAAGACTTCTAGGGTTGAGGCCTAGAGATCCATATTTTTCACAAGAACTCCAGGTGATATTTACGCACATTAAAGTTTTTAAAACATTACTTAGATACTTGAATTTCATCTTTTAATGTCGCTTTATCATCTAGCAGTAGTTTAAAAAATCACTCTTCTGTAACTACATCATTATATCTTATCAATATGCTATCTTCCTGGAAGAAAACAAATGCATGCTGCTGGAGTTTGTATTTAAAGTGCCCACTCCCTCTTCCACCCACCCTAGCTCAGTCCCATTCAAAACTGCATCCAGTGTCCCTTGAGTCTTCTTCATCTCTCTTTTCCCTGTACATTAGCAGCTGGATCTTTCTGAAGTCCTCATTAGACACCCTTGTCTTCAAAATCTTTTACTTAATCATTTTCTACATGATAAATTCTAAGTTCCTGATCATAGAAAACAAAATCTTCAAAAATATGCCCCTAACCCTCTTTTCAGTCATATCTCCATCCTGTCCCTGGCATAGTAAAAACTCCACTGAAAGAAAAAAAAAAAATCTCACCATTTCAAATAAATAGTTCTGCCCTGCTTCAGTGTTCTTTCTTTAGTCAACAATGACTTTAAATTTCTTCCTGTTGAAATCATGTCCACCAATATCCAGTCTGAAGGCCACTTCCTCCCAAGAGGTTTTCCTAATCTCTCCAGCTGGAAGAGATTACCTTCTTAAAGCCCTTAGTTAGTTACACTTTTACAACACTTAAGATTTTTCTTTTGGTTTTATGTCCCCTATTAGATTTTTTGTTTCTTGCAGACAAATAACGTATCACCTCTTCTTCATTTCTCATCATTCTCAACATTAATTCTAGACTCAAGATGGTTATTCTGAAGTAACTCCTACATGAATAAATAATAGTAACACGTAATCTGCAATAATGCTTTTCTAGAGACACTCAACTTATGAAATATTTCTCCTTGATACTTAATAAGTTTTATAGCTATGCATTTAGCTATACTTATTATTAATAATACTAGGATGGTCAAAACCTTAAATTACTATCAAGCCCCGTATATACAAGATGAAACAGTTTTAGGAAGTTCAAAATAGAAAGAATTTTGGGCTTAATTATTTCTTTTTTTCTTGAAAATGAATATGCAATTAGTAACTGTAGTACAATAGTCATACTTAAGAGCTTGGGTCTGAAAATTCAAGATGAAGAGTTGGTTAAGTATATTGTTATAGCAAATTTAATGATTCAATATGGAATTCTCTCTCTGAAATTTTTTATCTGTTTGGATTGCCTATTAAAAATTCTTAGCCCAATTGTATTATAAATCCCATATCAAAATGAGCCTAATAATTATGACTTTGTTTTTCTTTTGCCACATACAGCTTAATAACTGCTGGTTCTCTCTCTTTTGTCCAGGAGTTCTGAAGAGGGTGACACATCAGATATGTTATTTGCCCACGGTTGCCATAGGTACAGCACAGGTAGGGAGATCCCACAGGAAAATGGGCCCTCAAACTATCATTACATCATTAAAAAGAAAACATAAACATCATTTATTCCTAGCTAAACATTTTGATTTTCTGCTGTCTTTGTAAGGTGGGGTAGAGAGGTGGGACGAATGTTCTAATTTGAAGTAATTTGAAATAAAAAGAAGTTGTTATATGTAATTATTTCATGTGTTATTGATTCATTTTAACTAAGGTTTAGGTCTATATCATGCAAGAGCTATGTGCAAATTACTCTGAAATTATAATCAACTTTGGCAGTGTTGTAACTTTAAAAAAATCTTTGGTTTTCATTAGAATTATTTATTCCTATTCATAAGGAAAAGCATTTGAATTTTTCTAATACAAGGAATGCTGTACTGGTAAAAGTATGTGATGGTAAGAATGGGGATGTCCCACTCTGGTTCTTAATTTCACGTCCTACAAAATGATGAATGGATACTGCATCAGTTCCAGGGGCCCCTCTTGATAATAAAGAATTGTACTTGGCCATTATTTTTACGTACTCATATTCATAATCATTAAGATACAGAGTATATTCATGATGGTCCTAAGAGTGGAGCATGGAACAGGATAATTTATTGAGATATATATATTTTTTTCATTGCTATGGAAGGATTAGAAAGAACAAGAGCTATTTTTACTTTATTTTACTCCCTTTCTAATTCCAAAAAGTCGCCAGAATTTGTGTTTCTTTTTTTTATCTGAAGATAACCTCCCTTTCCAGCTTTTGGTTTCAAAAGCCTCAGTTTATTGAGGAGTTATGCTGGAAGCTGGAGAGAGAGGCAGAGTAATGAGAGAAGATGCAGAGGGGGCGGGGGCAGAGGCATCAAAGTAGAGAAAGATGATTGTCTTAACTGCGAAGGAGATGGATGGCTACTGGACCCAGAATTAACAAGGATCTCTGCTTCAGTCCTCTCTGAAACTCCAAGAATATGGAAGAAACTGGGAGAGGTTGGTTGAGTACATGGCACATCTAGGGCGACTGATCTTGAAGGACTTAGCAAAGATTCCTTTGGAACTACCTACCTTCACGAAGAGGTTGGCTTGTTTACTGAACGTGTCATCAGAGTCATACCTGACTGAAGAACTGAGCCCTTCCCCCATTTTCCAGTCATCTTGTAAAACTCCTGAATGCCTGTGTGGTCCAAGAGAGGCAAATGAATGTTGCCAAAATGACTGAATTTGGATCTCTTACCAGCCAAACAAGAGGAGGCTTGAAATCAGATTCAGTTTAACTTAATGACAACAAAGATAACATGACATTTCTTGTGCCTGTGTTTAGAAACTGAAAATTTAATGGCAGCAAGTATTGAGCAATAAAAATACTTTTGAAATGAACTATAAACATAATTTTGAACAGTTAAGTTAGAATTATTTTCCTCTGCTACAAACATCTTGAATGTATAGTTTAAACTATATATGTCGAATATATATATATGTTCCATCAAAGTAAAAGAGTATTACAGTTTTTTAGAATGGATCATTGTAGATAATAATTGTCTAGAATTTTTTTAATGCTCAGAAAAATTTAAAGTTCCCAAATCTGTTTTTACAAATCAATATAATGAAACCAAAAAAAAAATAGAGCGTTTTTCAGCACTTATTCATAAACATCACTACACATTCGAGATATTTGTCTCCACAAAGCTTAGTTTTCTCAAGAGAGAGCCCCATGAACTTGTCACCATTCCTAATATAGTGGTGGGAAAACACTCTACTGTGTTTCAGCTATCCTAACTCTAATCCTAATTTCTGACCATCATTCTGTGGCCTTGATTAAATTGATTAAATTGCTTAACTTCTCGGATTCTCAGTGGTATTATCTATAAATTACAAAGAGTGTGATTGAGATTCCAACACTTCAGCCAACTTGAATTCCCTGTAATAAAAATAACTTTTCCAAATACTTTATTTCTCTGGGCTTTAGTCCAATATCCTAAAACTGCCATCGTATCTTGCCAGTGAGAGTTGGAGGAGTCATTGGAACGATCCCCTTTTTTAATGTCCTTGGAGTCCATTCGAGTTACACAACAAGTAATCTCAATACTACAGCATTAAACTCACACCAGTATATAAATAAAGGCAATATTACCTACACCTCATTTTACTCGCAAGAAGCCTTTCAAACCATTTAAGTTCTTTCAACGAGAATCCACTAAGACTCTCATCTTAAAATAATTCAACAAGAATATACTGCCAACATTGATGCCAGCTACAAAGGATGAGATCTGAAAGTGTTTTACATAATGGCAATGTTTTTGAAATAAGCATCATCCTTTAGTCTATATATTGTATTCGATTCACTAAATATAAGAAATGTATGTTTGCCTTATTTTTGATTTTCTTAAAGAAGTAACCTTTTCTAAAGGCATCTGTTAAACATGTGCCCACTGCTAACCAAAGACACAGGATATCAAAGTGCCAGCATTCTTTTGAATTTCAAGATCTAAAATGTTCGCTGGAAATTAGTTCAATAACTATAAGTCACAATGTGCATTTTTTAAAATTTGCACATTAGCCTTTATCAATGGGAATTGTTTGCACCAATATCTTAATGGGACTAAAACAAAGACATTCACTAGAACTTGGAATATTCAGATTTGTCCACAGAATTTGAGCACAGGAAAGAAAGCAGAGAAATGTAATTTTATTTTATAGATAGGAAACCTGAAGCAGAGACATCATTAAGTGAGTTCTACAAAGCTTTAGAGTAGGTAACATTAAATCCAGAACATAATGAATCTTAGGCCAGTTATCTTTCATTTGATGAAAATAGGTGAAGTTAGAGGGATTAATTATCTCAGTAAAATTTTCTGCTTATATTTTATACTTACTGAATATAAGTGTAAGAATATTTAATCAATAAAGTAAGTTTATGCTTACTCTTTAAAAAGACAATATTATAAATAACTAACACAAAATAGATAATCTCATGGGAGGTTCAACCTGTCTTATGAAGTGTCTATGAAATTTTTACATCTAAATACCAAAGAAATCATATCTTTGGTTTCCTTAATTCACAGAAAATAAGCAGTCAAATTGTAGGAAAGCTTTATACAAATAGACATATATCATTTTTCTCTCCCCCTCTATATTTAAAAAATGTATTTATATTTATATGTAATAAATGTATATATTTATATGGACCTACCCTAAAGTACCCATGTTTTTAATCCATGATTTTAAATTATCAACTCTTTATAGACCACAAAAATATGCCCACATGTATGACTTTAGTTGTAAAGCAATCTTTTGTAATAGTATATAAACCACTTCCTGATAGTATTAGCATCCATTTCCTAAATTCTCTATGTTGTATTCACTTTGTCAAACGGGAAATGCAAATCCTCCTTCTTTGTTATCCTTCCATTAAAGATATGCCACTTCATCGAATTAAATAATTTCGTTGAACACAAACCAACCATTAGAATGAGATTCCGAATACCAAATATACGTATACATTATATACCCTTTCATTCTTAAAAGTATGGGAGAATAGAAGGGAGTAAGTAAGAATGATAAGTGTCAGGCCAAGGAAATTTCCCTTTACCTCTTAGTTCTTTTGGCTGGCTAGTCGAATAATTCAAATGACATATAGCAGATTAACAAGAGAAAATCAAATTTTAATATGTAATCATGAGGGGATTCGCATAAGCATGAAAATTCCAAAGACAGTGGAGCAAAATGAGGTACAAAAGTCATCTTGGACCAAGGATGGGGAGGTAGGTAGGCAATTCATAGGCAGATGAGAAAGATTAAGCACTTGGCCAGCAAATTCCTGCAGGGTCACCAAAAAACAATGGAACACAGGAACAGATTTTTGCTTGGATCTTCCTTATCTGCCACACTTAATTCACATGTGCTGAGGTAAATAGGCTAAGGTGAATATGCTAAGGTACCCTTCCTGAAGCAGTTTTTTCTATCTGAATCTTTTTAGGCAGGAAAGGCAGAAGTATCAAATTCATGAGTTTGTTGGGCTTTAATTGTTTTCAGCTCTAATAATCTGTTCTAATAATCTAATAATCCAATAATTGGCATGCCAGGGTGCCAGGGAGACTCATGACCTCCACAGAAGCAACTCAGCTGTCCTGTCCTTAGATTCAGACAAAATAAGACCCAGCACAGGGTCCCACACTTATATGGACCTTCACTTATATTTTTGTCCCCGGTATTATTTTGTCTTAAAATATTAAGAACTGGCTTGCATTTAAATATAATTTCAGCCTTCTTGGTAATAATCATTTATCTGAGATTCTTCTTCAGAACCAATAATATATATAGCACCAATCTGGCCGCCCCCCCAAATTTTCTGGCTTTTCATTAAGTTAATGAGGCCTAGTAAGATTTCTTTGATTTCAGTCCTATGCTTTGTGAAATTGACCTCAGCTACATTTTGTTGTGTCTATAAACCTCTTTCCCCTATGATTCTGAGTTTAGCAGCAATGAGTGATATTTGTATGAAAAGATTCCAGAGCTGTCAGAAATAAATTTCTATTGTTTACAAGCCACCTGATATATGATAGTTTGTTACAGTAGCCTGAACAGACTAAAATGCAAGTGTAAGACAAGGTGAAATACCTGCATACACACATACGTAGGGGTTCAGAATGAGCCAGCCAAGATATGCCTCACTGATATGTGTATTATTTGGAGCTAAAGGCAACTGAGACCTTGCCTTTTCCCCCTACCTCCCCTCAGCCTTAACTATCTAGAAGAATTTAAATTAGGAGTCTGGCTTGTAGTAAGAGTTATCACCAGAAATGACTTTTTACCTATCTATATGGTAGGACAAAATAATAATTACTGAACACGTGCTCTCCCTGCAATTACCTTCTGAAGCCCCAAGACGCATTGCCTCATTCCTAGTACAGATGTCTTTTATACCTCAATTTCCCTTTCTGTGATTGAACCTTTCAAGTATGTGGGGTCTCTCACTGTCTTCGCGTATGCTGTGTTCCCATGCATACATCTGCCAAAGGTAAGCAGTCCTCCTACCCCGACATTCACCGCCCTCCCACACCCATCTCTTTTTTATTGTTTTTGTGTACTTATCTGGCAAAATAAAGAAATGTTAGCTTTATGTTGACCCTTAGTTGTTGGGGGTTTTGTTTGTTTGTTTGTTTGTTTTGTTTTTTGAGATTTTATCATTTCAAAATTGAGCGAACTGAGGAGTTACACAACCATCAAATCTCTATAAAGGACATTCCCTGGTATTCTAAGTGAGAAGCAATTTCTCCATTTTCCTGAGTGAGCTCAGCAAGGCTATAGGTAGGGTCTGATAGCCTGATAGACTTAGGTCACCACAGAAGAAAAACAAAAATGAAGATGGAATAAAGGCAGGGGATGAGCCCCTCCAACTATGACTTCAGATAAGATTAATTGATACTATTTTTCTACTATCCTTATTATAACCTTGTTTTTTGAAAAGAACGTGATTTATGTTCACATGGTTATGTTTAGTAGCCCTAATAGTAAACTGATTCAAAATTGCTATTTCAGTTTTGTTCTAATAATTTACACAAGTATATCCTATATTCCATAGAGCTTTATGCTATGAGATGCTGTACCTCGAGGAAAATGCTAGATGTTTTTGGAAAGTTTAGTGCATTTTCTCTCAGCAACCCCCAACTCTCCCATCATCCGCATCTCTAGGAGATGCTAAACCATCTTCATCCAGATTTAATTCCTAGGGAACATTAGCATATTAAAGGCTCTGATAACTGCCAAAGGGTTATTCTTTTGTTTTGTTTTAAATTGTTTAATTGTGTTCAACTCACCTCAACATTTCTCAAACTTTCAAACTTATTCTGGCAACTTTTTCTATTGCTTTTTTAGATAACATCTATTAGTATTCCAAGATAATGTCCTTCCCTCAAGACCAACTTTGGGGAACTCTGTTCTGTTTATTGTGTAACCACAGTGGTTCAGACTATACATTAGAAAGTGCTTCAAATCAGACTTGAGCAATTATTCAACAGTTAATGGTCTTGAGGTTCGTGGAAGTCAAATGCACATCTAATCTCCACTTGCTGGCTCTATGACTTTCGGTGAAGGTGAATCCTTTCACTTTTTTGAGTATCAGTTTCCTCAGCTGTAAAATGGGACACTAGTAAAGATCCAGGGGGAGCATCCACACAGTATATAAAGTTCCCAGTGCGCAGCTTAGCACAGAGAACTCAATAAATGTTTTGTCCCCAGCCCTTCCTCACCCCCTACATTTTACAAATAAATGGTTAAAAAATGACACATACACACATACAAAATCTTAATTAAAAACAAAAACTTTTCCTATTCAAGTTTTTAGAAATTCTAAGGAAATGATATACTTTACTCATCTTGAGTTCATGGGCTACCTGCAATTTCCATGACTACTGAAAAATAATTTTACGCGAGACTAATTGCAAAGCAGATCAATTCTTAGAGCAAATGTCCTTGAAAATGTCTCTTTAATTTCCATTTAATTTGAACAGATGTGTTTGCAGTCCTTATTCATGCAAAACTCCCATTGACATCACTTAGTTTCAAACTAAATTAGGTAATGTAAATCATAAAAGCAGGATCACTGAACAGATACAAGATTATTGTGCTCATGCTATGGCTCCACAACTTAAAAAGCTAGGACAAGACGACTCAGTGGAGGAACAAAACAGTGATCGAAATGTTGAAAGGCAAGACCTTAAATGAAAGCATAAACTAAAATAAAGTAAAACTTTAGGCCTTGTCAGGATGATCTAAAATGGAATTTACAGAAACAAGTGATACATTACGTATTGCCTTAAACGCACCTCTAGTTAACTGTATTTGTTCATTGTGTAGTTGGCGAATGCTTAGTGTGAGCCAAATTCAATTCTAGGCATACTTGTAAATAAAATAATGAACAAGACCACCAGGTTCCACTCTGTTTTACTTGACCTTACATTTTTGTAATGGGGAAAGGAGGAAGGAGGAGGGGTCAACAAACAAACAAAAAACAAGGGCATATATGTCAACAAGTAGGAAAATTTTAAACAAGCTACATTCTATGATGAAAATAAAACAGATTATTATATTAGTGAGAGAGTTAGGGGAAACACGAGGGAGTGGTCATAGAAAGTCCCTCTAAAGGTGTTTTGCTGTTATTATATCTCTACTTCTAGTTTATTTTTTTCATTTGGTGGGAGTGTTTTATTATTTGTGTATTCTTAATATAACACAATGTCTGGTATATTGTGGTGGTGAATGACGAATAGAGAATTTAATATTAGAAAATAAGTTTAAACTTCAGCACAAGGGATTTAGTTTAGTTATTACTAAATATTCCAATCCTGGAGTGTAAAATCTCTAAATAGTTTTGTAATTTGAAATTCTGAATTTCTTTTGTGTCTTCGTCTGCTCTGGCTGCCATAACAAAACACTACAGACTAGGTGGTTACACAACTGAAATTTAGTAGTTATGAAGATTAGAAATTCAAGATCAGGGCGCCAGCATGGTTATGTTCTGGAGAGAGCTCTCTTCCTGGTTTGGCTTTTCATTGTGTGTTCACATGGCATGTGTGGTGGAGAGAGAGAAGGAGGAGTGAAGGAGAGACAGGGGGAGGGAAGGAGGAGGGGGAGAGAGAATGAGAGGAAGATCCCTCTTCTTCTTACAAGTCCACTAAACCCATCATGAGGTCTCTACTCTCATGGCCTAATCTAACCCTAATGACCTCCCAAAGGCCTTATCTCTTAATACCATCATATTGAGGGGAAAGGCTTCAACATATAAATTTTGGGAGGGACACAACCATTTAGTCCATAACACTTTATTTTTAGAAGCTTTAAAAATAAAACTTTTTTACTAATTCCTCCAACAGTCATCACTCAGCTAGGTGATGGGAATACAATTATGAATAAGATAAAGTCCCTGTTCTCCTTGGTCTAATTGTGGAAGATATTTTGCATAAATTAGAATGGCAAATCTGTCAATCTGTGATGAATTTAGTATTTAAAAAAATATATAAATTCTTATATTCAGCCTCTGAGATGGCCCCTAATGATCTCAGCCTCCCATTATTCACACCATTGTGCCATTCTCCCACATCTAATCAGTCTGTGGGACCAATAGTATATGGCAGAATTATTGTTTGGCACTTCCAAGGTTAGGTCGTAAATGACTAAGGCCTCCATCTTGAGCTCTCAGATTACTTGTGTTGGAAAGCCATGTCATTGGCAGATTTACAGAGAAATTCATATGGTAAAACCTGAACACTTTGGTTGTAGTCACAAGGAACTGAGCCAATCAACACATGAGTGAGCTTGGAGGCAGATTTCCCAGCTCAAAATGACTATAGCTGTAGCCCGCAATCTCAAGAGAGAACCTGAGCTAGAAGCACCCAACTAAGTTGCTCCTAGATTCTTAATTCACAGACACTGTAAAATAACACATATAGATTAATTTAAGCTACCAAATTTGGGAGTAGTCCGTTACTCAGTGATAGATAGCTAACGCAGGCCTTTCACTGCAGATAATTTGAGAAACAGTGATCTAGAGGCTTCTTGATCAACGGTCAGATGTTGAAGGCTTAATTAAGAATTAACAAGCTCTTATAAAGTATGGCTTTATGTGGTAGAAAATAAGAGTAATTAAGGCACTGGTAATGAAGAAGATGAGTTATTGATACCTCTTCTTGCTGTAAGATTATCTGGAATCCAAGTACTGATATCTCCCATTACATCATGAGTTAGTCATTTTTTAATGAATGCCATGGGCTTTTCCTCTGTTTTAACTGATAACACTTATTATTTTAGGAATTCTGAATAGATTTCAGTAGGAGTGGGTGTGAAAATATGTGTATATATATAGGAAAGAATATCTTTGTTTTAACTCTAAATGAAAAGATTGTTTTTAGGTACCATCCATACACATACCTGAAGCAACGGGGTTCTGCTTCCTGAATGCCCTCCTTTATTGACTCACATGATGTCAAGAATGTCAGATACAAAGCTTTCCTGACAAAGGTAAGACTCATTCATAAATAACTTATTTTCTGGGAGGACTATGTTGCTCCCAAATATATTTGACAAACCAATGAGCATTGATGTTATTTGACATAATAGAAACAGGGAGTAATTTCAATTTAGAATATAAAAGTGAACCAAGAATGAAAACCTGAGTTTTATTTAGAATGTGTCATACAGATACAAAGATTTGTAGCTTTCTTTGATGTGCTCTCATGAAATGCCTGTAGTCAAACGGTTATTTTTAAACTTGAGAAGAAATTCAGGACAAAAAGAACATTTTAAATGTAAAAGAGAATTCAAGAAGATCACAAAGAAGTGAAATCACTATTACAAAGTTCAAAGACACATTGTTCTTCAAATACCAAGAAGCTGACTTAAGTCTCATTGGTGACCCTCATTCAGGGAAGACTTTCTAGGTTTTAAGGAAGTGAAGGACACAAGGCCATTTTTTTTTTTGCCCCCTTTTCAGAAAATATTGTTTTGGACCACTATTCTGTTTTACTTATTTGAGGCTAAGTTCTCTGTTATGCATTCTCATCAAACAACATTTTCTCTCTCTTTCAACTACTATGCTAGACTTTTTGAACTCAGTAAGGAGATCTTAACTGCAAGGTAAAATGGCCTGTTGTATCAGGCATCAAGTCAGCTGACTGCCAGTGACCAAGGAAAGGAGTCTTATATGCCAGTCACCTGCCTGAATGGGATGAGTATTAAAGACAGGGAATTGACTCCCACCTGTATGGGAAGCTAGGAAATTGATTTATCATGGGCAGGAAGTCAAGCTGACTGTACCCAGGTGTCAAGGACAGTTCTAAAAGTCATCCAGAAGGTCAGAAAGATAGATTTATGACATCAGGCCAATAAGCACTGACTCAGAGAGGAGAGATCTACGGTCTTACATAGAGAAAATCTCTAAGAAACAAAAAATGTGACTTGTATGGAATACCAACTCTGCTAGGCAGTCTAAATATATTAGCTCATTTCTTCCTCACAGCAGTTTTGAAAAATAGGTTTCATATCCATCAAACAGATGTGGAAACTGAGACTTAAAGAGATGAAGTAATTTGGCCTGTGTTGGAGCCAGCATTCAATTCATGACTGATGCCAAATCCTCTTTCCACTATATTCTTTTTATTATTATTATTATTATTATTCTGTAACTTCAACACAGCTATTGATTAAAAATAAGAAAATCAAGGGATTTCTTTCATAAGGAATCTCAAGGGCATCTAGTACAAATTCTTCATTTAACAAATTTTAAAAACGAAAGATCACATTGGACTAGCTATGATTCCGAATTATATACTTCGGTTACTTTGCTCTTGGTGACATAAATATCATACCCTTAGAAGTCACAAAGAATATTTTTCTGTGTCAAAAAAAGAGAGAGAAAGAAAGAAATCTACACATATGAGGACTATATTTAGCCCAGTGCAGCTTTTAAGTTTCTTTTTTGACAATAATTTTAAATGAAACTTTTACTTAAAGCCATTTGTATTAGGATAATCGGCGCTTCTCAATTGTCCAGTAAATTTTTGTATGTTTTCTGAACAGTCATTACCTCAAACATTGCTTAGCTAATATTTGAAATTTATTTATATTTGCAGAGCAAGGCAGTTCAGAAGCACGCTATTCATTTACTGATACATTTATACTACAACAAGCTTTAAACAGTTTCTAATGCCAGTAGCTAAGAACACAATTGTAATCGAGGTCCTAAGAAGTTAATCTAATGAAGGGCAGAATAAGAATTTAGAATTTAGAGCTATGGAAAAATGCCAGCTTTGAGAGCCCACGAGAAGGAGTTTCCCTAATGCTACTTTGGGGTTCAGAGCTGGAGAAAACAATATCTGGGAAGACCTCCCCCCAGAAAAGAGGTACTTTGTGAAGCCATTCTGGAAATAATATTCCTTTCAATATCTAATGCACATAAAAGGTTAATGTATTGTTAGTGATTTAGATCATTCTACATCAAGTTGTGTTCCAGGAGAATAAAATTCTCTTTCTAAAGTGTAGTTTTAGAATCTTTTTTTGCCTTTGTTATTAATCTGTCTTTAACCACACTTGAATATCTCACTATGGTCCAGACAACTACAATAGTGGAGACTGGTGAACTCTGATGGTATTTTACCATTTATTTTAAAGTTATTAATGACATGTCTTCAATTCTAAAAGAAATACAAGTGGTCCTCTTTCTAAAGGAAGGTAAAGGATTTATGTCTTGTTCCTCATTTTTTGAAAATTTCTGTGGTTCTTACAAAACAAACTTAAAACTATTTCTTCATCCCTTTAATGCATTTAAAAAAATGACTGTGATACATGCATGTTTGACAAACCATTCTAAGTACTAGATAAAAAAAAAATTATCTTTTACTTCAAACCTCCAATCAGATCTACTGTAGGTACATGTAATTAATAATTTTAAAACGTGCATATCCTTTTTGATGATAAAAATCAATATTTATAGGTAAATATAGTATCCATAAAAAGAGAAAAAGTATAGGTATACATTGTACATTCTCAGTGAGGTTGAGATTGCTCCCAAATGTTGACAATTGGTTCTTGGAGGAATGGATGTTACATATTGCAATGATCTGTAATCCTCCAAATGATTACAGGACATAAACTGATATATAGTATATCTGTGGTATTAAAATTTAATGGGAGTAAAGTAATTATGAATAAAAAATGTCCAAAAAAGTCTCCTTAAGGGGAATAATTTTTTTTAAATGTTGGGAAACACCGATATATATGTACATATACATATATCTTTGTACGTATATATATATGTATGTATATATATATATATATATATACACACCTGTATATATACTATTTTTTTTGTTTTGAACAAAAACAGGATATGTGATACTCTGTTCTGTCTCTTGTTTTTTCATTTAACCTGTTATACCCTATGTAACTCAGGGTCGACACGTGCAAATGCTTACAGGGATCAGGTGGGTAACAGAAACAAAAAAACAGAAATTGGAGAAGAGTATGGACCAAGGCAAAACTGAGTGCCTGTGCTCCTTTATAAGAAGTAGCAGTACTCAGCTTCAGCTGATGGTTGCCATGTGGGCCCAGTGTTATATTTTTTGATTTGACAAGTAATAGTGGAAATCTGAATTTTAAATGTTGACTATGAATTCTCCGTGAGAGGCAACATTATATGGGTCCCTCAAAACATGGCTGCACTAATAAACATTGCAGCCTCCCTTTGGACTTCTGATAGAACTCCAACCCAGATTTTCTCAAAAAAGATTCAGATACCAACTATAAAAATCCCCTGTAGCAGAATTTCCATGTGATGTGCTTGCTGGCTCCAACTCAGGCCTACAGAATCAGAAGCTCTATGGATCTACCTAGGAATCTTGAATCTTTAACAAGGAGTTTTTAAAGTAATCTCAAGTATGAGAACCAAGGACAGCATACTTTTTAACAGCTACATAACCACAATTAAATTCCAAAGTATGAAACTATCATACTTCGATAAAACCATTTCCTTATTGGTGGGTATTTTTCTGTCTATAAACACTACTTCAATATACGTCTTTATGCACATTGTTTTTATTTTTATAGGATGGGTTTCCCAAATCAGGATAATTGAGTCTAATTTTAGGGGATAATAGATATTGTACACTTTAGGGTCTAATAGATATTGTAAACTTATTTTAAAAAGGTTGCAGAAAGTTGCATTTTAACTAGCCACATATTGTAGTACCCTTATCCCAACACAAACATTCCTGGGTGTTAGAATTTTTTTCCAACTCGATGGGATAGAAAAAGTCTGTATTTCTGTAAAGTATAATATCCTGACTTCTAGTGCAGTTAAGAATTTTTTTTTTTTTTATCACATGTTTGCATTACCTTTACTTGGGAAGTTTATGGATATTTCCCAGCTAACCAAGGCTGGGTTTAGAGTGGGAGCCAACACCTGCAATGTCCTTGCTTACCCTCTTCTGGGCTCCACCTTCCCCTCAAATCCTTGCTCTCTTCCTACAGGGAGCCTGCTAAAGCCATTAATTATTTTTCACCATTATGGCAGGGCTCTAAATTTTCCTTTGGAATGATATTCACCTGTTCATTTCCTTTGCCCATTTGGCTATTTAATAGTTTACCATTTCCTTATCTATTGAATGTAGCTCTGTGTAAACTAGGCCATTAATGATTTGCTTTATATTGTATTTTTTAAATAAGTTATAAAAGTTACTATTTTACTTAATAATCAACCTAATTTGAACGAATTGTATTTAACTTTAAGTAACCATTTAAAACAAGCAATACCATTTTAGTTTTCTTTTGCTGTTTTTAGAAATTTTCTTTAACATCATGTATTTTCAGTATAATGCTATAATAAATTAACTGCAGCATGGCCACTAATGAATATTATTTTATTTTATTAAATAATAGTAAAGGAAATACAAAGATTTAAATAACTTTATATGAAAGTTAAAAACTTTCCAAATTCAGAAATAGATTTTTTGGTGGGGGGAGGAGGAGGGAGGGTGGCTTTCTCTCAAGAGATCTTATTTCAAAACCCAAATGGGATTTCAAAATGCAAGTAAATAAATGTCAAAGCCTCTTGGCCTCTGCTCTGCCATTCTATGCCTGAATTCCTGCCAAAATGAAATTTTCCATTCAAGAAGGACTGGCATTTACTAAGCTGATGTTTTAAAGACTCACTTTCAAAAGTAGTGGAAACTTTGTGCAACTTTTGACGTCCCTCTCTGTGGACAGAACAGCTTCCTCTGTAGACATTTTCCACAATGGTAACATTTTCTGAAAAATGAATTTTCCTTTCTTCCAATGTCTTCGACCACTAGGTCTATTAGTTTTTCCCAGTGCCAAGCATAGAAGATAAACAACAGCCAAACTAAAAGCTAGTGTCTCACTAAGTATCACGGCACAAAAAGGATAAAAAAGAAAGAACAGAAGGCAAAGTAGGAGAAAGAAAGGAGCTTGATCCAATTCACTTGCTAGAGGGGCACATTATCTCAAAATTGTATGCTGTTTCAAGAAAACTGAGCTGTAGCGAGTCTGGCTGTCTGCTTATTCACATAACATCATTTTCAATTACTGCTAAGATCAAATAGTTAAAAGCTGAGTTCATTTAAAGAATCCAAAGAGGAAATATGGCGTCTCTGGTAAACGTAGTAAAATCAGAGGATTATGCGCCCCCCCTTCCCCCGCCGCTTCGGTTTGCCAGTCCAGCGTTGGCGGGAGGGGGGAGTGCTTTGGGAGGCCTGTGAATGAGTGTGGATTTGGGAAATGGAAACTAAAACTGTCAGCCAGGGAAAACCTGCAATATTCCTAAAAGCTTTGAAATTTAACAAGAACCTGTGGGATAAATCAAAGGTAGAAATGAAATTTACAGAACGTTAAGTGGAAAATTGAACTCCATCTGCAATAGAACTGTTTGCACTTCTAAAGGCAATGACTTGAAGCATGAAGCGAAAGTTACTAATCTATCCTTAAGGCTTTCCCCCCACTCCTTAATTCTCTTTCCTCTCAGTTTTTCTTGTATGCAACGCACCCTGGAATTATCCTCCTTGAATTTCAACTTTTGTTTTTCTCTCTTGTTGCTCCCAGAACTAAGCCTTCTTTTCCTCGACTTCTAGCATTTGTTCAGGGACGTGACACATAGGAGGTTGTGAGGTAGAAAAAAGTTTTGTGCTTTGGGAAACTTGGGCCTTTGTTGTGTCATTTCCCCTATCCCTCCACGCCCCTAGACACGTGACCAGGAGAGGCCGGAATTTTGTGAATGGAGCTGAAAGGTGGCTGCCAGGGCGACAGAAGCTCCGCCCCTTCCCTAAAGCGGCCAATCTCCTAGCGGAGCGCTGCGGGGTCAGCAATGAACAACAATGGGCTGGGAACTTACAGTACATTATTGGTTGTGGCGAGAACCTCGCAGGGGCCTTAACCGAAGCTCCGCCCCCTCCCTGTTGCCCTGGATACCCGTCAGGCTCCCGCGGAAGAATAGGTCTTTGGAAACTTGCTAAGAGTAGAGGCAGGGTTCTCCTGGGAGTGCTGGGCGGCGGGACACCCTTTCTATTGGCCCCTCACCTGATCACACCCTGAGAAAGCACCCAAGAGCCTCACTATCCTAGCGTTGAGGCCCCGGCTGCTCCCGGAACCCCTCCCTGGCTGGGGTTAGCTTGCATTTCCCGCTCAAAATGCTTTTAGGTGCGCACGTTAGCACTGGCTACTCTGATTTACTAGTTTCAAAGAATGCACTGTGTGTGTGAGTGTCCTTGCTGTTCAGTTATTGGGTGTTTCTCTAGTAACGGATTATTTTAAACCTATTTTACAAATCTTTTGACATAGATCTTTCCCCTTCTGCTTCCTGTGGAGTCTTGCACCCTCGCTCCATTTTGATGCGTCTCCACACCGTTCCATTTAAGGAAGGAAACTTTCAAATAGAAATTGAGAACTGCAGCATGCTTCCCAATGGGCGGATCAGCTGCCGGAAACGTCCTTTGGTTTCTAGCTCTGGTCGCCACCAAAATCACAAGTGAATTTCAACACCACTGACTCTCTGGTCACATCCCCGCGGCCTCCCATCTCCTATTGGGCCGCGGCTTCCTTAGTGACTCTTTACAGTCCCAAGCCCCACAGGAGGGTCAGGGCAAGCGGTTTCAGAGTTGCAGCCCTCACTTTTAGTCCTAGTCATTGTCCTTGAAACCCGAGCCCCCTCACTGATCGCCCCCAACTCTGGGTTGTTTCTGTTTAAAAGCTGAAGAGGAAGTGAATGCGTCAAGTACAGTAAGTGACACCCTCTGTCTCTGTGTATACATAACAAAAGCTCAGGAAATGTGTGGGTCCCTAGGATATCCGAGCCACCCCATCCCCTCCCTGCTATTCCCCACCTCCACTATTCACTGGAAGCACCTTGTCCCGGTGCACACATGGGAGAAATTTGATTTTTAGACTTTTCCTCACCTACATTACTCCGTAGTCCTCCCAGTTCTCCCTCCCAGCGCAGCCGCTCCTAACGAGCATTTTCTCTGCTTTTCCCAGGTGCTTTCCCCATGGATTCTTTATTCCACTGCTCACGAATGATAGGATCTTGTTTTACTTGAGAAAGGCCATTTAAAAAAATGTTTTTGCTAAATCATAGTGATGGTGGTCGATGTTGAAAAAAGGCAAAAGAACTTGGGCCAAAAACTTAGTGGGAGCGAGGCTATAGAGCAAGGTGGGCTCCTTATCTTATGAGTGGAGGGGAGGGGAGGCGGGGAAGTAAGGAGGCACGGACTCAGTGGGTCGTGCTTCAGAGTATATACCTGAACTGAACAAAAGTGCTTTAGGAAGTCAGCCCAATAGTGGACCAAACACAGCAGTAAGGAGAACTGGCGCCTCGGTACACACGGATTCAGCGTCCCCCGGCGCCTTAACAATAAGCAGCCGGGTTAGGTAGGCGGTCGATTTCCTCTGTGGCGTTTCCAGATTATGGACCCTGCGCCAGCCCACCTAACACCCTCTTGGGCAGAGGGGCGCAGAAGATCCAGGAAAAGGGGCAGCAAGCCGCCTGATTGACAGCCCGAAATCTGATCTTGTGAAAGAGTCGCGGAACCAATGGGAGGCAGCGATCCATCAGTTTGGATTGGAGGCCCCTGGAGGAGAAGTAGAGGAAAAACCACCGAATTGAGCTCTGTCAGAGGCGCTTTCGGCTTCCAAGGGGGAAGTGCTGGGCAATAATTAATGTTTTTATTAAATTTGGAGGGAATTTTTTTGCAGCAGTTCGCCTAGTGCGGCCTTCAGGTGGGTCTTTCCAACAACTTTTTGTGTCTCTCCAGATAATTGCATGGTTGTGGGTTGCAAAAACTATCCTTATGAAAGAGGTGTCTCCGTCTCTTTAGTCCCGTTAGGTGCAAAGCAAGTCTCGTTGATCGCCATTGCTAGTTTTGCACACGTTTGCGAATCAGAGCTGCCCGGGGTACACCGACCGCGCAGGGAAACATCGAGTGTAAATAAATACATCGCCTCTTGTTCGGATTTTTGCTACTGCCGAAAATATGTAAATTGTGAACTCTCTTGGCTCTCTTTGGATCCAGGTGAAGGAGGCGGTGTAGGGAGGGTTATTTTTTTGTGAATGGGACTGTCGGAGGGTAATTAACTATGCAAATTCAAGAGCTTCATTCATGATTTTTTTTTAGCCTAAAAGCCATCTTGTTCCCCTCTAGGTTGATAGAAGTCCAGATCCCGAGGAAATCTCCAGCTAAATGCTCAAAACATAAAACACTGAGCTGAGATTTGCGAAGAGCAGCGGAATGGATGGATTTTATGACCAGCAAGTGCCTTACATGGTCACCACCAATGTGAGTGATCAGTTCGAAAGTTGCTGTTTATAAACTTGACTGGGGCGGGAGGGGGTAGAATGAGAAGGGAGGGGGCAAGGGGGTTGGGATTGCAGATACTTTTATCTGCTTTGTTGCCACTGTAGGGCGACTCTGCTTCTAGAAGCCCAATCTTCAAAATGAGCTTACCTTTCAGTGATTTGGAGAAGGCATAGTTCTGTTTTTAAGACCCCTTTTTCTGATTAAAGTACCCAAGATGAGTAGAAGAGGAGATGGAGGGCAGCAGCAGCTGCTGCACTCAAAGTTTTTGGCTGGGTTTGTCTGCCACATTGAAAAGAATGAAGTTGAGACAAATGCTAACACTTTTTGTTTACATGGGGTGTTTTTATTTCTTTTTTCCCCCTTTTATTTTCTTTCTCGTTTTTCATTTCACCACTCTCTCTTTTTCTTTTTCTTTTTTTTGAGGGGGTATCAGAATAAAATTCATTGTAGTTTAATCTAGCTTTGATCCAGCCTAAAAACGACTTTAAATGTAATTGCTTAATGTTTTGATGCTGAGATACCATGAATATATGAGTAGTATGGTAGGATCCGCTCTGGGAAGCCACTCTCCGGGGCTGTTGAATTCTCAGCTTAAGGTTTTATTGTCAAATTAATGCAGAAAGTGAATATTTGAATTGATACTATGGACTTTTTTTTTTTTCTATTTAGAAAAAGGATCCAGTAGACATGTATGCATGTGGTTTTTGTGTGTGTGTGACATTTGAGGTTTACATTCTTTTAAAGGATTTTATCTTTCCCTTCGTAGAATCAGCGTGGGAGAAATTGTAACGAGAAACCAACAAATGTCAGGAAAAGAAAATTCATTAACAGAGATCTGGCTCATGATTCAGAAGGTGAGGTTTGATTTGGGGCTGAATCCCCTCTCTTTCCCTGTGTTCTCCACCCTCATAAAGAAGAGGAGCACTTCAATCTTAGCTTAAAAATAAAAAAAAAAACACTCAAATTTCTGTATTTAAGACTTTTACTTGGAGCAATTAATGTAATGTGACAATTTGCACTGGACTATATTTTATGGCCCTGTCACAAACCAGTGAAAGAAGGAAATAAAAAGTTAACAGTGACATCCTTCTTTTACTCATTCTTTATGTTTAAATACCCTTGTCCATATGGCTTATAACTAATCCTATACATTAAAGTAACAACTTAAAAATATCCAACACAATGGGACAAATTAAGCTGCTAAATTTCCTCTTTCTACTTTATTCAAAGTTAAACAATATAAATTATTGTTTGATTTCCTGTCCGCCTTAGACTAAAACCATGTCTGTTATAAACTTTTCATGGATAATTTTGATGACTCCATGGTGAGGTCATAATATCTTGTTTATAGGTCTTAAAATAGTCACTGAATTATAATTAAGGCCTAATTAATAAGTATAATACCTATGTGGGAAATTAGTTTACAGATTCTTTTTATGAACTGTTGGTAGGAAGTCAATATATTATAAATTATCCAGCCATATGGGAGCATTAATAATAAACTTAATGTACTTAGATTTAATTATCAAAGTTCAGTTTGCCATTTAGATTAGGTATATTAAATTCTGAAACTTCCTCAAATCTTCATGATTATTGGACACCTCTTTCTCTCTCCACTATGACAGAATACAAAGTTTTGGACATGATAATAAACGGGTGCCAGGGAATTATCTTTTTTGACTCATATTATTGTAGAAATTTTCCTCAAAAACTTGTATTTAAAAGTTGTCTCTTTTATCTTTGAGGAATTGAACCTGAAAACATATAGTACTTAGAGAATTATACCATGTTCTGTTACATCTTTTATATGAAATTCAGTAGATAGAAATAAATGTTTTTCAGTTCTTCTAATCTTTTTCCTACTACTTTTTAAATAAGATTCAAATATATTTAAGAAAGGTTTCCGTGGATAGGCATGCCTTCACCTCAGACTTTTTTTGAATCCTAGTGTACATGTGTTGTTTGGTGTCCCTGAGCTTATTTTATTAGGCTGTTTGTTAAAAAGGGGAGGAGGGGAGATATTGACTTTATTATTTAGTTGACCAAAATAATTTCTTAAAGAAGTATCACTTAATAGCCATCAAAATGAGCAGGATTAGTGAGATATTTAAGTTATGCATTCTGTTTTCTTTTTTTATTGACACCCCTTTCCCAAATTAAATCGATATATAATACAAATTTGATGAGAAATGTTTCTATTTAATGAAGCCTAAAGATTTGCAAATCTTTTGTTTTTCTTTGATTTGTTTTTTAGAACTCTTTCAAGATCTAAGTCAATTACAGGAAACGTGGCTTGCAGAAGGTAAGGCAAAAAAAAAAATTGCTTTAAAAGGAGGGGAAAAGCAACTCTAGAAGGGAAAAAAAAGTCCTGAACTTGCTGTCTTAATGTTCAGCCCAATTAATTGAGCTCTAAAAGAGCCACCTCATGTGTCATGCATACATTAGAGCCTCTGATGAGTTTGTCTTTGGGGAATCTGGGGCTGCACTACCCAGTGTCATCACAAATTACCAGGAGAAATTGCTTCCAGCTCACAATCACATCTGCTTTTGGCAAGAACTAATGCACCAAGACTTCAAGTTCTAAGCCTCTGTTCAGATTTTAATTGCAATTGATCAGGTTTATATTATTGTACCTCGAGAGACCTGCTAGAGCCAGAACCCGGCTTGCTGTTTCCTTTAGAGCAGCGCATATCATTATTTGGTGTTCTGGTGGAGGACTTTTCTGATGGCAGAAATTAGTTTCTCTGGGTTCATCAGGACGGGATGCTTCAAGATTTAAGTGCAAGTGTCTTCTTTCCACCTTGTTCACAACACAGAACCTTAGGTGTGTATCCAATATTTAGGAAATCTATAGCTATAAAATATATCTTCGGAAGCTTTAAGGAATTTTTTAATGTTTTCTATTTGTTACTCTTATGTGATGTTTGTTGAAACTGACCTTTGCTATTCTGTCATTTTTATTAGGATTTATTTAATATAGCAAGGAGATATTTAAAAGCATTACTTTTATTTTTGATTACTTTTTGATAACAATTTGTGTTGCAATCTATTGTACCTTTTATTGTTTAAACTTTATTTTATAGGGACAGTGAGATACTGCTTCAGTACAGCTTTATATAACTTGAGAAATGCCTAATGTTGAGGGACTTTGTTGATGTCCATAATTTGAAAATTTTTTGAATTTGTTCTAAAATATGAAATGTTAATTTTATCCTATGATGTGTTCTGTGGGAATCAAGAAAATTATAGATATTTAAGCACTGAGCATAACTGTCTTATTTCTGTCTTCACATTATATGGGAAACATGCAATTTTTGGAACAGATTTTTAAGGTGATTGAAGAAGAGGGTCTCTTTAAATGGAACCCAAGTGTTGCTATTGCTATTTGAGGCGATTGCTGTGTTTTATCGGTGGTCTTGCATGCAGTTGATCAAGTTGCTGTTAGCATGTAAAATAACTTTCTTTGTTTTGCTGATATTCTGGTTTTCCAAAGAGCTTTTGCAATCTTTTTGAATCTTTTAAGTTAAATAGCTTTCCTGGTAGCCTTCGGAAAGAGTGATTGTATTTGTATGTTAATGAAAGGTAAGTATTAATGAAAGTTTTACTTATATTTAAAGGTCATTTTGCTTGTCTGTGTAAATGAAACTTATTGCAATAGATTACTTATTATTGCAACATAAGCCATATATTTCAAAGTAACTTTTTCAAGAAAAAAATTGCACAGAGGTTCTTGTATTAACTTTTTTTTCTGTTAGTTTGCAAAGTTGAAGGTTGTGAGAACATTATATTTATGAGGGAATTTATTCACTCAAAATAACTTAAAATATCTATTTTAATTGTTCTGGAAGGTTGGTTCCTTAAGATGTTTAAGTCTCATTGATTCCAAGTCAGTGCTCTTGCTGGCAGATTTTGAATGTGCATAGCAACTCTGTTCCTGGAATTTTAAAACGTGGAATCTGTAACAGACTCTTACTATTTTATAATCAGTTTCAGCACAGTTTTTTACTTTGGACTTGCTTTGTCTCTGTGTCACTTGGATAAGTGTTTTGAATAATTTATCCGAGTTTATCTTTTAAAACTCTGCACTGATTATTCTTACCTATGATTATTAAAATACCTGTAAATCAAATCTGAAGATTTAGTTTTATATAAAATAAACCTAGAGAATGAGTAATATCTTTGCAGGACCATAGACTTTTACTTAAAAAAGAATTCAAAAGGTTAAATAAATAAGTTCAGGAATTAATCCTCGGAGTGTTGTATTGAATACCCAGGTGGGCTACTATTTACAAACTGAATGCGATTGCACCTAGAATGATTATAACATTTTTCAAAATAGTTTACATTAATTTATACTATCATGATACAAGCAAAAAGTTGCTAATATTTTTTAAGTCTAATCGTGAGAAGAGAGGTTCCTTTTTACTATTTGTTAGTAGGCTGCATGTTTATTTTTAATTTAGTAATTATATGTAATTATATTATTTGCATTAGCATTTTAACTTGATTTATTCCGCATCTCGAATAATATTAGCTAAAAAGAGATCTCGAAATTATACTAGTTTACTCGTAGCTGGATGTGTCCATTTATGTCTCTGGAAATTCAGAAATTAAAACATTGCCAAATTAGCTGCCTGTGAACCTTTTACATATTTCTTTTCATAATGTTTTGTAGTCAAGAAGCTGACCATGGAATTTTAAAGCATCTTGACCCTTTTAAAAAAGATTATTGGCAATTAACCAAGTTTCTTCCATGAGTTAGAATCCTATTGGGAAGTTAAACAAGTCCAAAAATCTTACTGGACCTGAGAGTCAAGTTAGTTTTCATATGTCATATGAAAATCATGTTTAAAAAATTATCAAAGTCCCTAAATACTTGGAAGATGATATATCTTAGCTTGTTTGTGTTTCCTATAAGAATTTTATAAGTTAGACCCAAAGTGCAATCTATGGATCAGTCATAGGTAAATTATTATTATGGAGTAATAAATGTGTTTTATGTCTAAAAGAAATTGTGATAGGTAAGGGTGGAGTTGGAAACAGTTTTTTTTTTTTCAATTTACTGTTATTTCTAAAAATAGACTTTCTATTGTCTCAAAAAATTCATTTCTAAACAGATCAAAAATATGTGTGTGACAATTATAACTATATTAGTATCACTTTCTAAGTACTAACAGTGCAATTTAAAGATTTTTAACAAATATACCACAATTTAAAATAATCACACTTCATTTTGAAGTTGAAAAGGTAGTTTTCAGTGACCATAGTAGCAGTTAAAAAAAAAGAATGTGCCTATTTTAAATTTTGCTATAGCTACTTTATATTGTAATCGTAACTATGTATAATTCTTTATTGATTCTTTGTCTTTCGAATTAGATTGCTACTCACAGAAAGGCAAATTCAATTATTTGATCCCGTGAAATAATGAGTTCAAATATCAGTCCTATCAACATCATGGTAACATCTCATTCTTAACAACCTGTTTTAAGTGGTGCTTTACAAATGGTGCCCTAGAAATTTATAGTTAAAATGTACCCTCTTGCGGGGGGAACAGAAGAAGTAGAAGTATGTAAAATTCATTTTCAAAAGGCTTGCATTTCTCTAAAGTTACTTATTAAAGCTTGCCTACTACCACAAACTAAAAAGAAATAAGAAATTTCGTATATAGCTAATGAAAATACATAGCAACTCTTGAACGTTGTTTTTGCTGTTGGTCTAGATGTTTTGAGGTTCCTTTTCGTCAGCAATATTAAGGAAAAAAGTCATCAGTGATTCGCTGCCATCCGGGTAAAAGGTTTTTCAATGGAGTTGTAGTAAGTCAAGTTTCATGCTGCCTCCACACTTGAGTCAAAGTTTTATCTCTAAGAGCAACCTTTCTACACCAAAGGGTCTTACCTCATGCAGATAAAGCTGGTTTTTTTTCTTTTGTTTTATGTGACCTTCAAATGATAATTAGGTTGACTTAAAAGTATAGAGATGTCATTTTATCTCCAATTCACTCCATTGGCTGATACTGTTTATATTCAAAGTCCTTTATTTCAAAGTTCCTTAAATAATATGTGCTCTTGTTCTTTGGTGTACATATTGTCATCCAACAATATTCAGCAGTCATAATATACTCATTTTTATTTTTCAAAATTAAACTGTTTCTTTTTAAAATTGGATATAAATTGGATGTGTTCATGAATGTTTTTTGTTTTCTTGTGATACAGTAAGGAATAAAACCTTTAAAAACTACATTATTTTATGTGGTTAACATAAAAAAGGGAATTGAGAATCTAAGCATTAAATTACAGAAGTCTATACTATTTCTTAGAATTGAGCAAGAGTCATTTTTTTAGGGCGTGTGGGCTACTACCCCTCTGCATTGTACCAGGAAATACTCTAAAATGTGAAAGAAAAACTTCTTCTTTGTACTTGATTAAAAGATAGCAGGTAGAGTAATGTATTATATTTCTAAATAGTCATTGAAATTATATAAATGCCATTCATCTGTGATCTATTTGTGAAATAGAAATGTTTTTTAAGATTAGAATTTGGATTTGGTATAGAATAATGTTTTACAGAGGGCCTTAATAGATGTTTATGAAATATTGCCAAGCTTTTCTAGTTGTCACAAGAAATCTTTAATTTCTTAAAATTTATAATATGATTTTATTCCCTTTGGCCTGTGTATAAACTTGTAAATAAGATGTTAATAATAATAATAATAATAATAATAAATCTGTAACATTAGAGAAAAGATTTGGCTGGAAACAACAGCTCTGAGCTACCCTTAAGTTTTCAACTCAGCTTTAGAAATTGAAGCTGATTTGAGACTAAAGACAACTAAAACTTAATGTTTTTGTTTTTTTTTTTTTCTTTTGGAGCGTATAGAATGTCTTTGTCAAATATCAAAATATCAAAGATGATTCTGTCGTTGAGACATAGCCTCCTTTTTTGTCTGTTTAAATACTTTTATACTTCTGCATTAATTAATGCTTATACTTTTATACAACCATTTTAATGTTAAAAGCGGATATGTTATTAAACTAGGTTTAGTGGCCTCATGATTATTTTATTCCATGGCCTGAAGCTTCATTTTAGTATTAAACAGAATTCCACTGTGCAAAGTTTGATTTTCTTGTTGTTTTACTTAAAATGTATATTTCTTCGGAAAAAGTTGTTTTTAATACTTTGATACAAAGTGAAATGCTGCAAAGTCATAGTAATCTGTTATAATTGTAGGATAAAGAAACTTAGAATAATAGGCAAGAAAAATAAGGTATTTTTAAATGGTTTTTCTTCTTTATTTCTTCTGTCCCTTCCTCCTTTTTTCTTTACCTCTTTCCTTCTTAGTTTTGTACATTTAAGTTTCTGACAAGGTACTCTATAAAGCAGGATGGGATAAATATATAAAATATATGGATTTAATTTTGTAAACTTGTTACTTATTTAAATGTGTACTTTAATGGATCTGAACTGTATTTGAGATAGAGCAATAAAACTGTGTTTATATTGCAAGTTCAAGTTAGCTTGCTTTAGCTCTTTAGAAGGGTGTGACATGAAAAGATTGTGGTTGGGCCACATGGCTCATGCTGGACTGTGTTTTTGTGAATGGAGGCAGAACTCCAGTTCTGCCTGCTTGTCTGGAGGAATTGCTGAGGAGATCAGCTGTCTCATTCACGGGCAGAAAGAATGACTCATACATCTTCCGCCTTGTTTGGCTCCAGGTCATTGTTACAGTGGATAGAACTGGTTTTAATTAAATATTAACCCCTTTTATACTCAACATTTGTTTCATTTGTAATTTTTCCACTTTCCCCCCAGCTTTAAAAGAAGCCAACAGGCACCTAGTCTCTAAGAAAAAGGGTTTTTTTACTTGCCTGCAGCCAACCTTGGAAAATATTTAAATGCTTACCTTTTCATAAGTAATGAAAGTTTAAAATATGCGTAAAATAAAGGCAAACTACTTAAAAATTGCCCCCCCCCCGGAAATGTTAGGTAAGAAAGTATATTAAAATTAAAAATAAGAGTTAATGATTCTGTGACATCTAGATCATGATTAATGTTTTCATGAGTTTCTTTATCATGATATGTACTGCTAGGTAGTAAAAAGAGAGAGAGAGAGAGAGAGAGAGAGAGGGAGAGAAACAACTTTGGCTAATAATCTAGGTAAAGCAAACAGCTGAGAGTACAGATACTACCCTTTAAAAGCCGAAGTCCTAAGACTCGATGGCAACTTGTCTGTTAATGTGCAATGGACTGATAGAGCTGCTCCAGCTATTACCAATAAAACCTACATGCTTAAGTTTCTTGAAAGCCTTTTATTGGTCTTTTGTATATACTTTTCCCCCTTCTCCTTTCTTACTCTTTTCCTTCCTCTTTAATTACATAGTGTGGGGAAACATTTTCTTTGCTCAAAGGTGATTATTCCAAGCATAGTTTATAATAAATACATATCAGTGAAAACAAACCTTTTTTTTAGGTTAGCCTCTATTGTTAATTTTCCATTTTGGAGTTGGTATGACTTGTCACAAATTATTAGGCAGCTGTAGTTTGCTACTTCACAGAATTCCCATGAATTGAGGGAAAAAAAAGAAAATGTATGATACGAGTGTAGCAATACTTTGTCATTTTTTCCTTGTCCAGATCCAACTTGTGTTTTTAGTTAACTGCTGTCCTTTCACTCAAACTTCAAATTAGAGGTAGACTTAAGCCTTTGTCTATTTAAGTAGCATGCTGCTTCATTTGGTCTGTTCAGTTTCTGAAGATTAGCTTCTGTGAAAATGTGAGTCATATGTTTTTTGTTAAAATTCTGTAATATGTTCATGCATAAGTGTGAAGTATTTATTCAGTATGTTAAGGACTTAGAACAGAAATAGCAATTCTTATTCTTTTTTACAAATTGCTAGTATGCAGCTATTTTCTGTTTACTTGTGAGGTGCAAGTTCTAGTTTCTTCTGCTCCTAAAGTTTTGCCTTTTTTTGCACGCATATCCCAGCACACACCATATATCCATCAGAGATTTCTTTATGCCTTTCTCTAAGTGATATACATCATGGAGTTGCAACTTTGTCTTATGATAGTAAGAAGAAAAAAAGTCTGGCCTTTAGGACATTCGTACCAGCATATTCAGTTACAAATATACTTCTGTTACTCACCAGCTATTTTTAACTATTCCTGTAAAGAGATATTACATTTTTATTAGGTTCTTGTAAATGTTGGCTTTTTAAAAGCACAGTAATTGCTGTGATTGATAATTTTTGCATCTCAATAGTTGTATACGTTTAGATGTTAATTTAGAAGGTAAACCAAAACATGGTTATGATGGAAAAAATATGTAGGATTTGATTCTGTTTACCTGCTTTTATTTACTAAATAGATGTTAAAACATTTTTTTGTAATATTTTTGAGGTACTCCTCCAGTTATAATTTTTGACTCTATGAGAAAAGCTCAAGCTTCCTGCAATGTCGAGAAAAATGTTTATATAAGAGAATGCTAATGTACAAATTTTAGCTGTTATTTTTACCTGTATCAAATATAATTCATTAGAAGTAAAGATGTTAAACTTGCATTGTAAGGATTGAGGTAGTTTTTTGTGAGTGAAATGGAAAAGATGGGCGGGTGGGAGAGACTTGGAGAGAAGAAAATAGTTATTTCTTGATTATCTGGCGTTGTCCAGCATTTTGTTTCGACTATTTCATTTAATCTTTACCAAAAAAACCTGTATTTTCACTATTGAACTGACGAGTAAAATGCAGTTCAAAGAGGTTAAATAATGTTACACAGTGTATACAACTAGCACGTCATAGAGCTATAATCTGAAGTATGCGTGACTTTACTTAGTTGGGTATCAGATATTAATGGAATACGAAGAGAAAACATTTCTAATATAAGCTGATGAAATAGGCATCATTTATAATTTGGAAAAAGTTTTTAATTTGTTTGGTTTCATTTTGTGGCAGAAGATGGAATTTGTCTTTAATAAGCTTAAATATTGATGTACAGAATAAAGTTTCTAGAAAACGGTTGGATGTCAAACTGCATATATTTTGATAATCGGCAAGATTATCATGGGTTCTGCTCTTAATAATATAACATAAATTTTATTTAGCCAAATAGCTTTGTTTTTAAAAATATTACTACATAAGCTAGTAAAAAGAACTTTTAATTCTATATATTTGTAATCCTTTTTATTAGAATTTTTTAATATAGAATTTCTTTTAAGTTAGAACTTTTCTTAGCTCATTCAATTATCAACCCAAAACATTTTCAACAGACTGATTATTTTAATAAGCATTTCCCATGCAGAATAGGCACTTTTTAAAAAATTAAATGACATCTGTTTTAATATGACTTGATTGGATAAAAAGTCTCAGTATTAGATAATAGTAAAGTAATAATAGCTAATCAGATCACAGCTAAAGTTAATTAGGATGATAACTTATTATATTTTTACCAATTAAAAGTAACCTAACTTCTATTTTATGTAGTTTGTGTGTAAGTGTGCACATTTGTGTGCATGTGAAAACTTGTTTTTGTAATATTCTATCAATTTGGAATAGGTTATTTCGATGTTTAAATGAACTATGATGAAAATATTGTAGAAGTGAAATAGTTGTGTTTTGATTGCTGGCGAATGCATTTAGTCCTTCCTATTCAGTAATTTCTCCTTTACTAAAATAGGGAAGTCATTTGACATTAAGACTGATGAAATAATGATATTCCTTTTGTTAATGCTAAATAGTCACCAGGAAAATATTTTGCTTGAAAAGATGGAGTTTATTTTTATTTGTATTATTATGACCATAATCACTGAAAGATAACATTTTATTATATATAACCAAAATCAATGACGATGATTTAAGAAATTTTGTCACTCATTTTGGCCAAATTTAGGGCAAATGTTTTTAATTATGGTAGTCTAAATTTCAGTAGACCGAACATATCAAAAGCGGACATATCTGTAAATCGGAGAGATGCGAGTAATAAGTACATATCATTTGAAAGAATTATGTGGTTACTTTAAATGGGATGTTTAAGCACTGGCAGTTGGTAAGTTGAAATACCTTTTACTCCATTCTTTCAAAACAAAAGAAAGCAAAACACTGCAACTAATAGAAATCCTGTAGCTTCTTTTGTTTTGCATGTGTCTATTGTTTTTCTCTGGCACGTGGAATTCAGAGGGACTACCACCATTATATTTCTGACGTGTTTTCTGGTTGACATCAGTGATCGCTTCTATTTCCCCTCTCAAGTGTCGCTGTCAATACCATGTAAAATAGGAGCTCGTTGGTAAATAAAAATACATTTTATCTCAGCCTAAAAAGATCTTACGTGAAAGATCTTACTTGATATTTCTTATGTCTTGGCAGTTTTTCTCTTAATTTAAATTTCTTTTTTCTTCAGCTCAGGTACCTGACAATGATGAGCAGTTTGTGCCAGACTATCAGGCTGAAAGTTGTAAGTATAGTTTGACTCATCTCTTGGCCTTTTCTGTCTTTCTTCCCTCTTTCATTCTTTCTCTTTGGTTGGTTTCCACTTCCAGTGTCTGTTCTTCTTGCATTGTGTCAGTGCCTTTTTAACTTACAGTCATGAAGTGATTTTATTTATCAGGTTATAACATCAGCAGAATCCCTGTACAATCTGAGCAGAGCTCCAAATAGTAGTGAACCAAAACTGATTTGATTAAAAGATGGTCCTATTCTCTGTATTTGGTCAGTATCCTTGGAGAAGAAACAGGGAGATCCAGGAGTATGCAAGTGTTTACTTCTAGTTTTTCAGTATGTTCCCAAGGAACAGTCTGGATGCTGATGGGAGATAGTAGTTAAAATCCATATGAGATTATTTATTGTAACATAAAAATTCTGGGCCACGCATTTATTGGTTTGTTATATTATTTTATATTCATGAACTTTCACCTGCTTTGACTTAATTTTTAGCCTCATTTTCTGCTTCCTGGTTGCACTGCTACAAATGGAAGTAACCATTGCCTTCTCTTAAGATCCCTGCAGTGTTTCTTTCTGTGAGACTTGCTCCAGGGCCTGACTGTCATAGAATGAGTGTGGAGTGATTCATGGTTACTCACCCTCCTGTAATTGCAGAGTGAGCATTTTGCCTGTGCAAACATGGTTGCCTTGGGGTTTACTTCTGATCCTTATGCTTTGCCATTCTACCAGCTAACTGCAACTACTGACCTGAGGTGCAAGTAGTAAAGAAAAGGATATAAATGCCATCTTGATTGTGAAACTGACCTAATATACTTTTGTTCTGTTAGCATCATTTAATGTTTCATTTTTCCAGACCACTGACATTTTCACAAGAGGCAGTATCAACAGCAACAAGATATGCTTAATACCTTACAGCTTATTGAATCCATATTTTCACACCTAATATCATAAGTCTAATACAAACACCTATGTTACTTCATGTAACAGATGTTTGTGAGCATTGTTTTCAACTTTTATGTTTGGTATCTTAAATTTCCCAGGTTTCAAGAGTTGTAAGATGTTCTTTCCAGATTTCACTCATGTTAAATGTTGTTAGTTCACTAAAAGATTTTTTTCACTTGTGATAAAATGTACACAACAGATAATTTGCCATTTTAACCATTTTTTAAGTATGCATTTCAGCGGCACTCACTTGTGCAAACATCAACACTACCCATCTCCAGAACTTTCTCATGATCCCACATTGAAACTTACACTGTACTTGCTAAAAAAATAACTCCTCACACCTCCCTGCCCCCAGTCCCTGGTAACAGCTGTTCCATCAGCTTGATTTTGATATGACAAGAGAATTTTGTGTGTTGCTTGATTACTGAATATAGTTATTAGAGAAACGATTTCAAGAATCCTATACGACAATGATACAGAGATTAAGAAACTCTCAGAAGGACGATAGCTAAGGATGACGTATGGGCAAGGCTCCCCTTCATGAAAGTGTGGGAAGAGAACGGTCACACTTCCAACACTTCTCTTCCCTTTCTGTGGGGTACTTGAGTTCTTTCTAAAAGCTAAACCTGTCATCTGAGTGGGTGAATTCATCTCATTGAGTCATTTTACATCTGAAGAAACTGATAATGATTCCAACACTATATCAAGTGCCAGAGTGAAACAACTATCTTAAGGTAATTTTTCACTCCTTATTTGACCTCTTCAGCTTTTCTTATTCTTCACTGTTTCATGTCCTTGAGTTCTCTTCTTTTGGTCACAGTAGAATGATTTTTTCCTTTCTCTTTTTACTCCTTTGATTCTGCCGTGGTAGTACTGTCCCATAGAACTTTCTGTGATGATACAAATAATCTATATTCATACTGTTTGATACAGTGATCTCACTAATCACATTGGTCATTGAATACATGAAATGTAGCTAATGGGACCGAATAAATGAATTAAAAAATTTTTTAATTATCGTGACTTTATATTTAAATAGACACATGTGGCTATTGGATACTGTAGTGGTCAGTGCAGTTCTGTATAACTGTGTCTGCTACAGTGTTATCTCCAGGCTTGGTCTCCATTCTGCTCTGTCTCCTGGACATTGTCACCTGATCCTCTATTGGGATCCTTGTGCAAATGACAAAAAATGTAACATCTCTGGCCTCACCTGCTCAGACCTCAGCTGAGTGTTGGCATAAAACACTATTTACACAGCAATCCCAGTCTTTAATGTGCTGTTCCACAGACAATCCACACTCAGCAAGACCAATGTTGAAATCATTATTCTCTTCTAGTTCTGCTGCCTTTCTAAGTCGATGGCATCGCCATCCAAGCTGAACCCCTTTGATTTATTATTAATTCCTCCCAGTTCTTTATCATTAACCTCAGATTGCTTACCAAGATGTTGATTCTACCTTTCAAAAATGTCTTCATTTCATGGCCTTACTCCATCTCTGTTTCAGTACTGAGCTCACACCCACGCTTTGCCTAGACCGAATTTGTGATCTGCCTTTCGATTGGCACCCTTGTCCCCCATTCTCTCTTTTCCAGTCCACTCTCTGCAATGGCATCATCACACAGCCATCGGGCCTTGTTAATTTTCTCCTGAAACTTCCTTCAGAACAAAGTCCTAATTCTTTAGCTGTACAGAACATTATTCTATAACCTGGGCTTTGACTACTGTTTCAATTTTAACTCTTGCCATCCCAGCACCCTGTTCCTTCCCATCCCAGCACCCTGTTCCTTCCCATTTTCTGAGCTTGAGCCCTTCTAATTTTTAAGTTCTCCAAACAGAGTGAGCTGTTTTATAACTCTTTGTCTTCGCACATGTTCATTTTGCTTTAAAAGTTTTTACTTTTTCCTTGCTGTCTGGTGATCCTCCTGCTCCAGATTCAGTTTAGACTTCGACTCATCAAAATCTTACTTGAGCTCTTCTTTGCCATCCTTACTCTGCAGAGTTAGATTATAACATCTCATCTCTTGTATTTACTAAATTATAATATTTTAGGTACACGTGTTTCATCGATAAGACTGAACTTTTTGAGAATTAGGAGTATGTCATATTCAGGATGCCTTGCATGTTATAGAAGCACAATAAATAAAATTGTCATCATAATCATGATCAGCTTCTTATTACTTATTTCAGCCGAGGCATTTTCAAACTCTTAAGGAAGAAACATGTTATCTTGCCTTAAAGCAATACATAGTCTCATTCTGAAAAAACATACTGAAACCATGAATGTTTAACCAAACATTTTCAGAATGCTGAAATTTTATTTTACTTCAATTAGTGACTATTTACAGTTAAACAAATATGGCTCTAGGACTTGTGAATAAAATACCTAATTATAAAGGAAACCTATAAACAAAGGTAACAAGAAATATGAAATAGTCTAATAAAAAGAAAGTGGTGGTGTGCTCTATTTCAAGTTTTCACTGGCAATAAAGGACTTTTGTGACCAACTAGTTTCAATCTTCATTCAGAAGAAGAGGAAAATGATTTAAAAAGAGGAATAGGGCATATGGATTTTATTCTAAGGAGTATTTTTTGGATGGAGAATGTTATCAAATATTGCAACTAAAAGGTTATATTGTCTCCTAAATGTCTTTATAAATGTTTGATTCTCATCTGTCTGAGAATGCTTACTAGGACAGAAGGATCCCATCTCTAGGAATGGAAAGAAACTCCATTCCCCTGTGTAGCCTGTCTATAAATTCTGTGGGGCTATCTTTTCAAATGTGAATAATCAGATTTTCTTGTATCCTTCCATCAAATAAAATGCTTCTGTATTTGCTTTTATGGCTTTAGCCCTTTGGTACATGTAGGTTAGGAGAATTAACTGCAAAATTCTGTTCAACATCAGATTATAGAATATACATTTGACTGTAAAATTATGAATACATGTAGAAGAGTAGAGAGCAGAGAAGTCAAAAATTGTGAAAGTGAGATTAAACTGTAACACTTGAGTATTCTCTAAAAATATTACCGAGCATTTTTTATTTTTATTCATAAAATATATGTATTAAACATTTAGAATCTAATGTGTAATACTATAGCTTGCTAACCTTTGAAAGATGCTGACTTTTGAAGTACATATAAACATTTAAAAATAAATAAAAATAAACAAACAAAGAAACCCAAAACTCTCTGTAAGACCATCCTAAGAAATGAGTGAAAACTAAGAGAAATAATTACCTACCTCTAATAAATTGTTTGTTTCTTAGAAACAAATCTTCAGAACTCAGGCACTCTGCTGGAAAAAAAATAGAATTACTTTAGGATATGCTTTAGTCTAGAGGAAGTAGAATTTTATCTCTTCAGAAAAGAGAATTTAAAACTATTTAGAAGATAGATGAGCCTTATTTTCCCAAACTACATCCAAATTTGTATACAACTGAATTTTTCTAAATCCTGTCTTTTAAATTTAATACATCAATAATCTTATATTTTAAATGATATTTTAAATTTAGTTATATCACTAATCTTTTTAAATCTACTACCTCATTTTCTTCATTACAAAGTTATGAGATATTTTTCTAACTAGTTTGTTTCCATTTGGTTACATTTAGTTCCTTTTAGTATTTTCTTTACAGTGATTCACATAATAGTTGATGGTCACATTTATATGTTGCATCTTCCCGGAACAAGACCAGGGTTCTGCAAAATGCCCAATAGGGTCGAGGTTGTGACTCTTCTCTTTTCTCTTACATTCAAGAAAGAACACTGGAATGCAAGTCAATGAGAATAATCCCATCAAGGGAATAATAACCTTGACTTTGATATATTTATGAAAGTAAATATAAAACAATCACAAATTTCTATACTTTAACTGAAATTTGTAATTCAATCCTAGTGACCCATCTGAAAATAAGACAAACTGGTATGTGGGTACTTAGCTGTTTAAAGTCACTATCGTATGAGTGACAGTTTGTTCAAATAAGTAAAAGTCACGCAGTGCTTCATTTTCTTAGGAATTAAAAAAAAAAAGTATAGCACTCTGGGTCTTTTTTTTTTTACAGTGAAGTGGGGACAAGATACCTTAGGTTACTGTTACAAATCTGCTTCTTAAAAATACTGAAGTAGACAGGACTCTACAGACCCTGAGTAATTTCTTCTTTTTAACATGTTCTTGTTGCCTGAGATAGGAAAGTTCCATTTCTAGTTTGTGTTTTCTTAATTTTCTGCCTTTCTACTAAGCTACCTTTCTGTCTTCTGTTCCTTTCTATACACACAGTGAGTATTTTATAAAAGTTTACTTTTTGTTACTAATTTTGAAACATTTCTTGCCTGATTAAGTTTTTGGATATGACCAGAAAGATTTTTTCTTTCATTCCTCTGCCTGTTTTTACCAGACGTGAGCATGCATTCAAAGAGGAATTCCATTTCTGGGATTTGAGAACATAAATTTGTTACTGTGTTTTTTTGTTTGTTTATTTGTTTGTTTTAATTTGAGGCATATTTAAACATGTAGTCAGACTCAAGGTTTCCATTCAAGGATGTATTGTGTCCTGCATTCTTTGAGACAGTATGCCTGAGATTTATAGCAATAGCTGGCTCTTGAAGTTTCTGTGTGCTTTGTGTATGGTTTTCTGCCATTGTTTTGGTTGTTTTTGGTTTGTTTGTTGCTTTGGTTTTTTTTGTCTTCTGCTTTTTTCTTTTTTACAGTTTAAATTTTATCAAAGTGATATATTCATAGAATAGGAAAAAAAGAAAAAACAAAGATTGTTCCTCATTTCACAGTCCTTACTCTCTAGAGGAACGAATTTTTTCTTTTTTAATAGTTCCGTATACTAAATAATATGCTTATACTACAATTTCTTGATTTATCAGTTTTAGATTTTATCTATTGTCCCATTCAGATAGAGAAGCATTTTGAGTAAGTTTAAATTATTTTACTGAAAGTAATCACCAATGTAATTCTACATGAGTCTAGTAACTTATTCACATTGAATGTGAATAAATCATTTGGGAAGCTTGTTCAAACACAGCTTCATGTTCCTGATACTTTGAGAGTTTGACTGATGCAGGCCTTCCACGGAACATAAGGTTAGACATTGTCTATTCTGTCATTTAATTTGTAGGATAGAGATGACCGTGTCCGTCCTTTGAAATTGCGTTGTAAGACAGACGCCGCTATTTGTACACATGGAAATGTGTAATAGACACACTTCCTGAAAATTTTTATATAAGTAATATAGTGTCATGGGTTATTTAAATATACCAGAGAACTAAAAATAAAGTGTATGTAGAAATGATAGTTTCTTAATTTTTTGTCATCTTTGCTAAAATTATTTGTATTTTCCAATTCCAAAGACTATTTTCTATTTATTTTCTCTTTAGCTATGAGAAAGTCAGTACAGACTATAGATCTCTGTCATACTAGAATCAATTTGAGTTTAGAAGGTCACCTAGTAAATTGTGAATCTTCCCAGTGCTGGTTAAAGAGCACCAAGGGCCCCATCCTGTTCCCGCTGCAGGAAAAAGTCTTGTCATCAGATAGATTACTCTTCTATGGATGGTGCACATTTGCTCCATGCCTCTCACAGTTTAGAGTTCAGTGGCTACCTTTTCAGCAAAACAAACAGTTTAGTGCTTGATTGTTTCACAAGGAACATATATTTGAAATCAAAATAGAAACCTAGTGGGAAAAAAAGCTACATCTTGCAAGAAATTTTGTATTAGATAACCTCCCAGGAATCAAAAGTTTAATAGAAGAAAGAAAACCTAAGTCATACACCTTGGGAATGTCAGTTAATCTTTATTTATTTATGACAAGGAAATAAATAATCTGTTGAGCATGGGACACATTATGATTTCCTATAAAACTTTCTCCACACTTGGAGAAAAATAAAGGATAACATCTAAATAATGAAGAATTCTTGCTTGAATTTAAAAGTGGATTTTAGAAAAACATAATGAATGAGAAATAATGGGGAAATAGAAATTACTATAAATAACAGTATACTTATACCTAGAAAATTGCATCAGTTTTAATAGAGCCTGCTCTGGTAAATACATCTTTTTTTTTTTTTTTTTTTTTTTTTACTAGTTAATTCTTCCTAAAGTAGATAGTTCAGACTTCAAGCCAAAATAAAAACCAAAAAACAAAGCTAAACAACTCCCGCCTCCCCCTGCCTCTCCTAAAACTGGGGTTTGTTCTGTTTCTAGCTGAAAACTAAGATTATATATCTCAACTCAAGTTTTTAGTTTTTTCTTTCCTATTTATCCTCTTTAATTTTGCCTTTAGTATAACAAATTATCTTAGAAATTGACTTCAGAAACATGCTCAAAGGAAGTATGTCAACAAATACTTTCCACTCACCCTGCCTATAATTAGTAACAAATTATTTTGAGAAAACAATCTGTGCCATCTTTGGTTGAAATTTACTCAATATTAAATAACTGGACTTATACAGTAACTGGACTTATTAGTCTAAGAGCCAAATAGTATTTGTTGGAAAATTAGATGTGGGATGTAGGTGGAAAATTATTTGTAGAACCAAATGCTCTTTCTTCCAGCATTTTTAATATATACACTTACACTTATGTGTAGTGTTGAAACACAACATTTATTAGAATTTGCAAATAAAGCCATAGCAGTCATGAAAATAAGTACATTTTTGGGCCACCATTTCATAGAATATATAAATTTCATGAAAGCAGATATAAAGAAGAAATAATCTGAGCTAACCTCTTTGTCATAATTGTATGCTTAGTGTTTTTCTGTGTTTTTATATTGTTTTCTCCCATTTTTTAAATAACATTGAACATGTACTTAATATGCACAGTGCATATTTGCTTCTGTCTGTTATTGAATTTTCTAACGAGAGTTTGTGCTGTGTCTCACTAAGTAAAGATGGTTGGTGTGATTTGGTTGCTTTTTTAAATGTTGTAATGAATTATACCCCAACAAGGACTACTTGCATTTGACATTAGCTGAGGGCAATGCTAACTCGAGAACTTAATTATTAACAATTTATCAGGAAAGGCTAGATTAAAAATCCTGTTTATACAATGTCTGATTAAACTTTAAGAAAAGTACTTTTGTGTAATCATTTTGTATGCAATATTTGAATTTTATTTAAATCTAAGGTTTAGCAAAGAAGTTCCTTTCGCTGTAGATGCCACATTGTTAAACCATTCAGAGGTTTGTTTCAGTTACTCCTAGTTAGGAGTGATTTTTAGATCTCTGAGAAGAAGCTGGAATTGTGATTGTTCCTTTATTTATGTCTTAGTACAGGGAAATCTCATGTTCATATTTCTGTTTGCAAAATTGGAATGCTTGTATTCTTAAAAATGTGAGCCATGTTCATTATCTTCATTTTTATAATTTAAAAATAGGAAAAATCAATCTTGATAATATAAAAACTATTTTACTTATAAGATTTTTGTTTATTTATTAATACATATTTCTGCAGCTGTATATTTTTTGAGGATGCTAAGTAGGTTTATAAGACCCTAAAAGTTTATTTAGCCAACAAACACATTTTGAGCCTATTATGTCATGTTCTTTCTAGGCACTGGTGATACAGTGGTGGGCAAACAAGAAAAATACCTCTGCTCTTGTGGAGCTTACATTCTTAACTGCATGTAACTGATAAATAAAGTCTTATTCATCCCATGTTAAGGGATGTAAGATTGTATAGGGGTCAGTATGTATGCATAATCTTCGTGTATTCAGATGCTGATCTATTACATCCTGAAGAAAATATGCTTAGTTTTTTTTTGTTTGTTTTTTGTTTTTTTTTTTAAATTTTATGTTACTATTCACAAAAAACACTCTGCTCAAAGGGTGGCCACTGGATTTCCCAGTGGATGACTATCAGTGTTTCTGTTCACATCTCTTTAGTCTATGCCTAAATTTCTGTGATGGGGAACTAGGAAAAATATCTTATGGATTTTTAAAAATTATGTACTCTAATGGTAATTATTATATATACAGAATATTGACCTACTCTACTTTGAGATCATACTTGTTCTTTAAGATTCAGTTCAGAAGTTATTATTTCCTGATTATTTTAGCTAGAATTAATGATTTCTATGTGTCTGCAAGTGCTTTATATACATCTCAATTTTAATACTATTTGAATTGGCTACTCATATTTGTATATTTTGCACATTGTAGGTATTCAGTGAATAGTGAATTGAATGAATAGCTTCTTGAGTATTTAGAATCTTTAAAAAAAACATATTCATGCACAGGTGTCTTAAGTTGTTTGAAGTCTAATGTACATATCTGCTTTTATTTTCCTGTATTTCATTTTTCTTTCAAGGGTAACGGAAAGCTGTTTGCATTTCTGTAACATTAGAGCTAGGTCTCAGTTATCAGATTAGGGTTGTCTAATAAATGGTATTTGAGACTCACAATACATTCCTTAGTAATCTCGATTTAGCACAAATACTCTGAAATAAATTGGTATCATTCCCATTTTATATAGAGAGAAACCTAGGACATAAAATAATCTTATAACTAAGGCATATGATGACTGAAATTACTAGTTTGGATCCCCACCTCATACATGCTTACTCTGTGGCGATTTTCTCCCTTCCCTAAGAGCCTGTACTTAGCCCACTTGAAGGTTTCAAAACTGTTACTACCCTTGAAAAAAAAAATCTACATTGCTAAGAACGAATGATATTCATACAGGGTATTGATATTTGAAAATTTTTTCTTATCAAAGTATGATAAACTGAGAGAGACCGAGAGAATCTCAGAGGGGTTTGTCCCAAGAAAGATGTGCTGTGAACTTGTTTGAGCTAATAGCTTCAGGAAAAGCAAGATGGAAGGATTTGGTATTGAGGAACTATCCCAATTCACATCCAGGCTGCAGTGCTTGTGTTTCCCTACCTCAAAGATTTTATCTTAATTATCCAGAATTTGAGAGATTTATGACAACACTGCCTACTTGCATATTGTTTATGTGCAGTTTTTGACTTCAGAAATGTTTCAGACATGGTACATTTTCCTAGCTGGGGGAAAAGATCTCTTTGGACAATTAAGACAGTAATGGTAATAGCAGCAGCAGCAGCAGAAGAAGAAGTATTAGTAGAGAACCAGTCATAGTAGTAGTTTTCATGGAATTCCCAAAGTAGTAGTAAACATTCATGAAAATCTCAGTGCTGCAGCTTGAAAAGACATTGTAGATCTATGAGATCAAAACTCATTTTTAAGATGAAAAACTGAAATCTAAAAAAGATTGCTGGGCACTCTCTGATTTTAAAAGAAATAATGCATGCTCTTGTTTTTTTTTTTTTGAAAATGTCAAATTAAGAATTATATGAACCTAGATACTTTTACTTATTAGATTACTTTTTATTTCACAAATTCTCTATTTGTAACACCGGAATAAGAAATATATTTTCATCATTTTTTTTGTTAAAGAAGGTACTTTTAAACTTTGTTTCCTCACTAACACAGTTATATATATTTGTTGGATGAAGGAATGAATTCAGTTTGATGCATCTTTGTTCCAGGCTTTTGTTTATCTACCAATTTGAGTGATCTCTATATAATTCTTACTGTTATTTAGATTTTTCACATTAAGCATGATCGGTATATACAAACCAATACAAAATTCTGGATAAATTTTGATCCAAAAGAAATGTATATTCTCCTTTGTTTACTTTTCCCCCTGAACTTTTCAACACTGACATTCAGTCCTTAACCAGAAGATGCTCTTAGATTTCATTCCAGCCACAGGGTTGTCAGCAAAAGTTCTGTCAAATACTATCAAGGTCACTGGACTCAGTTAAAAGTGTCTCATTCCTATCAAGATATATGGGTAATATTGAAGTAAACCCTTTAATAATGTTAGCTTTTCCTTTGAAATGGCGCTCATGCTGTGAAATGAACTTTTACTGCTATTTGAGGTTGTTTTTTCTCCATCCTCCTGGACACAACAGCCTTATTATGTTGATTTGATTTGACTCTCTAGTCCTTGGCACTGTGACCAGAATGTCAGGTGACACAGTTATTTCAACTCACGGGTCTGCAGGGAAAGCCAAGTAACTGGATGTCATTGCTCTGTTTTTCTGGATGTTTTTGCCTTCCTGAGTCTCTTAATGTTTGTGTTTTCGTCTAGGATAATCAAACCCTCTTTCCTTTCAGAAAGCTCTACTTTCATTCACTGTTTTATTGCAGATTAAAGGCTGCTACATTAGAAGGTTATCAGCTAATCGATAAACTTCAGTCATCTCATCTTGTGATAAATCTGTCCCATTGATCAAAGTAGAAATTTAGGCCCCTTAGCTTTTCATGGCAATTTCTGAAGGTTTGGATAACGTGCTCACAGAATGTATAGACCTATCCTCTTATGTATTTTTAGAGGCAGTCATATGAATTTATGTGTGTGTGTGATGTGCATATAAGCGGATCCACATATACAAATAGCTTCATCTGCATTTAATTTAAAATATTGCATTCTCACTTTACTTAACATTTTTGTCAAATTCTAATCATCAGCAAACTTATCTTTCTCTTCCTCTATATATATAAAACCTTTTTCTTGTTAGGACTAGTATTAAAATGCCTCCTAAGTCCCTAATGTAAAATTTCAATAATTGTAGTGAAATAGGCGCAAATGGTGTGATTATAAAATTTTAAAAAATCTACTCTTATATAGTTAAATAAATAGTAGTTTTAGAATGTTAAGATTTGGAATCTTTATTTTGGTAAAATGCAGCTTGTTTAAGTTAAATTCCTACCATAACTTTTTTTTTCCATTATGAAAAATAAGTTTAGCTAACAAATATTCATAGTGCCAGTCATTAATGCTAGATGCTATGGAATGAAAGATAAAAATAATATTAGTGAAAAAAAAGCAATATTACTGATTGATAATATTAATCTCTTATATTCATTTAGCAATTTAGAATTCATAGGTAATTTTCACATCCCACATCTCATTTGCTTCTCACAATGGCACTGGGATGTAGGCGGGGCAGACAAATCTCACATAGGTTTATTGTGTTTCCCAAAGTCTCACAGGTAGTGAATGACAGAACCAAGACTCAGCTTGTAACTTTTCTCTTTGTTTGCATCTAGGCAAAATATGCTAACCAGTCATTCATTTTAATGTCCTACAAGGGAATAAAATACATTTATTTTTGCCACATATGTGTACATTTCTATGTTTGTATAAGATAATAAGTAAAAATGGAAAAGATCAAAAATATTTCTTATTATTTGTAGAGTTCTTCTAATTTATAACATAACGTACATAATAACATATATGGAAAGCAAGGGTGAAGTAGACAGCCCTCTAAGTTTATTACTCTATGAAAATCTTCATCCTTGTGTTTTGAATTGTAGAAGTGTGGTTAAGTTCTGTGTATACATAAGTTTTCAGCTTTAGGAATCCTGAAAGTTTGCTTAACAAAATAATAATGCTCTCAAAAGAAAATAAAAATTAATTTTGGTTTGAGATACTGTTTATCTTTGGGCATTGTATAATTTGGCCGGAAACATAGTGAGATTAATAGAACATCATATTTGGCATTTTGTCTGATACTACAATTGCAAGGACCTTGTCAGCTTACAATCCCTTATTTTTTATTTTTTACACCTACAGCACCTGGTCTTCCTAGGTGGTCTCCCATCCAAATACTAACCAGGCCCAACTCTGCTTAGCTTCTGAGATCAGACAGGATCAGGCTTGTTTAGGGTGGCATGGCCCTAGATGTATTTTATAGTATTAATGCTGTAGACACTAAAGCCATATACTATAAACATGATGTGATTCCTTCAAGGGACTGACTACGGTGTACTGCATAAAAGCAAGGTATTGGACCTAGAACCCTTAAGTTCAAATTTCTACTATTTACTAATTGTGTAGCCTTGTATAAGCAACTTAAGATCATTGTGCCTCAATTTCCTCCTGCTTCAAACAGGAATAATTATGTTACCTTCCCTTGGAGTAATTTGAGTATTAGGGTAACTTATATATGTTTATATGAAATATATAAGTAATAAGTATGTCTGGCACATAGAAAGTACTATATATAAGCTTTTATTCTATATGTACACAAATATATATGAAATATACAAAATACATAATTCATATCATACTATATCACAAATGCATTCATTTTGATCAGCTTAACTTTTTCTGTGTTGTTTTTGTCTTGTGTATTTGTTTGTTTTTTGCCATGCTCAGAAATTATAACTACCAACTTGTAGGCTGTATCTATATACATTGTAAAATAGTTATAAGAACAACTTGTCCTCTTACTCTTGATCATGCTAAGCAATTTGGTGCATATCTACAGTGATACTGTCAGAAAACACTTTGAAATTTTGTTTGTTCAAACCTACATTTTTGGCAATGTAGATTCATGAACAGAAAGTTGAGCTGGTAACATTCGGTATTGAAATACAAGCCTGGTTATATAAGAATCAGTTAGCATCATATGTTTAAGATTACGAGCTATGAATTCTGGTTGATCAAGGACACCCTAATTTGTGTAGCAAAATTGCCTGCATCTTTGCTTTTGTTGATTTTGAAGCTGATGTAGTCATCGAAAAGGAAAAAAAGTGTTGATTTTTCAATTAAGATGCAACCTTTACAATGCAAAGCAATAATAATTATAGTGTTCACTCAGCCTGGAGTAAAAAAATTCTCTAGTTAAATAGCAATAATCAAGATGAGAACTATATTAGAAGAGTGCTAATTTTATGATCATCTCTTATTTAAATAATAAAAATTAATCCATGGGACCCTTGCTATAGCACTACTTTCAGTGGAATGGTATTTGGCTTTAAATATGGTCTCTGGAAGCTCATTTAAAAGTAATTGGCTGCTTAAATTGTGAATGACCTAAGATCATCCTTATAAAATAGCTACTACTCCAATGAATCAATTATTAGGCAGTGGCTGAGCTTCTATCACACCAGATATGTTTGACCTAACAACTGGACTCTGCATGCTAAATTTAAGAAAAGTAGGTTGGTTATAGGTACAACTAACAGAAAACTTGGAATTACTAACATCAGAGGGTTGTTCTGCACTGAAATAAAGATCTTAAAGTAGCTATAACCTTGCAAGGCAACGTGTCAGCTTTGGAGCCCAACAAACTAGATTCAAATCTTAGTTCTTCGATTTAACATATTTGTGATCTGGGCTAATTATCTAATGTCTTTAAGCACTGCGAGTAAAAAAGGAAAGTAAATGGGTTGATGCAATGATGAAATGAGATATGTCAAGATTTTGGCGCATTGGTTAGTATTTGATAACTCAGAAACACTATAGAAGTAAGACATCAATATTTATTTAATATAAGTACTATTTTGAAGACAAAGGATTTCATAAGCTACAGTAACCGTTTCAGAATAATAATGCCAATAATATAGTTAAAAATTTTCAAAATGATTGCATTTGATTGACCTAGCATGCTAGTAATGTATCTTCCCCAGACAGGTATAATGAATAGATTGTTCTCCAAAAAGTAAATGTCACCCTATTTCCCATTATGCTCCTTTACCAACCCAGAAGGACGAAACTACAGATGTAGCAACATATACATTACAAATTTGTGGAAGACCCTGTTCTTTCTCTAGTTTGTATGATAGGTTGTCTATGCACAGTGCTCTAAGTATATCCTTTAAAAGGATAAAAACTGTATTCATGACTAGCAATTGGAAGAAAAATGGTTTGACAGAACAAATCATTTTTAAGCCATGACTTAGAGGGTTATTTCACTTTAGAAATTATATTAATTATTTGCATAGTTATAATGCCAAGATAAATATAGACAAATACTTAAGTATTTATTTCTATGGGATAAAGTTTGTATGCATAAAAATATGTAAAACACAGACCCATAATCCCTGACTTCAAAAAGCATACTGGGGAGTTTGGAAGAAGATGGGGAAACATGCTGAGGATAGTTAAGATACAGTAGAGTAAGAAGTTAACATGTGGGCTGGAATGCAGGTTCTGGAGTCCTAATAGTTGGACACCATACCCCTGTCTACTACTTTTCAGCTGGATGACCTAAGTAAGTAACTAAATCTCCCAATACTTCCATTTTCTCAGCTTACAAAGGGGCTTACAATAGTAGGGATGACATAGATGTGGAACAAGGATCAAATAAGCCAGGGCACTCGTAATTATTGACACCATTACTATTATAATACTAACAATAAAAATACCATATGACTATAAAATAAATGAACATTACAGACAATAAATCCTATAGTTTCTGTTTGTTTCTTTAAGAGATCAGTATAGATTAGAATCGTTGAGAATGGCCTCATGAAGAAAATGAAATACGACCTGGAACTAGAAACCTTGGCTCATGAAATAATTAGAAATGAAATGAACCTAGAGACGATCTGCCCTTAATGGACGGTAATAACGAATACTTGCATAATGTTCACTGTGTGCTGTGTACTCTTCTAAGCACTTTATATACACCGTAAAGTATCTAATCTTTACAACCTTATTTAGTGAGAACTGTTATCTCCTTTTCGTCAGATGTGAAAAACTGAGGCACAGGGTAGTTAAATGGATTGTTTCTGGTCCACAAAGAGACAGAATTGCAGACCTGATTCTGGAGTTTACACTTGTAACCACGATCGTATGCCATTTTGGATAGAGCTGTGTGCCAGAGATAAAGTGGTTGGGCAAAACAGCTCACCCAGGGTGACCAGTCGTGTCCGAGTGGTTAGTGACAGAGGTAGAACTTAATCTTCCTTAATATCTAATGTTCAGTACTTCTGTGTTTACACCTCAGTTGGCTCTTTAAGATTTGTATGAATTACCAAGTGATGAAAGGAGGGCCTGTTAAGCAAGATGAAGACCAGGCATTAATTGCTCTGAAGTAAACATGAGCATTTTCTGTCCCTTGGAGAGAGAAAGGTGCAGTATTTGGAGATAGAGGCGTGCATTGGGTTGTGGTAGAGATGAATTTGAAAGGTCAAAGTCAGTTAAATTTTGTGAGTCTGCAAAAGTCAATCAGATACATTTGGGGTTTATCCCTAAGAACAAATGCTCCAGCCCGGAATTTCTGAGTATGAAATTAGACATCACGTTACCAAGGAAGAGAAAGTGGAGAGAAAGAAACAAAGAGGCATAATATATTTTTTTGTAAATGCATTTTACAATGTAGACATACTGTAGTTAGTTGACCATATTTACAACAAATCTATACTAAATAATTTATATGTATCAGACATTATAATTATGTCAGTGGAATCTAATGTGGTAATTTAAAGAAATGTGCACTAGCTAAGAATTTATGCATACCTTGTAAGGAAGGAGAACCAGACTTTATCTAACTTATTATTTATCCCTATGCACACCCTCAATTTACAAAGCTCCTGTTAACTTCAAAGGGATGAGGAGGAGAATGCAAACTAGGCCTATTATGTTTGTGATCATACATTTGTTTTGCAGGTGGTATCCATGTGTTTCTCCAGAGCTCATCTTTTCTATTTGCATACATGGAAGGAGAGCAAAGTGTTCTTTCATCTTCATATTTGTCTAGTTTCTTGGAACTATGAGTTACAAAGGAAGTCTGTATGAATCTTCTTTGTGTTAAGTGCTAATTTATAAGCTGCTGAATATATCAGCTACAGTATTTGATACACCTAATAGTCACCTTACACCTGGAATTACAGCAGACACATTGGTAGAGCTCTGTATTCTAAAGAATTAAATTATATTTCAGAATATATAATTAAAAGAAAATGTGAAAAATAAATCCATTTTACACATGAGTTTTCTACATTATGTTGTGTCGGTAAACTATTAAGGGGTCTGTTTGTTGTCATTGTGTGTCATCTTTGATTATTAAGTTATAGAAATATTGCTATTCCTGTATAATCTGTGATCGATAACAGGCATTATAATATTTACATATTGTTAACATCTAAGAGTCTCAAAAGGTTAAATTTGAATAGATGCTTTAGATTGACCTAGCAGTAAATGAAGTTTTGACAGTTTAAAAGAAAGATTACGTTGAGTGTTTAAATATACCACCTCATTTAAGATTAGAGATTCATTTATGTATACCTTATCCTAAATTTTCAAAACCCACAGGATTAATAACTAATATCTATTTAAGTGAAATTCGTGTGAAAATTAATCAAATGCAGAACTTGTTTCCCAGTTAGTACATTTATATACTGTGAATAACAAAAAGACTTGCATTGTCTAAAGATTAGTATGATTTTATATATATTTTGATATTACCATGAAATGCTCTGCTCAAGATAGAAGTAAATAATTTGTAATTTTAAATAGACTTGCCTTTGTGCTGCATTATTCTGTCTCCAATGACACCTGTAGAATACTGCTACCTAATTATGCTCTATATTTTACGTTTAATATGGTAATCTAATGTGGTAAAAACATATACATTGGAATGTTGCCATGACACTATTGCTGTGGAGTCAAATTTATTAACTGGTGCAACGTCTTGGTTCCCATCAGTCAGGGTCTGTGTCCTGACGTATCAGTATGATCTTATTATATGGAGCTTTTCCCTTGTAATGTATCTTCAAGGATGCGCTTATGGGGTAGTGCTGCTATAGGAAGGCTCTAGAGTAGAAAAAAGGAAGGAAGGAAAGGATGGAGAGGTGGGGAGAGAAAGAGAAAGCCGGAAAGAAAGAGACATCCTTTGAACTAGCAGTTAGGAGGTTACGTCGAAACTAATACGTAATAAAAATTTAAGGATAATTTTCTACACATTTAAAAAAATTCCTTGTAGAATACTGTAAATACAGTGAAAATTGAGGTTTCTTAGATTACAAGTGAATATAATTAATGAGTAATTGTATCAGACTTGATTTTATATTTTCAACTATTCTAACAATTATATATTCCTAGATCAGCAGTCCCTAATCTTTTTAACACCAGGGACAGGTATTCCTATGAGAATCTAATGCCTGATGATCTGAGGTAGAGCTGAGGCAGTGATGCTAGCACTGGGGGGTGGCTACAAATACAGATGAAGCTTTCTCACTTGCCAGCTGCTCAGTTCTTGCTGTGTGGCCCAGTTCCTAATAGGCCATGGACTGGTACTGGTCTGTGGCCCAGGAGTAAGGGACCCCCTACCCTAGATCATATCAACTAAATCAAATATAATTGTAACTTCGTTTAAATATGTCAACGTAAGTTGGGCTTCAGGGTATAGAAATCAAATTCAACAAGTTCTATAACCATGATTAAAGTACTTCTCAATAGCCGTTCATTGTAAAGTAAAGGTTATGAAGGTGGAAGGTGGACAAGAGTAATCTCTTAAACTCCTTCTGAAATACTGTAACCTGATTTGGTTCATTTGGGATTCGTAGCTCCTGACTATTATGCCAATGAAAAATTATAGATGTGTTCATGTAGGAAAAAAGTACTTTTTGATCTAACATGTAGTACATCTTTAAAAAGGAGCTTAAATTTAAAGGAAATGATCTATTAAAAATGAGTATGTTAAGAAACCAAAAAAATTACTTACAAAATGCTAATTTAATTCTAAAACTCTTCATTCCAATAACAGTTTTCTTGGGATTATATCCTTTAGTTTGGAAATGTGATCTGCGTATACACTGATCATTTACATTTGCTTCCTACAGCACTCACATGGTAAAATCATTTCCTTATGTAGTGTATCTTATATGGTATCTCTTGACTGTTTATTTCATGACCTTGGTTAAGCCTGCTCAAGGCTCTCTTGCTTGGTTTTCTTTGTCAGTGTTTGCCTTGTTTGCTTTTTGTTTTATTGGTGAAGACTGAGCTTGTGTCAAGAGAGACTTTTTATTATTATTCTGATATTACTCCTGTGCTATAGATGATTTTAAGTTAATATTAATTGTTAAGAAATACCAAAATGTCTTGATTGGAATCTGGAGGTGTGCTGATGGTATTGTTACCATTTAGGAAGCAAATACTATACTTAGCTATGAGTCTTTTTAAGAAAGTCTCATGGATTTTCATAAGGAATTTTGGTCCATATCAATATTATCTTCTATATGAAGAATAAGTATACTTTTCTAAATGTTTCTACATAATAATGATGGCTTTTTTTCTTCACAAAGGTTATTCTGGGATTAAAAAAATGTGGCCTCTAAATTATAGTTTTTTACTTTTATATCTCATGCCTCTCCCTTTTTCTTATGAGGGGATTCTTTCTTAATCTGATAGAGTAAAATGAACATTTTCCAAGATGGGCAAAATACTTTGAGTAAAAGTTTTTCTGTAAGAGTGGTAATTCGTCATGTATACTGCTCCAGTATACATTAAATTAAACATTACAAGCCATTTAAAAAAAAAAAATCCCTAAATTTATTTTGGGGAAGAAGTTATAAAATTTTTGTACCAAATTAGTAGTTGGTTTAAATAAAATTTTTGCAGAATTTATCCTAGCTCGTATTAACATCTATAACAATTGAGGCCAGGTGACAGACAATTTCTTTTTAAGAAGGTGTTTATTGTCAGGAAAATTGCAAAGTTTCCTTTGTAATTACTCCATCTTTGCTATTTTGGCAGCATGTAAAGTTTTATTGGCATTTACTGAAAGATAGTTTTTTTGGCCTAGCCAGCTGGCTTTCTTTTTTGGAGGGACAAACTTTTCTAGCTCTGGTATTAATAACATATTTTTAACGTTGATAGTCTGTGGATGGGGTCTTTTCGAACAAGGGGCCAAGTGGCCAATAATGTCTGGATCAATCATATCTTCAGTGGAGTGACCTCACAATGCTGCAGGTGTTCCTCAGTCGTGTAAGTGTTGCCTCCCACTTATTCAGTGCATCATTTTTGTACTAAACTGGTCAATTTAAGACCATGTAATTAAAGGCTCTTTTCACATACAGCCTGGGAAAAAAGTGTGTTGAAATTATGAATCAAAAGTCAGGAGGCACTAATTTGAAAGAAAACAGAATTTTTCAAGCAGCACAGGTTTATCAAATCAAAATTGAAAGATCCTTTTCAGGGGACGAATATTAAAACAAGTAAAGCACAAACATTTGAAGATATGGAATGATACTAGGATGTTGTTAGGCTTCTGAGTGTGGTATATAGGTGGAGTTTCAGTTGTCTTGGTGGTGGTATTCACCACCAAGTATTTCTCTTACTTCTGGACTTCCTTAAAGACTTTTCCAGGTCATGCTGATGTATGTGAGATGAGTTCTAAATTTCTAATTATACTCCTCCAGTTCTGAAGACCACAGCAATAAATTCATTTAAGCAAGTGTTTGCATCACTAATAACTTATTTCATCGCTTTTAAAATAATACTGAAGGAAATGGTTATACTTCATTTCATAAAAACACTTATTTGGCTACTTGTTCTTAGTAAAACTTAACCTATCATAGAAACTGCTATTTCTTTTGTAATTATTTTTCCAAAGTGATGACAGGCATATTAGTAATTGGCAGTCTTCTTTGGCAATGAAATATTATCTTAATTTTGATTTTTATGTTACTATTATTTATAGAGTAACTAAATTTTAAGTTGGAGCTCCTGTGTTTGTGATTCAATAAAGAAAGAAAATTAAAAATCATATATATTGTTGACTACTTATAAGTAAAATATATTTAAATGCTACCATTTGCATTGATTCTTCTCTATTGTATATTATCTATAATCTTTTTGGTATTGGTGGATTTCAAATATATTTTTACCACTGTTTTTCTGAATCATTTGTTAGAGATCTATACAGATAGTGTACAGAGGGTGGAACTCTGGGTTTGTTCTAAGGAGTTGGATGAGGCAGAGGATGCGAGATAGAAGAAGCCCAGCTTTTATATGTTCTAACTATGGGAGGGACCGGTCTTCACGGTCACCCAGTGGTGTGGACTGAGCACCCCTGGTGTCTCTGTGTTCTGCAGGGCCCATCTGTCATAGCATTCCAAAGAACTTCTTTATGCTAGACCGAGAAACACCAGGTAGTGCTGGAATCTTCCAGCCTCTTCTCAGCTAGGATAATAATAGTTACTATGAAGTCTTTTCCAAATAGTGTGTCTATTATTTGAAAGAAATTGCAGAATTACTGGGCAGGGAAGTAATATTTATTTTTGGAATGTTATAGGGCTACAAAGAGTATTTATATTGAAGTAAAGTGGAACAATTTCTGCAGAAGAGATGTTTTACATATTCGTGAAAGTCATAATTAGGTAATTTATTAAGTAGAGCAATTTTTGAGAGGTGTGGGTTTGGGTGGGCATCTTGATTTAGAACTTTATTTCATTTTATTAGGTCTGTTTCTCAAATAGCTGCAGCATGTTCAGGTTTTATTCCTGCCAGTTGGATATGAAGTACTGTATGTTTGGGCTCACTGTACAGAATTTGTTTCCAAAAAAATAGTGTCGTGCTGCTTTCCATCTACTGGACCAGTAGGGGTAGGAAGATCTGATTTGAAGCCAGTGCAAAAATACAAACTGATTAGATTTGGATTGTTCATACATTAGGCCTTTCTTTCCCCGTTCTTACCCTTTTCCAGATGGAAGAACCAGTTTCCTCCCAGGATACTTTCTCCTGGCAATTAGACTGAGAAGATCAGGACCATTTAGTGCCACTACTGCTGAAGTACTGTGATCGTAAGGTTGGGCTTTAAAATTTAGAGGAATGAATCGACACATTCTGTTCTTGGTTTCTTTATTTTTCAGTTAATGGTACTTGTGATGCTTTTGAAATCAGGAAAATAACTTTCTGTCTTTGCTTCTGCTTTTTATTTTATTACTATAATAACATATTACTTTCTGACATCAACTGGAAAGTGGGTGGTCCATGAAACACCTTTTAAAGCATCAAGTGTTTTTAAAATGGTAACCATATTGCATGTGCAGCTTTCTAATGTGCATTATGGACCCTCCCTTCTTGAATATAGTAGATTAAATCTGATTTTGCTTTTTCATGACGATGAAGGCTCCTCATAATTATGAATTTCGGTGACTGCTGTTTGCTAAAACACAGTAATGCCCTCAGTTATTATTGAGGTATGTAGATGCCTGCATGACTTCAGAACATTATGCCTTCTGAATTGTATCAGATCTTTGCATTTTCCTCTTCTCTGACATCAATAAGGTACTTATACCCAGGAATTAAATTTTATAGCTATGAAGAAAGATTGCTTAGTCTTATGCCTTCATTTTGTACATTAGGGAGGGAAGCCCAGAGCAGTTGCACAGTTCGTTTATGGTCACACAGCTAGTTAGGGGGTAGGGTCAGATCTAGGTACAGTTAATTTACTCCTAATCCAGTGCTTATTCTGCCGGACTTTTTCCTTCTATCCAGGAACCTCTCCTTACAGATTTTTTTTTCCTGTGTAAATTTTTTGCTCTTAATGTAGTTGACAGACATAAAGTGAAATTGGGAGCAAGATGAAATAGAAAAATTAGTGAAGTAAGAGTCTGATGGCCAGAGTCCTGTTACTGTCATAAGTCACTTCTTTGAGTTATCTTCTATGAAAGGAAGTGGTTGGATGAATAATGGTAATAACTAACATTTACTGAGTACTATGTGCCAGGTAAAATTTCAAATTCTCATGTGAGTTACCTTATTTAATTCTCACACAGACTCCATGAAGAAGGTCTGTGATAAGCCTCATAGAGTGAGAAATTAAGTCACATAGCAGTTACCTAGTTTGCCAGAAGTCCTTTAGCTAGTAAGTAGCAAAGCCAAGACAAGGTATCCATGCTCTTAACCACTCTTGTTTCTGGAGGCTCTACATGCTCTCTTTAGCCGAATGTCTAATGATTCTGGGTTTGAATAATAATAGAACCAATAGCTGACATTGTTGAGCACCTACTACACACTTTATAAATAGTGTCTCATTTAATCCTATCAGCAACTCCACGAGGCAGGTGCTATTATCCTCATTTTATAGATGAGGAAACTGAAGCACAGAGAGAGGTTAAGTGGCCTGCCTAGTCTTACGGCTGGTAAATGGCAGTGGCAAGATTTGAAACCAGGAAGATTTAAGTGACTGTTAGCTTTGCCACTATGCCTTATTGCCTGAGAAGGAGTACTTGAGCATCTGAGCCACCGTGTAATGAATTTTGTAGTATTCCTTTTTACTAACTAGAAGTGGAGTGTGAGCGCATGCGTGTATGTGTCTGTGTGTGTGCACACTCACGCGCACACGCAGGTCTGTATGTGGGAACACACTCACTAATGAAATTAGCTGTGTGTAAGATGAGGGGTAGAAAACCCTCATTCCAAGTATATAAGTGAGTGAAGAGAATTTAGTGCAAGAGATAATGAAGTGCAGAGTGGTGGGGATGTTGGGGACTGTGGCAAGGATGAGAACATGAGCCCTGGCAAAAGGGAAAGCTGACAACCGGCTCAGGCAACCACTGCCCTGCTTTTCTGTCTGGAAAGTGGACTCGGTGTTACTGGATAGTGTGTTTTGTTTGTTTGTTTGTTTGTTTTGTTTTTCCTAGAGAAACCAGATGTTTAGATTGTAAACCAGAAAAAGGCTTTGAAGCTGATTTTTAAATGATCACAAGTAACTGAAATTGTTTGAAACCATCTGTGAACCAAACAAATATTGGCAACCTCTGGTTTAGATTTTCAGGACTGCTAGGTAAGTGACCTTCAAATGAGTGAGAGTTGGCTGCATCTTCTTATCACTACTAGTTTTGAAGAGAAGAAAGACAAGCCCAAACCCTGTGTTTCAGGTCTATTACATTCTATTAAGATAGCAAAATGGTACTCTGCTCTGTAGAGAAATTTGGATTATTAAGTGTACTTTTAAGAAATAACTGTCTTGTGAGGCAGTAACATAATCAGGCTTTACTCTGTAGAATGTAAGGACTCCTGGCTTCTGATTTCAGCTTTGTCCTCAGCACTAGTTTCCAAGTCTTTAGACAGCCAATACTGGATGGGGCTGTGAGGTGCAGAATCACCTCTGGGACTTTTTCAAACTACATTCCCTCCTCTATTCAGGCGTGACCCGGGCCAGACCATGCAGGACTCCCTTGCAGCAGGATTTGTAGATGCTATTACTGATAGCAGTTTGGTATTAGAAAACAGGTTTGATATCCTCTTCTGAGAAATACGTGCTTTCTCTGAGACAGTGTTGGTTTCCAAACCGCCCAGGAAGTTCCTTACAGATGCTGAGTGTTTACATCCGGAAGCATGGTAGGGGCATGTCGATGACCGTTTGCCTTCCTCTAATGGAAGGAGCTCTCCTCTTTTCTATCTTTTTATCCATTGGGCTTCCAATTAGTACGAAGGTTTCTGAGTACAAGCACTAACTTGATCCCTAACACTTATTCATATCTAATGTCCTCTTCAATTAAAAAATTCTGAGATTCGTAATAAAGGTGAGTCTCTCTTACTTTGTCTTTGTGATTATTACTAAAAAGCATATTATGTGTTGCCAAAATAACATCAAAGGGCATACTAGGTATGGGATCTATTCCAACTGATAATAATAGACCTTTAAAAGCATTGTATCTATTTTATAACTGCTCTACTTAAAGAATATTATTTAAGAAAAAATAAATATCAGCTCACTGTGCTATGGTTTAAATTCTTATCTCAAAATATAGGTGTTTGTGTTTCCAGATGCTTCAAATAATGGAAAATCATGAAAACTTGAATCAGGGTCCCTGTCCTTAAATGTGTTTCAGTTTGCATTTTGATAGCAGTTTAGAAATGTTATCGCTTGTTTTGTCACAGACATAATTCACGTCTTTCTTCAGGCACTGTAAACAAGAGAAATGGTTTAATGGCCCCATAAAGGCACTCTGCTGATAGCTGAGATTAGGCCTTTTAGTAATGGATGTTGGTGTATGTACGCGTGAGTGGTGTGTGTGCACAGTGGGGTCGGGGAGGGCTCGGAAGAGGTAAATGTACTGGAAAAGAATCTTTGAGAGCCTCAGATGCAGAAGCAGTGCCTGCTGCTTTTCTGTGTGTCTTGGAAGATGGATTTACCGAGGATGTGACACAGTTGTTTTTATTTGTACACAAGCCTTCCCCTTTGCTTTTGGAATTTAATTGAGGTCATTGCTATTCATTTATCACCTGAAACTGAAGGGTTAGTAACTTAAAGTGAACGCTTTTCAGCTAGTGAGTGTATTCTTAACTACATATATTTGTATAAAAGACTGCATGGTTTTTTCATGCCATGCTTGTATCTGGTCTTAAATAATCTAATTTATGTATACCATTTACATTTTTACCCTTTTACAGTGTTTTTATCCTTTTTTTTTTTTTTAATTCACTGCTATAGCCAAGTGAAAAATTTTTTTACAAGCACTTTGGTGTCCACAGAATGATTTGTTTTGACTTTCTCTGTTATATTTTGTAGACAAGTGTAAAAATTTCTCCACATTATACATAATCATGGTCTAAGTAAATGCCTTGAAGTTTTTCAAAGTACATAAATTTGTACTGTTTTAGAGCCTCAATATTGTGTCTTTTTCATCATCTTGTTTGTGTATTCCCCATAAATTGGCTACACAAGGCTGTACACTAGGTTTTGAGAGTCTGAGTAAATAGAGTTAATAAAACAAAATTAAATGTCTTTTGTTAATTAATTTAGCTGCACCCTATTGCTAACGGATGTCACTGTACCCTTCCTCCACATTTATAATTTCTTTCTCCTTTTTCATTGTAGACCATAATCTAGGATAAGAATCAGCAAACTTTCTTCTGTAAAGGGTCATGTAACAAATATTTTAGGCTTTGAAGCTCCTAGGGTTTCTGTGACAAGTACTCCATTACTCAAAGTAGCCTAGACTATACTTGAATGAGTGGGACAGTGTTCCGATAAAACTTCATTTACCAAAACAGTTGAGAAGCCATATTTGGCCTACAGGCTGTAATTTGCCAAGCCCCGTTCTAGAACATCATACAAGTAGTCTATTCTAAAAGAGAATTTTTGAAAAGACTAGAAACTCAACATCAAAATTTATGGCTCCCATCAAGTTTCTGTATTCCTAGCTAGTTTTGCTTAAAAAGATACAATTTTGATTCAAAGACATGGTTCTGTTTAGAGAAGTAATTAAATATGTGATGTGTTTCTCTTTCTGGGGTAATTGTTTTGTGCTCACAGAAATTGCTACTGTATTTCACTCTTATAATAAGAGCTGAGAGGGAAGCACAGTGAAAGGTCAGTGCCAAGACAACTTATCACTGTATTTACACTCACTGTCCACATATAGAAGAAGACCCATCACTTGTGACATTTTGGTTATCAGAGTTTAGGGGAAGCTTTTAGATGCTGGAAAGCAACATTTTTCCTTTAGTGAAATGTGAGTGGTGTGAATTTTTAAATGCCTTTGGTCACAGTAATAAATTGAAAGAAGGCAGAATGCCTAAAACCAAGCACGAATGCTCTGAGAAGTGTTTTCATTTAGATACAAGTGCCAAGAATATATTACTAAGGTCATGTATACTGAAATATGCATCACATACACATGAACTAATCAAACTTAAAGAAGGCTTGCCAATGCCTTTATTAGAGAAAACTTAAAAAAACAAAAAAAAAAAACCAAAAACAAAACCCTAAAGCTCTAATTGGACTTCTATGAGCTCTTGATAGTAAGACTATATCTTAACTTTTCATCTTTCTGTAGCTCCATATTCTCTCCCCATCTCAGAACCTGGCATAGTATCTGGGCCATAGTAAATGAAATAATTAATAGAGAAATGAATGGATGAAGAAACATCTGATATAATTTTATAGTACTGCTCATGTATGAAAGAAATCATAAGTGTGTTTATTCAAAATAAATTTGAATTTGTGCTCAGGGGTTCAAAATTTGCCTCTAAAAAAATCTCAGGTCTCTAATTCCTAACCTGTTGTTAGACATGAAGCTTAGCAAATATTTTTTTTTTCTTTTTGCAAAATGAAGAGGAGAAAATAATATCCTTCTTGTCTTAAATGATGAGAACCAAATAGAATAGGCAAAGATTCTCTGAAAATTTTATAATGCTATGTAAATTTGAAGTTTTTTAAAAAAGCATTATAGCTAGTGTTTTCTATCACAATGCCAAACTCAACCACAATTCAATAAGTCAACGCCTACAATTAAACATGTTATTTTTCTTAAATTTACAAGACATCGTCATCTTCACTATAGAAATATAAACCAAAACTCAATTCATAAATTTCACTGTTTATTCTTTGGATCAAACATGAACCAGTCAGTTATGACAAATATAGTCTGTTTCCAGTTTAAATGTTCCAGCGTCATGATTGTTTATAAAATTATTCTCCTATGAGCAAATTTTTAAGTTCATTATCTTCCTCTTTATTTTAGATGTTTAAGTGTGATTTATTATATGTGTACCCTCAACCAAAGATGTGGTTGTATACCAGCATTATTACACTTGGAAAGCCAAGGGCATTTCAATGCTCCAGTAGAATGAGGACAAGATTGTGCCTCTGTTCTAAAATGTAGGTGGAAGGGAATGGAAGATGATGTTCCATAGTTCATAAATCTAAAATGAAAACAATTAGTAACTTAACAAATACTTACAGTGAATACCATAACCCCAAGTAAACTTTTTGAATTAAGAAGTGGTTAAGTTTATTTTGGAATTGCATTTTTTTTAAGTCCTGGTATTTAGGAGCTCTTAAATTTAACCATTAGAAGAACTCAGTCATCATTAGTCAGCCTCAAGATGTGGTTTTAAAGGTCAAGCCACCATCAAAGAAAAAATGCAAGATGCATCTCTTGAGTGTTCTTTCTGTTTCTCCTCCAAAGGTCTGCTTGTCCAGAGGACTTATGGGTTATTAAAGTTTGCATAGAAATGTGTTTGAGGAATGCCCCAGGAAGACTGCCGATTACATAGATAAATTATCTGAACTGTCTGAAATCATGGATTAAGATATAATGTCATATCATTTTGAACCATCACTCCTTTGTAAATGAAATGAAGGAGTTAGCTCATTTGATTTGATATACCTGAAGAAGGAAAGATTCGCTTTAATTAAAACTACAAACAATGCAGACGCCTGTAGCTCTCTGTTCCAGACCCAGCAAGGATGGTACAGTAAGCGAAATGAAACATACCTAGCAGCCTCGGCAGCAGGCTGGAGCCATGTTCAGCGAAAGTAATTTAATTAGTGTTGATCATGACTCCAGATGATGGTGATTTGATAAGGAATAATTTAGTACTTAACAGCCTTTTACATGCACCAACTCCATGTGGGAAGGTAAAGCAAATTGCACAAAATGAATGTGCTGCTTTCACTTGTGCCTGTGCCAGTGAGCTGGAAAACTGCCTGTTAGCAGACGCTCAGACTCTCAGCCCCGTGATGAAATACCCAACACGTTCTCAGCTCAGCCCTCTCTGGTGGGAGTCTCTATACTACTCTTATTTAAGAATAAATAAGACAAGTCACTTTTGTGATATAGAATCTCCAGGAAGCAGGAAAGTGAAAATGAGGAAAATAAAGTAGCATGTGGTTCTTGTACAAAATGTTAAGATCTTTAGAGTGGCTTCTCCTTGTTTTCCTTACACACAGCAATTAAAAAAAAAAAAAATCCTAGCCAACTCAAATTCATTGGATTACTTATTTGGCTTATGATTAGAAAAATAAAATCACAGTTCCAGGGGCCTATAATAAGTAAGAGGCCCACACACGTTGATTGTGTGCATTATGGAGAAAGTAGGGGAGCCCTTAACTTCTGGAAGTAGGGCACCTGTGAGAATTCTTGAGCGTCGGCATCTCAGGAAAAGGAAGACATAGTTTTTTTTTTTTTTGTAAAGTCTTTTCAAGTACTGGATCGATTTTACAAGGCAGTTTGTACTGGATCCAGGTGTTGCTAAGCGTCACAGTAGATTTGAAATTAGCTCAGTTATGAGAATGACCTAGAAATTTTATAGGATACAGAATCCTGATATATATCCCAACCTTCATGAATCAGAATTTCTGGGAGTGGTATATTATTAGTTTGTGAGGGCTGCCATAACAAAGTACCTTGAATTGGGTGGCTTAAAAAAACCAACATTTATTGTTTCAGAGTTCTGAAGGCTAGGAGTCTGAGATGAAGGCGTCAAGCGGGGTTCTGAGGGCCATGAGGGAGAATCTAATCTGTGGCTCTCCACTAGCTTCTGGTGGTTTGCTGGCAATCTTTGCCATTCTTTGGCCTGTAGAAGCATCTCTCTGATTTCTGCCTTCATCTTCACATGGCATTCTCCTGTCTCTATTCTGATTCTCTCTTTTTAAAAGAACATCAGTCACATTGGATTACATCCCACCCTGATGACCTCATTTTAATCTTCCAAGTAAGGTGACAGACTGAGATTCTGGGGTTAGTATGCCTTCAACATATAAAATCTGGGAGGATACAATTTAACCTATAGCATATGGGATCTGGGATTCTTTTTTCCAAAAGTTGCCAGGGTAATTTGATGATTAGCCAAATCTGGAAATCTTGAGTTTAGGGATCAACTTAAACTCTGATAGCACTTTGGGAATCCTTATGTCCTTTCATCTAAGTCAATTCAGGAATTACATGGATCCAATCTGAAAGCACTAGAGCTCAAGATAGACAGTGTATATTCTAGAATGGATCATGCCTTTTGCTTCTAGGTTGATACCAGTGGACATTTTGGTAGGAGGCTATTGTCATGCTAGCAACCATTCCTCATAGTGCCCCAAACTTGTCATTTACCCCCGCCCCACTCATCTGTATTGCTTATCCTATGACACTGAAGCACATTCTCAGATGTCTCTCCCGGAGCAGGAGCCCAGACATGTTCAAATATCTTAATTCGTATAGCGTTACATTTTTTAAACTTTTTGTTGAGATGTGCATTTGTTATAATGCAAAAACCCTAAGTATACATCTTGATGGATTTTACAGATGTATATATTTATATAACCACCACCAGAGCAAGATGCAAAATATTTCCAGTACTGTAGCAGGTGACTGGTGCCCTTTCTAAGTCATTAACACTCCCATCCACCAACAGAAGGGGATTCTTTCACTATCGGTTAGTTTAGTCTGTTCTTGAAATTCATATGCTACACACTCTTGTGCTTGGCTTCTTATACTTAACTTCACATCCGTGAGACCATCTATGTTTCTGCATGTGTCAGTAAGTTGTTCCTTGTTATTCCTGTATAGTATTCTGTTGTATAAATAGAATACTGTCATGCTACTGTTAATTTATCCATTTTCCTGCTAATGAACATTTGAATTGTTTGAGTTTTTACTATTATGAGTAAAGCTGCTATGAACATTCTTATATGTCTCTTTTGGTGAACACATGTAGTCCTTTCTCTTGGATACATACCTGAGAGAGTAATTACTGGCCATGGGATAATGGCCAGTAATTACACTGAGCCTTAACAGCTACTGCCAAAATATTTCTCAAAGTATATTTATAAATTTATAGTCTCAGCAGCATATATTAAAGTTTCTGTTGCTTTAGACCTTCAACCTTGATATGCCAAATCTTTTGCAATCTAGTCCTTTCAGTAGGCATATAGTGACAATCGCATGTGATTTTATTTGCATTTTCCTGATAGGTAAAGATGTTGAATATCTTTTCATATACTTTTTTTGTTGTTCATTTGTTTGTTTTCCATTTGGGTGCCTTTTATGAACTGCCTGTTCAAATCTTTTGTTCATTTTTAATTGGGTTATTTTGTCTTATTAACATAGCAATTCTTAATATGCTGAATATGAGTTCTTTGTCAGGTCTTTCTATTGTTAACATCTTGCAGTCTGCAGCTTATTCTGCACTCTCTTAATAGTCTCTTTCAATGAAGAGAAGTTCTTAATTTCAGTGAAGCCTAATTTGCAGATTATTTTCTTCTATGATTAGTGTTTTTTGTGTCCTGTTTACTAATCTTATTCTCCCTCATGGTCCCAAAGACTTTTAAAATATAATAATGTTAAATATAATGGTTTCTGATATAATGGATAAATACAATCAACTATGCATTATACTGCATATTTATTAACTCAAGGTCTTACCAATTTTATTCTTATAAATTAGATCTGATTTCTCAGGTATAACAATTTGCTACTTTTTCAAATGACCAATTGAGTTCCTTATGTCACTACAGCGTTTTTTAAGGAAAATATAAACCTAATACTTAATCCAAAGTGCTAAACTCAACTGTATACATTTTGCTGTATATGTTCAAAGAAATACTAAAATAGTTGAAAACTATCTGTTAAGAAAGCAACAAATGTGTGGATTTCATATACAGTATTTGTCATTCTAAGAAGTCAAGTGTGTGTGTGTGTATGTGTATATACACATCCACAGGGGAATAACTTTCTTATACATATGACTTTAAATCTTTTGTCATTTTTTTTTATATATATTTTAAAGACTTTTCATCATGCAGATTTGAGACTTAGGTAAAAGTAGAAAGAATAATGAACTCCCACCTACTCATCAATCAACTGTTAACATTTGTCACATTTTTCTAACTTGTATCATTCCTTATCCTTTTTTTCCATACTATTTTAAAGAAAATTTCAGATATCTTATTATTTTCTGTAAATACTTTATGAATCTCCGACTTTGTCTTTTTTTTGTACAACTGCCATTCCATTATCACATTCAACAGAATTAACAATAATTTTTAAGCTATCTAATAGCTAGTTCATATTCAGATACCTTGTCTGTTGCAAAGTTGTCTTTTTCTAGTTAGTTGTTCAAATCAGAATCCTAACAAGTCCTTATATTATAATTGATTCTTGAGGTTCTTAAATCTTTCTTAATGGTTAATGCATTATAATGTTCTGACTTGGTAAAATTAGTGAACATGAGCACCCTTGGTAAATGAAGACATATTTAATTTCTCTTTGTTTCTATTCTTCTACTTTCTACATTGAATAGGCATATTAAATACATGTTACATTAAGTAAATACTTTGAAATAGATCACTTAGTAAAATTATTTTATGATTATTTATTATGTTTTCCTTAGACCATTAATTCGGGTAAAATTTGTTTCTTTGGCAAATTTGTCTTCTGTGATGTTTCAGATGGCTCTTGAGTACTACTGTACTACAATTCCATCAAAATTATGTAAATGTACAAACAAATAGAATTTGTTTCCTATAGCTTGAGAGTTCTTGACATCAAATTCTTATATTAAAATCATTCAAACTTGTACAAGTTTATAATGCCATAATGCCATAATCAAGATTGAATGGTATAATAAACTACAAGGTTTCCCTTGTCATATCTGTATAGAATATAGACTTAATATTTTGTGCTTTAATTCCAATTTTTTTAGTAGTTAGAATAAATCTTTAGAACATGTGTCCTTTGTGTGTTTATCCTTTGATTAGTCATACTTGGACATACTGTACATGAAAATAAAATCCATTCTCATGTCTATTTTTTCTTATCTTTTTACCAATTTTTTATTTGTACTAAAATTTTGGTTATTCTGACTGGATCGCTTTTAATAGATATTTGTTCAATCTTATAGAAGAAGAAAAAAATGCATAGTGTTTTTATATATTGTTTTAAAGCTATTATTACCTTCAAATACATGTCTTCTGACCTTCATATTTTATATGATCTTTGTATTATATTAAGCATTAATGAATATAAACATAACCATGCATTAAGTCATATGAAAAAGGGCAAATCATCATTTGATGGAGAATAATTGTTTTATGGTAGATTACATGTGTCAGCTTTCACATATTTCTCACATTTCATCCTCACAATTCCAGTAACTAGATAAGCAAGCACTTTTATCTCTCTTTTATAGATGAATATTGGCCTCAAATCTTTTGAGTTTTTTGCCCAAATTATCATTAGTTACCACTGGACCTGAACCTGGATTTTCTTTTAGTTCAGTTATTATTTCATTAAACCATTACTGTTGATGGATTTGAGATATTTTCCTTTCAGTAATGCTTGAAATTATGTTCTAGTCTTCCGTTAATTCTTGTATAATCAGTTGCGTTTTTGTCTGCTTTAATCACTGGAAATCTCTTTCTGAAATATTTTCAAAATGTATTTTATGAAAACTGAGCTTCTCTTATTAATATCAGCTAAGTAAATTGTAAGTGATTCAGTTTAATAAGATAGAGTTCAAGCAGGTATTGTGTTAGACAATAAAAGTAGAAAAGTTGTATACAGAGATTCTCCATAATTTTTTCTTCCATGAAATATCATCAAATGTGATTTTTCTTATATATATGTTAATATGAAAGGTTAATGACATTTTAATGAAGAGAAGTAGCTCAGGTTAATATAATTAATCCCTAATTGCATTTAATTTTTGTGGGTATTTTTGTTTTGTTTTCTAGTGGCTTTTCATGGCCTACCACTGAAAATCAAGAAAGAACCCCACAGTCCATGTTCAGAACTTGGCTCTGCCTGCAGTCAAGAACAGCCCTTTAAATTCAGCTATGGAGAAAAGTGCCTGTACAATGTCAGGTAAAGCAATCAGGTGTATATATAGAGGATGGCGGTTCTTATAGAAATAAAAAGTCTGGAATAATATAAAATCTCAAGTCATATTTTGTAAGAGTTATATCTTCAGTATATAACAAGCTAAATTAGGCAATGTGTTTTGCAGAACTCCAAAGAACCATTTACCATCTGATCACACACTTTTAGAATAATTTTAAAGCAATAATTTTCATTTACATTGTTGGTTTCTTTTCTACTGTAGTGATTGATGCATTCTGGGTTTGAAAAGAGGGTCTTGGCGTGAGCAGCTATTGTAAGATCTCTTTGGAGTGAATGCATTATGCACTTTAGATAGAGTTTATAGAAAAATATGAAACATTTGGCAGGTCTCAGCAGTACATTAGTTATCTGACAGGCTTTGCAGATGATCTATAAGATGCATTCATGGACAATTGCAATAAAGTTAGAATTTTATAAGGCTTAGCAGAGGCTATTATCTATTAAAAAGCCAGTCATTCTTTCTGATGATAATAAAGGGTGGAGCAATAAAAGTACATTGTTCATTTGTTAGAAAATTTGATAACATATATGTTCATTAAAAACCCTTCACAGTAAATTGCATTCTGCTACTTTTCATATTGGCTTCTAATTGCATAAGGAAGAAGTTGGCTCTGTGTATTGAATATTATTACCCTCAATTATAGTAGAAACTTAGTTCTTAAAAGGAGTTAGTTTAGAAACTTAAAACAGTGATTATATATATTTGCAGTTTTATAAGTTATGTTAATTCAAATTCATGATACATTATGATTCTAAAGGGTCTTCTAGTCCTCATATGTTTACTACTTACTTACACTCTTTATATCCAGGATATGTAAGATTTAAGAAACTTAAATTTGTGCAGTCTCTTGGCAGCTGAACAATACTTGCATATTCTATTACTATTTATTCTGGCAAACTTGTCTTTCATACCTGCTTTTCTAGGAGGTCCACTAGAACCTGCAATTATGAGCCATTTCAATTAAAACTACAAAGCTTTTATTAAAAAGATGTCTTGTAGAAGCTAATTACTATACCATACTCAGTTCAGATGACATTGTATTTGATCAATCTGAGTTTTATTTTATAGCGTTTTTAAATTTTGCATTTTATCCTTCAGTGTTATGACTTCACATCCTTTATTTTATATTAAAATAATTATTTAATATATCAAAGAATTTTTAATTAATGAACCAAAGAGATATAGAATTGTCATTGCATTTCAGCATCGATCAGAAGTGTGACTATGAAATAACTACTGCATTATATGACATATCTAACATCCATAAATTAACAGTAGAGGAATTGACTGAATATTTTAAGGTTCTCCCTGGGGAACAATAATTCCCACAGTGAAATACAGATTATGTTTTCCTTCTCTATACAAACAATAGAAATATAATATTTCATGAGGAAAAAGTAATATCCTTGGGCAAAAGACTTATCAGTTTTTTTATTTTTTTGTTTTGTTTTGTTTTTTTAACCTGGGAATGAGAGAGGTGAACGATTTTATAAAAGAAGTGGATTCTCATTTAAGAATATTGGTAAAGAAAGTAAACAGAACCAAACAATGTTTTTTATATGAATAATATTGTCTTTAAGGCAAGAGTAGACTTATATAGCACATACTCCTTCACTTCTGTATTTTTGCACTTGGATGTAATTCTCTTATATAAAAGGAACAGAATAAATTATTGCGTAAGTCAACACAAAAAGAAATGTTTTTTAAAAGAAAAAAATGTACTGATGAATGCTTTTTTTATGAGGAAATATAATATTTTAACCTAGAAATATATTTTTTGTTTGAAAATTTAAGTAAAATTTGTTTTTAGTAAAATATTGTTTAGATTACAAAAATTAGTTAAATCACATTCTTGAAAGCTACACATAGGAAATCAATTAAATTCATAAATAAACTTACTCATTTTATTCATTTGTGAATTTTCTGAAGTTTGACTATGACAATAGGATTTTATTCTTGAGAACATCATTTTCTACTTATTTTTATACTCTAAGAAAGTTTAAATATATCAGAGAGATTTTAATTTGCCTCATTAGTCTTTATTATTCCATGTGAGGAAGTTAATGCCAAGCATCATTTATTTTATATTTAAAAAAATGAAAATAAGGCAAAAGTGTTGCCTTCTTAAAATTCTACCACAAAGTCAAGATAGATATGGTCTCCATCTTGTTTAACTGATGTTCGTTCTTGTTCTAAAATCTAATTTAACATAGAAGAATTATAATACCAGAAATATTTCATGAAGTAGAAAAGGTCTGTCAAACTTGCTCAAGGAGAAATATCAAGAATAAATGGAAATAATGCCACTTTCATAGACAGTGATTTTTCTTACACTAAATTGCTTGTATATGTATTTAAAAGTATATATGTTTTATATTTATGCTGTTACCAACTTATATATCCAGTATCCTGTTTTCTGGTTAAGTGTGTGGCAGTTTTGAAGATTACATGTTCTAGAATTACAAAACCCAAAAAACATACAATTCTAACTTTCTTATGACTTAAGCCTAAAATGTGTTTTTCTTTCCTTGGGTTAGAACTTTTTTTTTAATCATTCCAAAGAAACAAATGTTTTTGTTTTTTTTATTTCCCTTCTCTCTCCATGTATTATTTTGTTGTTGTTTTGTGTTTTGTTTTGTTTTATTTTTTGGTTCCTTGGGTAGTGCCTATGATCAGAAGCCACAAGTGGGAATGAGGCCCTCCAACCCCCCAACACCATCCAGCACTCCAGTGTCCCCACTACATCATGCATCTCCAAACTCAACTCACACCCCGAAACCTGACCGTGCTTTCCCAGCTCACCTTCCTCCATCGCAGTCCATGCAAGACAGCAGCTACCCTATGGACCACAGGTATACAGCAAATACCATTTTTTTGTAAAAACTGTTCTTCGCATTCTTGGAAGAAATTTCTATTGCCAATTCCTAAGACCAGTAGTAGATTTAAGGTGAGCATATTAATTTTGCGCATCTGTGCAAAATACTTTTAGAGAGAGCTTGCTCTATCTATAGTTATAAATAATTTGTAGAGAAGGTCATTTATAAACATTCCTTTTATAAACATTTAAATTTGTTGCTGAAATGGAAAATTAATCTATATACTGACATTTGAACATTTCCCTTTTGCTTTGCCTGAATTAAATTGCTTCACTTAAACTTTAAATCAGATCATCCCATTTTTATGAGCATATGTGTGTACTTGTTCTATAAAGTTAGGAGACTAATTTTAGTAGGTGGCTTATGGAATTAGGTTCTTTACCTTATATTGAATGGTTTAGCTGTACACAGCTTTGCAGAATAGAACTTATTTGATTAAAACCATTTCCCATCCTTTCCAAATGATGAATATTTAATGATAGCAAATGAATGACCCCGGACACTGAGAACGTAAAGGGAAAGAGGTATAGACCGAATTATTAATACTTAGGAGCAAGGCAAGAACCAGCGTTGAGCCAGGAGAATGTTGTGGTGGGTTATTCTTGATTCCTAGGGATGAGTAAATGCACATTTAAATAGATATTGGGAGACCTTTAGAAGTCTTAATAATACAACTTAAAACACAGATTGATTTTATGCAGCATGCTTCCTTCACCTTCTACCTTATATAAAGCCAGTGGGCTGCTGGTAAATGTTTAACAACAGGCTCTTTAGGAGTAAATCCAAAAGACCTAATCTGTAGCATTTAATGAGACTCTGATGTAAATGTTACCCCCATGGCTGACTCAAAGCTGTCGATGTGACAACCTCGAATGTGGAATTGGAAAGAGATGTGCAAGTAGTACTTCACTACTTAGGATTTCTACCATATAGATACTGTAGTCATAACCTTAAGAGCATTTAATTAGTAGTAAAATGTGGAACAATAATTACAAAGTGATGAGTTTTTGAGTACTGACTTTGTTTTTAATATAATTTTTTAAATATACATTTACACAACTTACATCTTAATAATGGCTGTGTTTAACAATTGACTCACAGAATTTCCGAAAATTTAACAATAAACCAGTGAAAACTGGCTCTGACGCACCATTATAAAAATAACTCGCAGAAGGAATCCTAGATCAGCAGAGAAAACCAGAAGATGAGCCACTGGCAACTTGCTGAAAATAAGGGAATACTTAGATCTGCTCTTGATAGGTTATTTAATGTGATTCAATCTCAAATTCAGTAACTCTTTTTGTGAAAAGGGATAAGATGAACGCATTCTTTTCAGTATGAAACTAAGCTGTATCTTTTTCCACCTTTGTTTTCATCACTAAGTCCTCTTGTGCTTTAGTTATTAAATGCTTCCTCTTGTCTTTCCCTTCTCACCCTGTAGACTCAAGAGCTTGTCAGAACATAATGGTATGAGCATCTGTGTAAACAGTTTTGTAAATACAGATGAAAGAAATCTTATTGCAGGGTGGGCCATCAAACAGATGCACATTGTACAGGGTTAAGAGGGAAAAAGAGTTATGATCAAAAGAAGCAAAGTTTATTTTGTCCATGTCTGGTGACTTCTCAGAGTTCTTGATACCTGAGTCTTTCATTCTTCAAGTGAGTGCCAGAATTCTAGATTGTATAGTTTGCTCTTTGGGCAGAATAGTTGTTTCTTATGGAAGACGACTGCTAAACAAGCAGCGTGCCTGTTTTTAGGTGACCTAACATGAAATGCTTTAGCCAAATCCATTTTAATTTCTCTACTTGAAGTCACATTTTTGAGACTGGGAACAGCCGGTCCGGAACTACCAGAGGGAAGCTCAGGGTCTTTTCCCACTGCCCCCCATTGTGTTTTGAGGACAGTACCAGCTGGCCAATCCCAGGAAAATCTCTGAAGCCGTATGTTTCTGTGGAGGATTTCTCAGAGGGCTTTAGCCAAAGGAGACAGTCCCTCGGTTATAAATGGCAAATTTGCTCTGGGAACAGATCCTTACCCCAAATAGCCCCTTCCAGCCTGGGCACCCCACCTCACTCTGAAAATGCTTTATGGCCAACTGGGCTGCGCCCTGCTTCCTTTCCTCAGGCTTGTTCTGCTCCTCAGGCCAGCCCCTTGGCACTATTTCCTGAACCTGCTGTGCAGGAGCCTTGTCTCTTTTTCTCAATGTTTCTCACCACTTACATGCTGTTTTTCTTCATCCAAGAGTTCATCGGCATGCTCTCCTTACCTTTAACTCTCTTCCAGAAGATTCTTGAGTCACTTTCTCTTTACAATTGGTCAGCAGCTCATAAGAATGGCACCAAAATGGCACCAAAATGGCACCATGCTTCCTGTGAAGCATGTGTGTTTGATATATAACGTGGTCCTCAGTAAGTATTAACTAGAATCTGGTTGATTCGTAAAAGCAAATGGCTTGATTCCTTACAAGGCTTTTGGTACAAGTATTATTAACTTCCCTTTAAGGCTTTACAAGTGAGCTGGTTTCTTATTTTAACTTCAAGTTACAATTTTCTGATTCATTCCTTGACAGTTCTTAATGATAATTTCTGTTTCTTTTTTTGGCTAATGAAATAAGCAAGGGAAGGGAAATGAATGCAGTGTCAGTCAGCCTCACTGTTGTGCAATATCTAAGTTTCTAAGTTTATTTTCTGCAGGTGTAGGTGGAATTTCAGTGTTTTCCAGGGCAGCCAATGAGGCTAGAGTTAAATCACAGGATGGGTGTTCTTAGAAATGCTAACGTAACTGCTTTGCAATTCTTTGGCTTTTACCTTATTTTTATTTAATGTTACCAAAATTAAATGTTAACTTTCCAAATTAAAGTCTTCAGAATACTTTTAGTGGGAGGAAGAAAGGGAGTTAATAGGCTTATATTTGCTCATAGTAATGCTGGATAGGTTATTTTTAAGCACTCCTGGGCATTTTTAGAGCACTTTTAAATCTTTAATTAATCCACATCTTTGTGGTAGGTCAATGATATTATGGATGAGAAACACAGAACTGAACGATTATGTGATTAGCCAGTCGTTACAGGGTATAACCAAGAAGGAAAGAACAGAGACTTACTCAGCCTCCTGCCAAGGCCTCAGAACTTCCTTGCGTTCTAACGACATGACCTGTCCCAAAAATGCCACACATACATGCTCTTTCCATCTTTGGAGGTCTGCTGTATATTTATGCTTATTTTTATCAACATGATCTTTTTTTTTTTTTTTTTGAAGCTATTGGAAGCCAGTGTGTTATGTGCTACTGTTTGTCAGTAAAGAGATAGTCTTTTAATAGCCAGCTTGGATTAGTCTATAATATTTCCCAGTTTGATTTATCACTAGAATTTCTTGTTACTTAGGACATTGTTGAAGATTTAAGAGCCCTGCTCATTTGAGAAGAGAGTCATTCCTCTCTTGTTTCCTCATTAACTGATGGTGAGGGAGTGAAAACTGATAAGTAGGTTTTTATTTGGTTGATTTTCTTTATTAGTTTGTTGATTAGTTTGGTAACAGACTTAAAAGACAAAGGATGCAGTTTGAGATCAGATTATTTCTATTTTTTTCCTGTTTCCCCCCCACCCCCCACCCCCTGGTATATTATTATGTGAGACCTTCTTAATACGGAAACTTGGTAAATGATTTAATTGATTTAGAATTTGGCCTTTTTTACTATTAAGGTATGTATTTCCTCAAAAAATAGTGCACTGTTCTCCTTTCCCCCCTCAAAGCTCACCTTTAACTTATTGTGATGTACCAAAATGGTGCTGCAAGGGACCAATTAGAAGGGGAACACAAGTCATATTTTCATTAAAAAGCACAGTGTTTCTGACCCAGGAAGGAAGAATCTAGTTTTTGTTAAAGAGTTACACTTTCAGATGGTTGGCATCACGTTCATTAACTAAACAGTTAAAAAACGTACCAGTATTTTAAAGAGTATTCCTTATTACTCTTTTATTCGAAACATGCTCTCTTATTTTCCAGATTTCGCCGCCAGCTTTCGGAACCCTGTAATTCCTTTCCCCCTCTGCCAACAATGCCAAGGGAAGGACGTCCTGTGTACCAACGGCAGATGTCTGAGCCAAACATCCCCTTCCCACCTCAAGGCTTTAAGCAAGAGTACCACGACCCAGTATATGAACACAACACCATGGTTGGTGGTGCTCCCAGCCAAACCTTCCCGCCTCCTCTGATGATTAAACAGGAACCCAGAGATTTTGCATATGATTCAGGTAGGCCTATGCTTTAAGTTACATTTGAGACATCTTTTCACTGCATGTCACTTCGTTTAGAATTGCCGTCTGACTGGGTGGGGCCTGACCTTTTTTTTTTTTTTGCAGAATCTTTCTGATTTTATCCCATCATTGAATCTTTATAAGTGAAGGGTGGGACTGTTAAGCCTGAGAGGATGGTTGAAATCATGTTAGAAATGAAACCAGTCCAAAGAGTGCAATGTGTAAAATTAGGCACACACTCAGCCCAAGAGAGTAACATTGTCATTTTTTTCTGGATTTTGGGCTTTTTTTCTATTTTGCTACTATAGCACTATTTAATAACAGTGTTTATAGGAAGTCATAGTCTTCTGTACTGAGGCACTTATAACTTATAACTGTTTGTTTTTTCCCTTCATTGATGGCAAGATTCCAAGGGTCCAGAACTATGATTCTTACATATCAAGAGAGAAATACGAAAATAAAGATATGGTTTATAGAGCTTAGCTTTAGGTTCACTGAGCCAGAAAGACACCACAAAGATGCAGAGGGGGTTTTCCTTAGAGTGAGGAGAGTTTAAATCTCTTACAAATGTTACCATCAAATTTGACCTTGAGACCTTAGACAATTCTTAACTCGTTTGTGCTCAGATTCTCCTGTTTATAATCTTAAAATCAAGGTATCTGCTTTTTAGACATCAGGAATTCTTTTTAAGTATAAAATTAAAAAAATGCTTATAAGAAGGGCAGTATGCATTGGCAAAACATTATTAACACTATAACTGTGGTCAATAGTGACTGTGGACTTGAAAATATTTGAAAACAGTGTAATTTCATTTTGTTTGGATGCAAAGTCATAGACGTTCTTTGTGAAGGAACTGTGGGTTCTCTAGGAATAACTGCTGAGTTTTTCTATCAGTTCTAGTTGAGGAAAAAAAATTGTCTCCAGGTCTTCAGTTTCCAACTTGTATAAAATTACTTTCTTTATTATGAACTGTCCTTAAAAGCTTGGCAAGAGGGAGCCCTATAACTGATTCTTCCTTTGGCTACCCTTCGCATCGGGTCAGAAGTTCAAAGGGCTAAGAGGAATTGTCCACTCAAATGCCATATCTCCATTTCTAGAAAGTACACCAGCTACCCACAACCTATGAATTCCCTGCCCAACCACCCCTGAGTCCACTTTTAGGGCCAGAGCAATTTCCTCTCAGGTCCGGTTTTCTGAAGGCAGAGCACACTGCCCCTGTGTGTACCTCTAGGTCCAGAAGCGTAGCTAAGGGACAGCTCTTTGGGGGAGGGGGAGGATGGAGCTTGGATGTGCTTACATGTGAGGCCCTCGTGGTGTGGCACAACGTGGGGTTGAGGGCTAGGAAGAGAGGTAGGAGGTGGGGTGGGCTGGGGTCTGAAGACTGGAAGCTGGCTTCATAGCATCCTATTCCTATGCATTTTACTGGCCATCACATTGGAGCAATTAAGTTGAACACATCTGTATGTGTCATACATTGCAGTCAACAAGTATGATCTCCAGATACTTTGTTCTATTAGTTCTTTCATCCTTGCTGAAAGCACATTAAAATGACCTTTATAGGATATCTAATGTATTTATTACTGATTTATTGATTTCTTTGTTCACTTATCAATCTTGAACAAATAGCACATTAGAAAATATTGTATGTTATTGAAAAACAATGTAAAAAATGTTTCATAGTCAGTTTATTCAGCATCTATGATTAAAGGTTTTCCTTTCAGAAGGCCTCTAGAATTCTTTATTGCTTAATTTAATGTAACATAAATGTTGTGAAAATAAAAGAAGCTTTATAAGTGAAAAGGCAGCATGATTATACTTCTAATAAATCCTGACATTAATTATGACATGGGAAATGGAAGGTCTATTAGTTATAATTATAATTACAGGAATGCAATTTAAACTGCCGAATATTTAAACTAAAAAAATGCAAAATATTATCTTAGTAGAGTAGAAATTTTTATTCAGGAGAAGAGAAAAAATTAGTTGGATCAGAAGATACTGAGGAGATGGGAAATTTATATTTAGGACCAATTTGATGAACCAGTATATGATCATGATTATATTATATTAAATTCTATGTAGTCCAGCTACATCTATTGGTTTTTTGGGGTTTTTTTCCCCCCCTTCTCTTATTCTCTAGCATAATGGTGTTGCACAAAGCAGTATACAGGTTTTTTTTGATGGTCGGTTGGTTGTTTTTTCCTGAATTCAACATAATTTTTCTTTCTTGCCCCTGTGGCCAACTGAGTACATAAAAAAGGGTTGAATACATGTTGAGCGCTGTATTTGGAGTACCTTGTTCAGTGCTTTATTTTCGTTCATTCACGGTTATTTTTCCGTTTTCATGCTTGCCTATGAGGTTTTGAAGGTTCAGAATGCCCAACAAGGCAAATAGTTGAGATAATCATAACAACATTTTGTTAGAGTTGCGTTAATTGATTGGTTGGTCTGTCATTTCATAGTTATTATTTTTTTATAGTTAAGAGTAGTATTTTTAAGGGTTGGCAGGAAAATTAAACTAGTTTCATGACTGAGTGGCATCTTTTAAATGAATTTGAGTAATATTCTAAGAGTTGGGAATGAAAAGAGGAAAGGAGAACTTTCAGCAATAGGAAGAAGGTCGCTGAAATGAGAAAACAGGGAGAGTGCATACCTTGAACTTTGGGAGAAGAGGAAAAAGTAGAGAGTACAAGAGAAAGCTGACGTGTTTCCAGAAGAAAATGTGTTTGTGTTTTTTAATTATGTGTTTTAGGGCCACTCTTGCTGTTACTGATGAGGCCTGCTTTCAATTTGGTGGCATGCAACATTTATGTGATAGCAAATATTTTTAGCACTATTTTAAAATTGGGAAATTGACACAAATAGTTGTTTAATAGAATTAGAAATCTTTAAGTTCATGAAAGCTCTTGAATATCACCTAGTTCTTCAAATTCCTTCTCCACATCTCAATTGCACATATCTTATGTCCAAGTTAACATCATGTTTTGTGAAACAACCAAAACTAGAACAGGGTTTTCATAGTCTTGGTTTAATGCACAGTTCACAGTCTGTCTTTCTATATAATTGACCAAAATAATAAAGTACTTTAATTCATAATTAGTTACATAGATTACTGATCCTTTTCTCTAACTTTTGGAATATTTTCCCATGGTTTTTAAAAGCTCTATGTGATCCAGGGCAATAAAAGCATATATATTATGATTGAAGATATACTTTTCCTAATCTGGAGGTGTCCATTTCACATTAGATGGTCCCCAAATTTTATTCTGTAAGGTGTTCACTGTTGTAAGACAGGAAAATATAGGAAAATACAGGAAAATATAGGATATTTAGGATTAAAATGTATTCTGTTTCCTTTTTAAAAATACGTTGTACATATGGTCAAGAGTTGAGATTGTCAGGAAAGTCACTTTTTCTAATAATTTCTGGAAAAGGCTGAATTAATAGTTACAGGAAAAAGTGGTGAATTAATCCTTTGGTTAAATGAACTTTCAGTTTGTCTGAGCCTTCTTCTTGGACTTCACTCTTTGTTAAAACCTTTGATAGCTCTATGGCTTAAAATTTGACTAGAGCAGTCGTTTTTAAACTTTTGTCAGTGGAATCCATTTTTCATCAGAAAACTTAAGAGGTCGGACTGAAATATAAAACAGATGTAAGGAAAAAATAAGATGGAACTTTTCTAACCTCCACTTTAAAGTTCATTTATTCTTCACCCAAACAACCCCTCCCAAGTTTCCGACATACTTATCACTTTGGAACTTTGATGAAGGCCAGAAGAAAAACCTCTAAATTTTTTAAAATTAATTATTGGGATAACTGTGGTTAATAAAATTATATAGCTTTCAAGTGTACAATTCAATAATACATCATCTGTATTATTGTGTGTTCATCAGCCAAACCTTTAAATTTAGAGAATGATTTGTCAGGGCCTCTATCAGCTGACTCAGCTTGCATAAAATTAAAAAAAAAAAATTTTAGAAGGTTAAAATTACCCAGTAGGTTATCTCTAAACTATTACTATTATGATCATTACTATTATTACTACTACAGCTCAGAAATTCTATCATCAGGCTATATTATTTTAAAAATGATTTTTTATTTACTTATAAGAGGAGTTATTAGGAAATTGAACTCAAACATATTTTCTAATAAATTTTCTTACATCCTTTCTGAACAATAGAGTTTCGCATGTGTAATCAACCAAAAATATTATTCAAGAAACACAAGGAATATAGTGATTATGAAAGGAAACTGTTGAAAAATGCTAATTAAAGTCAGATGGAGCAAAGGGAGTGGAAGTAAAGCCTACTGATATTTATTTTGAACACCTAGGCCTGCTATAAACTAGCAGGCTGGCCATTTCCAAATTGGAAGCCCCATGATTAGGAATTATAATTTAATTTTTAAAAATATTACATTTAAAAATGTTTAGCTTCATTTCCTCATTTTTATTTATATATCTTTGAATCACCTTAAAAAGTAATTCCTAAAAGAATACTGAAGTTTTTTTTAAAGCTTTGAAAAAAAGAATGTTATTTAGGAATTAATTATTATGTAGGCTCGCTTTTTAGTGGTCTTGCTCTGTTCTGTGTTTTCTCTGGGTGGTAGATTACAGGATTCCTCATCACCTCCCCCTACCTGCCTGTGTCAAGTATTTCTCATTAGAACTGCAAAATATGGTGGTAACTTTACTTATCTTCTGCCATTTTATTGATCAGATATTAGAAATTGGAAGATAAATTGTCATAACACCATAATAGACAATCCTTCACAGGTTTAAAACCCAAATCCAGGCATTTTCCATATTCATCCTTCTCATTCCTTCTATGGGAATGGTAAAGATCCTGTGAAAAATAGTTTAGAGATAATTACAGGGATTATGACTGCAACTGTTCTCCCACATGGCTTCAGGTCACTGGAAGACAGAAGTGTTCTTTTCCCTTTGGATTAATGGATTAAGTTATAGATGGCTTATAAAACTACTTATATGTCTAACAGTGTTCACTATAGGACTGACTCTAAACAAATCATTCCCATAATTGCTCATAAATAGCTCCTTTCCCTCTCAAATCTAGATATTTTTAAACATCACCATACTTAGTAATTTCTAGGACAGTGATGGTTATGGTTCCATGAACTTTGGCTTTTTGTACTTGATATATAATATTCCCAAAAGCCAAGCCTTGGCCCTCTCCCATTACTACACAGTATTTGCTTATGGCCAAAGCTCTTTTTTTTTTTTCTTCTCCTAACTTTAAAACTATTTCTTTAAGAAATTCAAGTGAGAATCACTTGGGAATTTAAAGGAATGAGCTATTGATCTTTTAAAAAATGTTAACATCTTATCTGTTTCTCTAACATCCAAAGATAATTTTCTTTTACTCAGCCAGTGATTTATGGGCTAGTAGATCACTTAATCTCTGATTTTTAGGTACCTCAATTGTGAAAAGTGACAGTGATGTCTTCCTAATTGATTTTGTTATCATAATAGAAGTCAAGGATTGGCCTTAGGATTTGACTTTGCTTTTTATTGTTTAGTATATCTCAGATGGGTTTTCTTCATTCCTTTCTGAGTTAAAACAGCAAATCTCCCCAAACAGTACTCTCTGATCCACTATATCAGTTTTTCTAAGAAATGCTTAAATATGCTGTAAATCTAGAGTTACAGTAAGTGGCATTGGCTAGTGATTTGATTTGAGAATTGAGACTACGGTCTGGATTTACTCTTTATGCATTAACACAGGTCAAATGGACAGGGACTGCATTTAAGTCAGTAATGGAAGGCTGAAGGCTGTCTTAAACCAATCACATCAGTTTTTACCCATGACGGATTGGACCCTAGGGACAGAGCCCTATAAGCATTTCTCTTACATGAATGGACTCTATAGAGCCTGGAGTTTCATTCATAAAATGGAGACTGAAAGGAAACACACACACTCACTCCTCACTCTCTTACTCTCTGGAATGTTCATTTATACAGAGCTGAAGGGTGTAGTGTTCCATCAGCTGCTGCCTTTGCCAGTTGACTGGAAGTAATGATTAATGTTCATTGGTCTTGCCTGCATGTAACCCAACACTATTTATGGCCTTGCAGTGTTCCTAATGTATAGTGAATGAGAAGACAACATTCTCAAATCAGAAACATAAACAGGAACTGGTGGGTCTGAATTCCATTCAGATATGTCATTTCAGCCACACAGTGTTTGTCTAACTTGGATTTTGCAGGCAGGAAAGGGGGAAGGGAGGGCTAATCTGCTTGTGCGTTGTGCTAGCTTGAAAAGGGAATTAGAAGAGGGAGGGAAATGTACTTTCATAGTGTGAGAATTTTAGTTTCTTTTTAAAGGAAACAGCCAGGATGCTTAGGCCCAGAACTGTGTCTTGCGAGTGGATAAAATGAACATCCAACTGTTTTCACATGTGCGACAGATATGAAATTAAATAAGACAGTTTAAGGTTGAATATTTAGAGATCGATCTGTGTGTGTGTGTGTGTGCGCGTGTGTGTGTGCGCGCGCGTATCAGGAATGCGGACAGGAGAAAGGAGATAAATATTATTTATTTTTTAAAAGTATATTTTAGATTTAGAATGTTACAGAATTTTTTTATACCTAAAGTGTTTCTCTACTTGAGTTAAATATTTAATAGTTTAAAGTAAAAGGGAGACTTTTTATTTGATAAAATATTTTTACCTAGCATATGAATAACTTAATTGAAAACTTTTCAAGGAATTCTTGTCAGATTAAATAGATGATTATTGTTTAATCATTTGTGTGTGTGTGTGTGGGTGGGTGTATATGTATGTGAATGTTCTAGTTAATTGTTTCTAATTCTGGGAAATGTTACAAGGATAGATATTCAAAGATACATGTGAAAAACAAAACAAAACTGAAGGATTGACAAGCATGTGTTATTATGATTTATTTGCTCTTCTCTTAAATTTTGAAAAGTATCTTTGAATTCTCCATTCTGATGATCCTTTTCTATAGACAGGCCCTCACAGTTGACTGCCTTGTCGACACGTTTTTGTTATTCTTAGCATTGAAAAATAAAACTACCCACTTTGTATGACACTGAAAATATTATACTGCATCCTGAGCCTGATGTCTGTTTACTATCTATGTCGTATTAAGCATGTTTTCTTACATCTTTTGTCCTTTATTTTCTCATTTATGAAAAGGGCCAAATTCTCATGTTCTTCTGTTTTTATAAGGATTAAATATAAGGTTATGTCTGTAAAGTTACTAAAATAGTATTAGTGGTAGAGGCAATAATAAAGGATTTCTGTTGTTATAATTTTATCTTAAGTTCTAGAGAAATCTTCAAAGGCTGCTAGTTCTTGAATAAGATGCTGTTAATATTTCTAATATTTACAAATACACTTTTTGGGGCTAGAAGAGATAAGACAAAATAAGAGACCTATTATGTTAAAACAGTAATATTGTACAAGGCAAACAAGATACTGTACTATTTTGCTGTTTCTGACAATGAAGCAATCGTACTGAACTTACTAGTAATCCATGTACCATGCAAGTAGGATAAATCGTCTGAATATTTTAGTGATTCAGGGAGAGATGAAAGTGAGAGACCAAAGCAATCCATGATATTGTTTTAAATCACGTAGAATCTAGAAGGTGAACGATTCAGTATGGAAGCTCAACATTAAAACTCACCTCTTCAGAATTTTTTTGTGGAGCATTTTGGCAGCTAATGGCATCTCTTCTCGTATTTTTCTTTTAAACTAATGTTAATTGTCAGAGTATAAAAATACCTAATAAATAGTCAATATTACAATTGGGCTTATGTTTTCTATCACTTCAACTTTTCTTTTAACTCTAACTTAATAAAACCTTCACAACCTTGTAAAATTGTGAGCCTATTAGATTATATAAACTAATCTTGTTTGAATCTTGTTATTTATTTATATATGATACTGTCCCCCCACCCCAACCCCAGATACTTACAACAGAAGTTTGTAGTTTTATAAGTAAAGTTCCATAATGTTATGTCATATTATATAGCCTTTAAATTTTAAAAGCATTTGAATACAGATAACTGCGTTGTTTTGTTTTGTTTTGTTTTGTTTTGTTTTAAGATTTTACAAATACAATGCTAGGCATATTGTCATCTGTCCTCCAAGTCTATCAACAGACTCAAGATATCTGAGCTGTGGTGGAAGATTTTATATATTCATGGTTTATCAAAAATCCTAATGAAAAATATCCCATCTAAGTGTGAATGTGGTAATACTAAATTCATCACTCTCTTCTTCAGATGAGTTCTGACATTTTATGGGCATGTGAGTGAAACTCCCAAGTATTTAAACTGAGTGAACCACAGTATTTAAAACTAGAAATAATTCATATCAAAATTATTTGTATCTCCAACTCCAACTTTTCTTCTTTCACATGAGAGTCAGTGACTAAGATATTATAATCATGTAAAGCTTTTGTGAGTGGCAACAAATAGGCCTTATATAACTTGATTGTTTTGGTGTCACATTTGCTTTATTTCTCAAGTGAATTCGGACATACTAATACTGGGCCTTATTTTTAGAGTTACTTTTAGGTCTTATCTGTAATGGAGAGGTCATATGAGTATAACATTTTCTCCCATTAGCATCCTTTTCAGGAAATATAAAATAAAGTTTTCTTGATTAGCTACATGAAATCTATGCATGTACAAGTGGAAATGCAGAGTAAAAGGATACTATACTCGGATGGATATAAATGCATTCGCATTTAAACACATCTTCATAAAGCTCATGTTTTTTATGTACTCTAGAAAACCTTTGGATTTTAAACTTTTAACTGTGATATTGCCAGGAAATGAGAAAACAAAACAAAACAGTAAAGTGCAAAGTTTAACACAAATAAAACTTTGGCAAATTATGCCATAATTCTCATCTTGAATGAGATTGGTGTTTTTAGTTCTTTATACAACTCAATATTTAGATAATACATACATGTTTCTGAAAAACTTTTTAAAGCTCCAATGTATACATTGAAATACACACACACACACACACGCACACGCACATCTACACATTTTTCACCAAGTATGTGCCCACACACATATTTTGACTCTGGACATTTAATGTGCAAAAGTTCCCACTAACATAAACATACAGTATGCAGGTTTGGTAAACTTGATTTTGTCACACGACCGCCTCAGAGAGTCAAGTGCATACTCAGTCTGTCCTCGCTTTGTACACACATGTGAAAGCAAAACCTTATTAAAATACAACACCAAACTTATTCCTACTTTGCTGGGATTTCTCATTTACTCTCAGACTTACTCTTAAGCTATTACATGGATTATTGCTTCAGGAATGTAACCAGAAGCATCAAATGAAAGAGAGGTGTTTCCCCCACTTGTTCAGAGTTTAAACTTGGAGAATATCCAGGTTTGTATACTATTTGATAACAAACAGTTGCAACAAAATGTTATCTCAATATCTCAGACAGTGAAACATTTTCTCTCTGATCTGGCCTGATGTTGCTATTAGAAACTTCGGCAAACCATAGCCTGCAGGGAAACCTTCAGTCTGTGCCACTGGGCAACAGATATGCAAATCAGAGCAGTGCCTAGCAGTATTATATTTGCAAATTCAAAACTACACTCTGTGGTCAAACCCTTGATAAAGCTTCCCAAATCAGTATTATGTTTTTCAATATGCTTTAAAGTACAAGTTAAGAGACAGAGAAACCAACTTTTTAATTTCATACCTACATATCTTATTTAAGAGAATTTTAACAGTGTTACTACAAGATGAAGACTAATCAAATCAGGTAGCTTGGAGTGTTAGTTTACTATTCTTAACGTCTCTACACTGACTAGTGTATTCAAATGACAACAGTGCTTTTCTGCTTTGAATTTTTGCAGCATATTAGATCAGCTTTCATCACCATGAACTCATCTGTGACAAATTATAGGCAGTTTAGTTTCTGCTAGCTGATTTGGCCCAGTACTAATGTCATGTTGTAGGGCTCTTTGATCTGTAAGTTTCAAAATAATAAAAGATCCTTTGTCTAAAATTAAATTTACATAATTCAATTTACAGATTGAATTTAAAACTTTTTAAACCAAAGTTATTTAGTACCAAATATCAAGAGGTAATACTGTAAAAAGAATCCCAAGAGAGGTACCTCCAAATATTTTTAAAATGTAATAGAGATTGTCACTTAAACCTTATATATATTAAATTTATAATGAATTTAAAATGAATATATTTTAAGTAGCATAGGGTAGTAGATTTGTGAAGAATGTTACAGAATAAGTGTACTAATAAGCAACAAATAAACCATCTCAACGGATATGTGATTTAAGAACAAGTCAAGATACAAAATAATTTTGATATGAATTATTTCTAGTTTTAAATACTGTGGTTCACTCAGTTTAAATACTTGGGAGTTTCACTCACATGCCCATAAAATGTCAGAACTAAGATTCAAAACCAGGTGTATTAAATGACAGGATGCATGTTTTTTAATCACTGTGCTGTACTAATGATCCTAAGATTATATTCTATGGATCCAGGCAGTGTAAAAATGCTATCGTATTAACATTTGTGCGTAGGCTAAACTACAGTTCATATTGTTGCTGAATTTTGGAAGTTTTATTCCATGAAAAAATATAAGTGAATACATATGCCATGCCTGCATTCTCTGCCACAAAACATTTGCCTTTGAAGTCTCCGCTTAGCTAGTTGGGATCTTAGATGAGCATTTAGCAAAAGTTAAAATGTAATGCCAAACTTCATTGGCTAGATTTTTTATTAGATAAGGTAGAAATGAAAGCAGCAGGCAATTTAATTAGCAGTAATTTTTCTGGGCAAGTCATTACTTTGATGAACTTCAGAGCAATGTTTATGGCTCCTAATTAACCATGTTAGTCATTTGATTGAATAATCACTTTGGAAATGTTTCTACAATTTGATTAGAGTCTGACCTACTCTGATAGTCATAAATTAACTGATATCACTTTAGAATAACATGACTTTAGTTACTTTATGGGAATAAACTCCTCTTAGCCATATTATTTTCAGGCTTCTCTGGACTCTATAAAAAGACACTGATTTTAAAGATAGACTGGATTTAGACAACGCTAGCCAAGTGTTTCAATTTTAAGAGCTAGATGTTAATTTTATTCACTTTAGGGTATAATAAATAGTATTAAAAACTGGCAAAGACACAATTATATTCTCATGTATTTTTTTCCCTAAACTGCCATTCAGTGCCTTTTTTTAGAACTTAGATCACAAGTTGGGCTTTTGGAAATATAACGGAGGTTCTGTCTTTAGACTTATTATAAGTCGTTAATTTACTTGAATTTTAAATTGGTATACCTTAAATAGTATAGATTAATAAATATTAGAGTAAATACAACAAGAAATGAGAAACCAGCCAGTTCAATAGATAAGAGGTATTGGTGATATCATCCATCAAATCCTATCTTTGATGTCAAATGTCTACTTTTCCAAGATTATGCTTATTTTGTGTTAGAGTACTTTTATATGATGTCCCTTCAACTTTGAATAGTGGGTTTCTCAGAACTGCTTGCATTTTCTCTCTTTCTCTTTTTCTCCCCCTCTGGGGAGGAAAGACCACATTTAATCACACATTTATACATAATAGAGTTTAGCCTATATGTTTTCCTCTAGCAGCTTCCAGAGCTAGCCAGCTGTTTTTACAGCCACACTCCAGCTGGGCAGCGTCAGTAAAAGTATTTTGTGGCAGGGTGTCAACATTGGTACAACAAAAACGCTTGCCTCTAAGCAGCTGCTGAACTGATGGCAAAGTCATTAACACTGTCCCTTCCAGGCCCAGCTGCTTTGAGGGACTTTATACCTGGCAATAAATCAAAATAACATTAAAAATTAAGTTGAAGAACCTTGATTAAAAAGTTGGAATAAAACGGATTGCTAACCATTAGGTAACCGAAAAGATCAACTAAATTGCCACCTATTATAAATTCTAACATCAGGAAACAGGATTAACTGCCTTTCGTAGGGTCAGAATTGCATGCTACATAATGCTTTATACAAAGAAGGCATGGTATAATTTAATGTTTCATAATGCGTTTTTCACTGTTTTCAACTAGTAAGCTATTGATTTCTATATACTTTTAAGTTTTTGCCATTAAGATACTTTTGACTAAAACCACATAAATTTTTTTCTGTGAAAAAAAGTCTCATATTTTGATTGACATTTATCATGACACAAATTTAAAACTAAACCAAATACATTTTAAAAATGGAACATTCCAGACCAAGAAAGAATGACATCTGGGCCATTCATATTATAGCATGAGAGACTGCATATAGATAGTTAAGAAGATATAAGGGTCATTAGATTCCAATTCATTTAAATGTTCTTTATAACATGTTTGGTCATGTGCTTTACTACAAGTAGTGGAAAAGAGGACATACTCTTAAATAGCACGCTCACTATATACATTTTACAAGATTTCGTATTCATCGTTTAAAAAACTTTAGTAATACATACAAAAGGTAGAGTTAACTTGATCACATATATTTATACCTTCCTGTATGCTATATATGTTATATGCAGTGTTGGGCCCAGATTTGTGACACCTAAAACTTAAAGAAATTTGGGAGACCTTCTTAAAGGAAAAGAAAATGAAATTGTACAAAATTAGGTTCAGGGCCTCAGAAAGGAGTTTTGCAAGTGCAGAATCCTAAGGTTTGAACTTCTATATTCAGAACCAAAGAACTTAAGACTATAATAGACTTTAGCTAACTTCTTATCCAACCCTTTATTTAATAGAAACAGTCACACAATGGCTTATTTAAAGTCAAGTAGCTTAAATAGCAGTAAATGAAGGACTTGAATTTTAATCTTTTGTCTCATAATCCATGTTTCTTTTCCTTTGCCCTGTAAGCTGCTAAACATATTAAATACACAGCCATTAATATGACTCAAGTTTAACTGTTAACCAAATTTATTTTCTCAGTGATGGGTTAACTTGGTCACATAGGCAAGGCCCCATTCTTAGGATAATTAATGGAGTTTGCTGTAAAATTTTTGCATTTCTGTTTTATAGCCTCATTGGTTTTGGATATGACGCATATGCTTAACAAAATGAAAAGCCAGTCATGTCTTTTATCTTGGGGTGGGGGAGATAGCAGTCACTTTAATGGACTGTAATTTTAAGAGATTTAAATATTTCATCTTTTCATCATAATTTCAATCCAGTGTTCATGAAATAAACTCTGGATGTGTCTTTCATTGATTTTAGCTTTGAATGCCACAGGATATACAAATTTATACCATAAATGGTCTGAAACATATTTTAACTCATGACATTGTTTCAGAGACACCATCACATTCTGTGAGACTGCAGGTAGAACCAACCTTTAGCAAGATTACTGTAGCTAAAACTTTGAATTCCCATGCCTGTTCAGGAGAAGTGGTTCAATATGATAAACTTCTCATTTTTCTCTTTCTTATATGAGCCCTGCCTGAAATCTTAATGATGTGTTGACAAGTTCCCCTCATGGAGATTCATGTCTTTTTCTGTTACTTTCCTGTCTGCACTCTGTCCATTGATTACAGCATGTTTTCAGCTCCTGACTTCTCTGTGACCAATGTTGTTTCCTCTTTCAGAAGTGCCTAGCTGCCACTCGATTTATATGAGGCAAGAAGGCTTCCTGGCTCATTCCAGCAGAACAGAAGTTAAGTTTTCCATTATTGAAATTCCTTATAAATACCTGTCAAAATCATCAGACATCCCAAGGATGCAGTCACTTAATCATTGTATTTTATGAGAAAAATTACTTATGTTCCCTAAACTATTATTTTTAAACTTTATCTTTTTCAAGTAAAAGGAAGATTTATCAGGTCATGCTATCTTGTATTTGGTTGCTAACATGAGTCATGTGCGTACAAAAAAACAGCTGAAAAGTGGATTTGTGTCCTTTTTGCCAATGACCACATCCTCTTTCGAGAGAACATGTGCTTTATAGATTACCCCGCCTTACTCTCGTCTACTGAAATGTATCTTCGAGGAATTTTCAGTTTTAATTTACAAACCTAAGTCATTGTTTTTGAAAATAAAACAGTAGATTTAAATAACCTGGATTTTCCATTTTTGGACAAGTAACTGTTAAGAATGGAAATTCACACAGGAGGCCTAGAGGAGTATTTAGTGCGGGTGTGTTTATGGTAACCATGGTGAGAAGGCTTTGATCTAATGGCCTTTGATACCCACCAAGTAATGAATAAAAATGATTTTATCTGGATATAATCCTCATTAAAGTATTTCTAGAAATATGTACATGGTTCTTGATGTAAACGCTGTATGTTTTTAGTAAGATGACTCAGACTCATCCTTCTAGGTTAGATCTAATATTGATTGTTTTGTGTAAATGATATGAATAGAATTAAGTTTCTTTGTTTCAAAGAATAATAGTATAATGAACTGGTAAATCTAAAATATTTGACACCAAAAATTTTGCACAAATGCAATGTAATTACTGTTGCTACCTTTAATAGTATGTGTATCCATCATAGAGACTAATACATTTGAGAAATAAAACTATGACTGTGTGAAATTTCTTCCTGGTGATTAAAGATATCAACAATTAAAAGAGAGTTCATGGTCAAGGATATTTGGGGGGAAAAATGATTGTGAAAAGCTGTCAGTTTATTTTGTGTGTGTGAACTTACAGCAAAAAAAGGAAAGTTAAAAAAAAATTTAACTATCTTGGCTATTGAAGATGAAAACACAGGAAGGCTAGCCTAGATAAATATTTCTGCAAGGAAGGGGATAAACCAAATCTGTTTCAGTTCATCGGGGCAATAATGCATGGCAAATATCAGTAATTCATTTTGATTTCCCTCTTGTCTTACTGAATAACAAAACTTGGAAGAATATGGAAAAAGAGATGATTGGTTATAAATCCTAGGTCTGGCAGTGATTACATGAGCTTTGTGCTTGGGTTAATAATACTATACATAGCTAACTCATATATCACTGTGAGTTAGGCACTATTCTAAATTTGCATATGTTAAATCACTTAATCCTCAAGACATCCCTATAAGGTAGATCGTTTATTATTATTCTTGTTTTATTGATGAGGAAACTGAGGCACTGGAGTTGAATAAGTGTCCAAGGTCGCAGAGCTGAAAAATGGCAGATTCCTTTTCTACCCTAATTTTGTGTTAATGGTTGTATATTAAATTATTTGTGAGCCTCATTTCTATCATGAATAAATGTATCCCATTTTCCCCCACAGGCTGTATGTTTGAAAAGGGCCCCAGGCAATTTTATGACGACACCTGTGTTGTCCCAGAGAAATTCGATGGTAGGTTTTCCATGTGCTTTAAGTTTTGATTTTTGCAGAGGAGTGATCACCCTTGCCTCTTTTGAAAACAGTCAACATCCCTACTTAAAGATTTCTGTGCACATCATTTGTGATTCACTCTATTCTTGCTAAACTTTACCTTTTATGAGTTATCTTCCCTTCCCCCATTAAAAGCCTTTTTCTTTTGTCCCATAAGAGATCTCATTTAGTGATGAGTATCGTTCTTGCTGAGCTTTGTGTAGAGTAAGAAGGGCCTTTCCATTGCCCTGCTGAGCACATGCAGCTTGTTCTTTGAGATTTATTGAAAGCTGATCCTATAATTAACAAAGCAGAACAGAAAGCATGCTACCGTGGATGCACAGATGACTAATGCAGCCTCTTTCCTTTTATTGTTTATGAAAAGATGCATTATGGAACACAGGAACAACATAGCTGCCCATTTAGTTAGTGATTGTTAGTCCTTTTTTGTTATTTCTGGGAAGATGTTCATTACTAATGTGGCATTACTTTGTAATTGCTTAAAAGAGAGTTAGGAAAGCATTACCTATTTTAATATCACTCTCTGTTGCAATGAGAAGGTCCCAGATGTTATGATGGGGTGTCAAGTTAGATAGAATTTTCTTTTCTTGACAAGGGTGGCAAAAGTCGACATCTACAAGGATGCGTGGGTAAAAACTGAACAGTTAATTGATTTAGTTTTCAGAGTGGTCTCCATATTTCCTGCTTTGATTGTTTAACAGGAAATGAGCAGGGCCCTCTGATTAGCCGATTACACAAACTTTCGGTATTATGGCTATAACGACTTGGTAGTTCTCAGAAGTTTTTAATGGTCATATTTGAACAACAAAGTCATACTCAGATTGCTTCTCAGTCTCTAGTGGCTTGTAGACTACTCTGTTCTCAACATTTTTGCTAATCTTATGTGCTTTTCAGAAGAGATAGTAAGATCTGTTTCCTTAGCCTCCCTTTAAATTGCTAAATTCATTCAAGGTCACAGGGTTAAAACTCTACTAGAGTCATTTTTTTTGGCCTTATTCTACAATAGATGTTAGTTTTAAGCTTTGAGTTTCAGAGGCATGATCTGGATTATTTTTAACCATTAGTAGAGCATCACAATTCCTAAAATATAGCCTTTTCTCTTGAGACAAAGCATAAAGCTTTCACTTCTTGGAATGACCTTTACAGTTTTGTTTAGTCTTAGTGAGCTTAACATTTTAATAAATCTTGGTAATCAATATGGGCATATAAGAAAGAAAAATAGTTCAAAACTATAGATAAGGTTATGATATAATCTAACAGCCCAAAGTCATACTAACGTTTAGGGAAGCTAATGGTCTTGATTATTTATTCCCTTTGTCTTTTAAATACTCCCTGATTTTATACTAAGAAAACATTTTTTGGGAAGATAGTATCAGTCTTACATTTTTATAAAGAATAGAGAAGAAGAAGAAAGAATAACAGAAGGTTATTACATTATATAAGGACAGTATAATCAGTCACATTCATAGACAGAAGCAATCTAGAGATTATAAAATTTGACAGTGTTTCACTCTGTTTGTATAATTGCTGTTACCACCATGAAAAAATTGGTAAATCTCAGAAGGAAAAACTGAGATAAATAAAACTGTTTTTGAAATAAATATGAAAATACACTTCTATATTATCTAGCTTACACTAAAACAACATAATGATTTTTAGCAGCTATTGATAATAATTTTACTTTAGTTTACTTTTTAAGTGTTTTTTTTTTCTTTCTGTAATTATTTTAAGAAGCATATTTCTGTCTACTGACCAAAAGAAGCTTGTGATTTGGTCTCTTTTATAATTCACATTTAGTGTGAGTAGATCAGCTTGAATATATTCTATTTGATTTTTTCTTTAGTGGAGAAGGGAAATTCATATGTTAACAATGATGTTTGTGGGGCCTGAGACAGTCAATCCCCAATGTGATCAATTCTACATATTTTTGAAATAGAAAATATGGTGGTTAACACAATAAATGAGATAGAAGTAAATAATCTTGAGTTATGCATTCAGTATTTGTTTCTTTGTTTTTGTTTTTTGGTAAAACTGAGATAACTGACCAGAATTATACCAGAAGTGTTTTACAGTAATACTTTTATTGCTGTAATCTATTTAACAGATTATCACACTATATATGAATAACAAATAAATGTAACAGACCTTTCTTGCATAAAAATATAGATTTAAAGAAATCTCTAGTGTATACATTTTTAAACTTTTAGAAAAAGTGTAGCAAACAAATTTAAGTGAGTGAAATACAAACAAATAAAAATGAGAGAGAATTTTTTATTTGCTACCATTTGAGAAAGTGGTAGTTCCAGTATGAAGGTATGGAGGAAAGAATGTATGATGGTAAACCAGTATGCCTGAATGTCCCATTAGATTCCCTAATTTATATTAAGTTCAGTTTACTTAATTCACAGTTTAAGATGCTATTAAATTTGCTTAAAATTTGCAATGGTTTGTTATGTGCAAGTCAGTGAGGTACTTACAAATTGTTGTTTGCAGAATTTAATTTCTACAAATAAAAAGCCCAGAGCTTAAAATTGATTACCCCCTCTTCAATGTTGCTTAGAGCAGTGAGTAATGGCATTAACAACAAAAGCAAAGAAATGTGTTTAAATGCTATGGTTTCTAAAGAAATCAATAGAAAAAAACAATACAATTTTTTTATAAGTAAAATGACATTCGTGGATTTATTCTGCACCAACGTGCATTTATTTTGACCCTTATATGTCACATATAGTTTTCTGTTAAGTTTGTACAGATTCTTGGTTTACATTCAACCCCTTAAGTATTTTAAATTGCTAATTTAATGGTATCATTGTATTGCAAAGATACCCGTAAAATGTTTGTAGTTTAACCATTTTAGTGATCAGTTTAATGTAAATTTATATAAATTTTGTTATATTGCTAATAATAGAAACTTTATTATTATTATTTTTTTAATTTAGGAGACATCAAACAGGAGCCAGGAATGTATCGGGAAGGACCCACATACCAGCGGCGGGGATCACTTCAGCTCTGGCAGTTTTTGGTAGCTCTTCTGGATGACCCTTCAAATTCTCATTTCATTGCCTGGACTGGGCGAGGCATGGAATTTAAACTGATTGAGCCTGAAGAGGTGGGTTTAGTAGGTTTTAATGAGGAAAATCAGATATTTTATAATATAAACATACATGTATTTGATTATTATGTCAACATGTTGGGGTTTTTTGTTGTTTTTTTTTTACATTTTAAAACTTTGGGGAAACCTTCTAAATTAGAAGATAGGGGTGAAAAGCACGCATACATTTAAAACAAACAAACAAAATGAATATGTTGCATGCTTGTTCCAGTTGAATACCATCATTAGCGCCAAGGCAGGGTTTGGGAAGTCTGTAAAGGAGCATCAGATTTGGGGACGTTTGACAATTTTGGGGAGAGAAAAGGGTTGTCTGCTGAGGTTCATTCAACTTGTTTTGACTTTGAAGGAATTGTTCTTGAGAATTAGCACTTATTATTTGGACACTCTTGATTTTGTTAAGGGGCTTGAAGGGGAATATTTAGAGACCAAAGTCTCTGCAATGAGGAATGGGGAGAAACAGCTGTGGGATATAAAGGCACGCAAGGGCCACAGTGAGAAATTGTCACTCCTTAAGTGTTTCATAGGAGACACAGGCCTGATAGGAGCATTGTTTCCCATTGATTGTTGATGACATATTTCAAGTCAGCTGGGCCATGCACAATCCATTTGAAGACAGGGATGAAGTGTAAAGTGTCATCATAATTCAAAAGAGATAATGAAAGGACCAAAATGAGAGGATGCTGAATAGAGATAATATGGATAAATAGAACACAAATTCAACTAAACTGTTCAACTATCCCCCCCCTGCCCCTGCCACCACCCACCGCTCTCCCATCTCCATGCACATACAAAAGGAGTATTTTCCTGCAGAGCTCAGTTCAGTTTTTTTATTCCCAGGACTAACTTTAGGCTTAAGTCTACTGTTGTTACTTCAGCATAACCCACTAATAGCATTTTGGACCCTTGTAGAAAGGTGACTGTTATATGAAATATTTGTCTTTTTAAAATGCTTTCTCTACTACTGTTAAAATTGACTTTAGTTTACATTAGCGAAGAAGGCAATGGGAGACTTTTAGCTTTGACTGATCATATTGACTATAGCGTCTAAACACCTCAGGAAGATATCCAGAAAATTTTTAACCTAAAGTGATTAGTTTCATATAGACTGGACATCTACAACCTTGGCTAATGGGCCTACACATCTTAAATTTTCTGCCTTATGAAACCACATATTAAATCATAATCTGATTATGTGCTCTATAAGGTCACATTACTTATTAAGATTTAGGAGATTATCTCATTCAAGTGTGTATTAAAAAAAGTATGAAATAGAGGAGGTGGTTAGCACAATTAAGTCACCTCCAGGATAGAGCAGTACACTAATAATACTAGGTAAGCTCTGCAGCTTTTCTCTTGCCTCCCCCTCCCCCATCCCCAAGCACACACATACAGAGGGCTCAATATCAGAATTCGAAAGTATCCATTATCTGGTCTGGGCTAAATGTTTGGGTGTTTGATTTTTGTAGTGTGTCTAAAGTTTAATTCGTCTGTCAAATGAAATTGGTTTTTATTTAGATGTACTTAAATGAGGTAAGTGAAAGAACCACAAAAATATGAAGCACTAACAAATTGAAACTAGGAACGCTTAATATAACGTGTTGAAAGCTCTTTAACATGACAGAAATATGTGCTCTTTACTTCATGAAAGATGTTCATGATCATTGTAACAGTTGGTTCATGTTAGCGCTGAGTACATGTGACAGGAATTTACATCAAACAGTTATTTCCATCGTAAAGTTGAACAGAAACATTTTTAAATTTTTTTCATATATTAAGTTAGGGGAAATTACTAAATTATGTCAGTAATTATTGATCCATTCAGAAGAGTAAAAAATCTCATGCAAGTGATTGAATTCTCTATATAGCAACAACTGGCTTTTATGATGATCAAATTTAAATTAAGCAGAAGACTTAACTCGCTGACCATTAAGTTCCATTAAATTCCGAATTTCTATAATTTTTAAAGGCAAGGAATACAATTACATCTGTTTCATACAACAACCAACATTTAGACACCTTGTCTGTAACAGACTCGTTAAGTAAAAAAGGGCTGTGTAATTCAGTCAGCAGACCATTTCCAAGTAGTAACTGACTCAGTGGCAGTTGTACAATAAGCACCAAATGTCTCCTAAGGCCTTTGTTCAAAATGAAGCCTTCCATTTCTGATTACTGCATTGTTCACCATCACAGTTGCTTCCATCAGGCCATGATCGTGCTGTTTATGTTTAAATTTCTTCTTTGCAAAATGTTTGTGAAATGTCTTCAGCCTGTGTGGCCTGCGTGCACCCTCTCCTACCACACAGCGGCTCTTTGGGGGACTGTGTCAGCACACACATGAGAAGGGGCCGTGAAGCTGACCTTGTTGGAAAGACTCGTGGGTTCCATTTTTTTATATTCTTTCTGGGAGTTTAAAATGATATTGTGTGAGACTGCAGGCTGTGCTGGTTATCTGCTCAGTGTGTTTGGATAACTTTAGCAAGCATATCATCCTTAACATCTCTCCTTTTGAGATATTTGAGATAATGAGGTATTATTTTCGGATTAAACATAGATCTGAGGGAATTATTCCAAGGAACAGTTATTAACATAATAAAGCATCTATAAGACCTGGAGTGGAAGTTTTCGATGGTATTCAAACTTGTTGAGGTGGAAGAGTTACCAAGAAGTCTGAGTCAGGCTCTGATTGTGTGTGTGTGTGTGCGCGCGTGTGTGTGTTTACCGTTGCATATTCAAGCATGATTTTTAAAAATAAATTGAGTAACACTTGAACTATTGCATTTTCCTATGTAATTTCTTTGACAATAGGAGTGGATGCTATAGTGCCATCATCTTTTCACTTTCCTCATCTACAGCCAGATTTCATTTGAAGAAGTATTATTGGCATTTTATCGCCACCATGGCATTCACTTCATGTAGAAAACGGTGCCTTGGCTTTTAGTGGTGCTGGATATTGTGGTGATTGGTGGATCCTATGTCAGGGCTGAAGGGATTTTCTTAGTTAGTGGGTGGTCTTACCTATCCTAGAAATTATTTATGTTAATTGTTCCTTTTAAGTTTCAGTCTTTCTCTTTTATCGTGCTAAGAATACTTAAAATGGTATCTACTCTCATCAAATTTTTAAGTGTACTGTATAATTATCGGCATTGTGCTGTACAGCAGATTTCTAGAACTTATTTACCTTGTGTAACTTGTCTGTATCTCTTGGGCATATTGGATGTCTCATTTCCTACAACTTTATGATGAATGTAACACTGAAACAGCTCTAAAAATATATTTTAAATATATTGATAAAATATGTCTACTAATATCTACAGTGATAAGAATTAACTGGTATCCTAAAAGTCAAACTCTGCTTATCTAAATATTAAAAAAATCATCTTTCTCTCCCAGAGACATCCACAATGTTTTCTTAAAGTTTGTTGCAAATATTTTACTTTCTAGGTGCATCCTGGTGAGTTTCCAGAAAGGAATCATTTATAAATGAATAAGTATCCATAAATTGTTTTATTTAAGGAGATATGAATGATTTATTTCCACGTCTTCTCCAGGTTTACATGCTGTTCAGTTGCCATGTCTATTAGTCACTGATGTCCATTGTTAGGTTTTTTTGAAGACATTTTATTTAGAAAGCATTGATTTCATTTCTTATTGCTACCCTCCCATTTCACTATTGCTGAGGACATTTAATTAAAATGAGGTTTATCTTTGGAAAATTAAGATGTACCTGCCACTGTGATTGTCTGCTTGGATATATAGTCGTGTTCCTGTTACATCACAACTCTCTGCTCTTAAAAAAGAATACTGATGCATGTGACTACATTACATTGTATCTTCATTCAGGGAATACAAATTAGTGAGAGAGAAAATAGCAAGGATCAGTATTTTTAACATAAAACACGCGCGCGCGCGCACACACACACACACACACACACACACACACACACACTCTTTAAAAGAATAAAAAACCCCGGAGAAAGGTTATTGCTAATAAAGTGGAGAGACAGAATGATCTCTCTGAAAAGTGTTCTATTTTAGTATATGTGACATCGCAACAACTTGAAATTTCATGGACACGAAAGAAAACATTAACCCTATTAGATAATGCTCTCTTGGGGTTGGCTAGGTATGAGTGGCAGCTGCAGTTTCTGCTCAGACTAATAAAAAGTGGAAATTAATGAGAACATGACTTTAGCTACACTAGTCTGTATAATGCTTCAGCTAGCCCAGGGTGGGGGTGAGGTGGGAGATACAGAAACACTGAGGAAAGAGGTTTTATTAAAGCCCCATAGAAGACTCTCTTTGCCAGATAAGTTGTTCCTCCAAAGCCACATTATAAAAGTCTGATGATTTTTTCACTTAACAAAGTGGACATTCTGCTATAGAGATTTTTGTTTGTGGACTCATATACATGGTGACCTTTTCCACTTCCTTCTTATTTTTAGCATCCAATTACTGTTCTCTAAATGAATGTTTAATTCCCCAGTTTAGTATTGGCTACAATTTTATTCTGATGCTGCTTCAGGCAATAAAAATTATTTGCGGCCCACATTATTAATTTGTATACTGTTTCTTCTACTATACTACACACTATGCCGTTTCTTCAATCTTTTATTTAGTATCAAGCAGGATACCTTTTTTTCTTTGGTTTATAGTAACCTCAAAAAACACCTTTGTACAAAGAGATCACTAAGCTGCTCTTAATCTATAGTTTTTATCTGAAAAACTAAGCAGGAAAAAGCCACAGTATATCTCAATATGGGAAACGCCTCATTTTGGTGAATTGCAGTCTGTTTATTCCTGTTGTAAACACATTCCCTTATTTCCATTTCATTTCGTATCCAAAACAGTGGTAACAAAGAATTCTATTGTGATGTTTCAGAATGATCACTTCACACTCCAGGGTTAAAAAGCAAACCAGGACACAGGGAATTCAGATTATGATAGTTTTTGCCTCTTTGATTTGGATGCGTTTTGGAGGAGTTGGAAGTAATTAATAAATTAGCTATTTTTGTATGAAATATGTTGATAAGTTAATACTTAACACTACAACGTAATTCTGTTTTGGTGGCAGGTGGCCCGGCGTTGGGGCATTCAAAAAAACAGGCCAGCTATGAACTATGATAAACTTAGCCGTTCGCTCCGCTATTATTATGAGAAAGGAATCATGCAAAAGGTGAGCAGCTAATACAGCATTAAAATTCATTGAAATGTTGCGCATAAATCTGCATGTCATACTTTAAAAGCCACATATCCTTGCATTGCTGAAACAAGGTTTTCACTCACTTTAACATATGCTTAGCTCTTGGTTTTGCTATTACAAACCTTTCTATTTATAAATTCATAGGCATCATAGACAAATGTGTAATCACATATACAAAGTACTAGACTTTCTGGAAATTCCTACATTGTCGTGTTTGGTAAAAAAAAGGTTGTTTCTGTACTAGTATTGCATGTATACATCCTCAGAACTTGTTGATATTCTGCTACATTCTCGAGGTATATAATTTTGAAACGTTTTTGCTTATAGATTTCAATCCTAACCAGATTCTTACTTTTCTGTCCTTGTTCTGATTCTTAAAACACTCGGAACATTTCTTGTTCTCATTCTGAAAAACATTTTTCTTGCCTGAACATGCTAAACCATTAATTAAAAATAAGCATTTGACCTTAGTTTGTTGATAGAATGAAGTTAAATATATTTTATTTTATTTGAATTGAGTTTCTCTTAATATTTGAAAGTAGCTTTTTGAAAAAGAGTGAGATAAAACAAAAGAATGATATACTGAGGACATAGTATAAATTTTTTGAAGAAGATAATGAATAAAGATAAAATGTTTAGACATTTGTTATTATATCCTTTAACCTTGCATATGTGTTCAATCTACTTGTCTTGACTTTGAACTAAGTTTACAATTTATCCATTGTGAACATTACAGTTTTATTATGCATCCTTTGTTCATTTGGGAGGACATGAATAGTTATATATTACAGATTGTGGCATATTTTTATATTACCATAGTTATTCCAAGAAACACTAGACCAGTTACTACATGAAACTTACTAGAACAAAGGGAACAGCATCACTGAGTTTCTTAGACCGAAGGAAATCAGTGCCCTGAAGTTTGCCACCTCAGCAGTTAGAACTTCCAAGATGCTTAAAATATGTGGCTGCTGTAGATTCCCAGTTGCTTCCTATGTCCCGATATCTCCCTTCAAAACGTATAACCATTTTCTCTGTGCTCCTCCTAGCTTCTCCATCTCAACCCTGGGTCATTTTTAATTCCTACCTTTCTATCATTCACCATTCCCATTTTCAACCTAGCCCTTTCATTTTCCTTTTGTTTTCATCACCATCTTTCTAATTCCAGCAGATCAGGTGGGCTGGCACAGTAGGTGCTCAGCAGTTCCCCATGGGTAGCAGTGCTCAACAGTGAAAGTAAATGCAGTCATGATTTAGGTTTGCATGCTAGCTTCTCATTGGATCACCCTTTTCAACAGATAGCTAGTTTCTCCTACTAAGTGGTGGTGTTCTTACCTCATGAAGTTGTGATTATTAAATGAAATAATGTATTTGAGACACTTGCACTCTACCCGGCCCAATAAAAGTCTTGGACAAATGGCAGCTCTGAATGAATCTCACACTGGGAAACTAGTGTGAGCTAAGGCATATTTTGCTTTCGTGTCTTGACCGTTATGCCACTTATTAAAGGGAGCATTCACAGAGAGCTAAAACGTATTATAAGACCTCTAATCACACCTCAGCTTTTAGACACGGTGTTTAAATATCTCCACGATGTCATGCCCAGTCTTAAACATTCGCAAAGGTGTTCATGCTTATGCTTCTTATTACTAGTATCACCACTTCCATGTTCCTATTTATTTATCCAGTTATCTCATATACCACTTGTTTACTTCTTATATAAATAAGGCAAGATGCTATGAAATAAATAATGGCATAGATATTGCTGCTCCTCTCACTTTTTCCCATTAAGGCTATAATTGCCAAAGTAAACTATTTGCAACTCTTTACTCATCAGCTAATATAGGATAGCAACATGCTGTATATGACAGACCTTTTGGGATATCACTGTATAATGTAAGAAAGAGTAGATCATTTAATGATGAAACGTGCAAAAGTCGAAGTCTGCTTGTAACTAGCACAACAATCAAGTCTTTTTACAATTTTTATGAACACACATATTAACTTTTCTTCCTCACATGTGTTGAGCCTTTGTTTGCTATTCCCAATTCCCTCATTATTTCACTCATTGTTCTGCTTTCTAGAATGTTTTACCTTCTCGTCTTTACCTGTTAACACATGTACCACTCATATGATAGATCATTATTTCTTTTGGCTTAATCCATAAACTTTAGTTTTCCTTCAGTATTCCTGTATTCTGAAATTTTAAAAGTTAAAACATAATTTAAATACCTAGTCTTTCAAAGCACAGCTCAAAATATTCTTCCTCGTTTAATTCTGGTCAATCTTTCTTGCAGAATTCATGTTTTATCTATCTCAGCATTGCAATTCGAGTATATTTAATGTATAGGATTTTCCAAATTGTAATTAGAACATTAATAATGTAAGATGTTATTTCTCTAAGTTGGTTATCAGCCCTTGTTATAAATTCTGTGCCTTTAATATAGTCTAATAAGTATAGTAATAGCCCTAAAAAATGTTTATTCAAAGAAAAATGAAAGGAAGCTGTGAGTCAAGGCAGAGTCCTTAAAGAGATTTTATAATCTTGATCACATGTTACACATTTTAATTCCCTATATTGATTTATCAAATCATTTCTAATTATAACCAATAGCAGCAGATTGGACAAAAAAAGCTCCAGTAGCCTAAAGCAAATACCTTTTTCTTCACAGCCCTAAACAAAACAAAGCAGGTTATTAAATGCTCCGAGCCTCTGAGGTATGCAAGCCATTTTTTTGTATTTCTCAAAATGCTTTGAACAAAGGACAAAAGGAAAACTAGGATTTAGTATCTTAGCTTTGTTTCTGAAATTATCTGTTTTTATTTTCATGGTAACTTCACCATTTCATCTTTATGAACTTAATTTCCTTTTAATAAAAGACTGAAATGAATAAATTTATGTCAGGCCCCCCTGTTTGCCATGCAGTGTACCTTAGACGTCCATCTCAATTTTACACAGACATTCTTTCCAGAGGAGCCAATTCCTGTCTCCATTTTACAGAAAAAAATAAGAAACAGAGAAGTTTAGGAAACATATCCAAATTCATAAAAACTAAGTGTTGACTATTTTCAAACCTAAGACTATTCAGGTTATTTGGGTTCTCTAAACTGGTACCTCTTACAGGGTAAAAACTCCAGGGCAAAAAATTATTCTAAATCTGAGTCCAGAACAGCAGTTGCTTCTTTTCTTCCAAACATATACAGATAGTTTCTAAACCACGAACTCACCATCCCCCCACATCACAAAGCAACTAGCAGTGCCTTCTTGATGCATAGGATCCCAGAGGTGATTAATTTTCACCTTCCTAAAATTACTGAACTCTGGGTACACACACAAGTTACTATCAAAGTTGATACAAAGACTATTTATCCACATACTCACACATACCCCCATCCCAGTTTTCAGAGCCTCAGCATTGTTTATTAATGGTGCTGAGGGGAAGGGGGACCATATATGTTTCACTCAGTTGTTTATAATTTCCTAGAGAAGCATTACTCTTCAAAATTTAAGTCTGGGGCATGTCATTCCCTACAAATTATGCTACTACTTTATTTCAAGCAGCTGTCACATTTCTTTTTCTCTTTTCCTCCCCATGCGTTGTGTACTTTAAATTCCTTTCACTTTTTTACACCTCTTACTTCAATTTGACACTTTATACACATCCTTAACTTCTGTCTAATGCATCTTGTCTTCATTTTTAAAAGATGTACCCAGAATAATGCTGTCTTCTTGATCCATCTTTCATTTAAATAAGGCCATGCATCTTTCTTTTTTTTGATGAGAATACACAGTGGAAAAAATAGAAAAAAGAACCATTTTACCCTGTGAATCAGTGAATCACTAGTCTAGTCATATTAAGAATACAACACATTTTTCTTCTAAGGTTTGGAAGTTTAATTTTCTACAGTTTCAGAAATGTAATAGTAAGAAGGAGACTACACCTTAAAGGTCCAGTTAATTTTGCAAGTATAGATACTACCTTCTCAAACAAGGGAAAAAAAAAAAACTTCACTGACATATCCATGTGAAATCATTGATTTTTCCCCCTCCAAATAACAATGTAAGTTTATCTTTATATTTAAACAAGGAAACTGCTAAACTTTTTAGCTATGTCTAGAATGAATGTAAATATTTCTCAAGGTCAATATTTCGTATTTCCCTCAAATGAATCGTAGTTTATTCCACAAAGTAAAAACTTTTTTTAAAAATGAGTATCTGCTAACACTTGGTTGCTTTTTCTTTTATCCAGACTTTCTTATGTATTAAACCATGCTTTTGTTCTTTCCCTTCCCTTTCTTTCCCCATCTGGGATGCTAAAGATGTGTTTTTGGTTTGTTTGTTTTTGTTTGTTTGTTTGCTTTTATTGAGGTATAATTGTCATATGATGTCACATTAATCTCAGGTGTACAACATAATGATTCAATATTTGTAAATGTCGTGATCACCACAGTAAGTCTAGTTAATGTCTGGCACCATACATAAGGATGAGTTTTTCTCTTCCATGTTTTCACCAGGTGGCTGGAGAGAGATATGTCTACAAATTTGTGTGTGATCCAGAAGCCCTCTTCTCGATGGCCTTTCCAGATAACCAGCGCCCGCTGCTGAAAACAGACATGGAACGTCACATCAACGAAGAGGACACGGTGCCTCTGTCTCACTTTGATGAGAGCATGGCCTACATGCCAGAAGGGGGTTGCTGCAACCCTCACCCCTACAACGAAGGCTATGTATATTAAGCCAAGTGACAGCCAAGCAGGGCCTCCTTGCTCTCTTTCCCTCTTTTTGCAAGATGCAGAGAATCTCTGAATTCTCTTCAATCTTTGTTTGATTTCTGTTGTTTGTATTTTATTTTTAAAATAATAATACACAAAAAGGGGCTTTTCCTGTTGCATTATTCTATGGTCTGCCATGGACTGCGCACTTTATTTGAGGGTGGGTGGGAGTAATCTAAACATTTATTCTGTGTAACAGGAAGATAATGGGTGAATGGGTGGGGGGAGTGGGGGATTACTTTTTACTTAGGCTTGGGATGGGGTCACACAGGTTTTAAGTATGATGAAGCTATATCATGTTTCTTTGATTTCATTACAACATAAGAAAATGTTCATTTTCTCTCGATATCTATGGTACAGTTAATTCACATTGTGTAAATATCCACTTGGAGACTATTTGTCTTGGGCATCTTCCTCTATCATTTCTGAGTCTCTGCAAGGTGTACAAAAAAATCTGTAAATGGCAGTTCAATTATTAGAAATAACTGTTTTAGAGATTGCATTTGCTGTTTTTGTTTGTTTATTTTGCTTTATATATGACTCACAGAGGATAACCATATAATGGGTAATTCTCTCTGAAGTTGAGTAATCACCATGACTGTAAATGAGGGGCACAATTTTGGACTCTGGCTCCAAAATGAGTCACAGGCCAGTAGCATTACATGTATCTGTGTAATACAGGTGCCACCTTGCTGTTTAAATACAAATCATACTGTCAATTAAAAATTTGAAGCCCATTTCAGTTAAATAATAATATGTCATGGTCCTTTGAAATCTTCCTTTCAATGGTAAATCTGGGATCGCAATGAAGCAAAAGATTATCTGTGTCTTTTCACTTCCTTCAGCACATAAAAACATTATTTAATCAATAAGAATTAACTGTACTAAATCACATATTATGCTGTTCTAGATACAGCAAACACTCCTTAAGAAAAATATCCAATACACTAAATAGGTACTATAGTAATTTTTAGAGATGGTACCCATTGATATGCATTTAAACCTTTTACTGCTGTGTTATGTTGATAACATATATAAATATTAGATAATGCTAATGCTTCTGCTGCTGTCTTTTCTCGAATATTCTCTTTCATGCTGAATTTACTATTACCATTTATAAGCAATGCAGTTAACTACAGATAGCATTTCAGGACAAAATAGATGACTCAACCCATTTATTGCTTAAAAAAAATAGCTTATGCCATGCTATGCTATAAGCAGCTTTTATGCACATTGACAAATGAAGAGTAAGCTTCAGCTTGCTAAAGGGAAACTGTGGAAACTTTTGTAACTTTTCGTGAAGTGGAAAATTATTTACAAACTGTTAAAGTATATGAGGAAGTTGCTGTATGACATAGTGCTGGCACTGATATTCATCTTGTTTTGAACACTCATGTAAATGTGATTGGATTGTTTGAAAGAAGATTTAAAGATTTAAAGTTTCAAAGGTTTTTGTTTTGCTTTCATTTTGCATTTGGAGAAAATACTGAAAGCAGGATATGTCATTCTGTTCACCATGGAAAAAACCATAAGTAAATGGTGTTATAATATCTCTGAATGGCTTGCTAAATAATTCAAGCAGCAAACATGAGTTTTGTCCAATCCATCCAAATATCTCAGAGAAACAACAGTTTTTTAAGAGTCTATAGCAAAATGTTAAAAAAAATTCTAAGCAAATTTGAAATCAACTTATAAAAGTATTTCATAATGAGCACGGGAAAGATTATTGAAAGTTGATCTCCCAGCTACCTATTTTTCACATGTCTTTAAATCAAACAGTTATTGGGAAATCTACGTACCATAACTGATACTATTCACATATAATCCTACAAAAAAATTCTAATTTCAACATACATATGTTACCTTTGGTTTTAATGATTGTCCTGCACATAAATTATATATCATTAAGCCCATTCTGGGCTAGTAAGTATGCCTTAAAAATCAGAACTTCCCCCCAGCACCCCCACCCCACTATGCTCATGTGGCTATTTACGGTATTTAGAATAAAAACAAATTTTAAAATATTCAGCTAAAGTTTTATTGGAAAGAAAATGGACATATTTGGAGAAATTAAAGGAGAAATTGAAAATGGGTCTTTCGAATATAATCTAAATGAAAGTCGTATCAAGGATTTCTTTTCTATTCCTTCACTTTTTTTCCTTTTCTTTTTTCTTTTTAAAATTCTATTTTTAGTTTGCCAGTGGGGAGGAATAGGGCTATGAATTATCTTAAGGAATCAAAGGAGGAACTGTTATTAATTATATAATATTTAAGGACATATTATATAATTTACTGTTTAAGGTAGTGACTCACTGAACAAAATAAGTAGTTGGCCAACATTAATGATATTTCCAATACAGAAAGGTTTAAAACATTGCTTTATACACTCTTGGGAAATGTATCTAAATTTTTTTAAGTTTTGTTTTCTACTTTTTGTTTGGTTCTGTTTTATTTTCAGATAGATTAATAAATCTGGCAGCTGATTTCTTTAAGATTCTTGTGTTTTGAATTTCTAAGTGAATTGGCTACTCAAATAGAAATCAATTAATATAACATTTTCCTTCAACTTGGTAAGAGTAACTAAAAGAAATGTCTCCCTTAGCATTTGCTGCCTCTTGATGATGACATGATAATACCTAACGGACTAATTATAACTAATAACGTTGCATCCCAAATAACTAATAAAACATAATTTTTCTTAAGCTATGGCTATTACAAATTATTAAAAATAAAAATCCATAAGGCTGACAGCACAGAGAAATTTTCTCTAATCAAAAAAAGATCTTGGAGGTCATTTAATTCAGCCTTTTTTACAGATTGTACAGGCATACTTCGTTTTGTTGCGTTTCCCTTGATTGTGCTTCACAGGTTTTGCATGTTTTACAAACTGAAGGCAAGACCCTCTACCAGCCAAAAGATTATGCCTCACTTTATGGAGGTGTGCTACCTTTATTATGGGAGTCTAGAATGGAACCCACAATATCTCTGAGGAAAGCCTCTATAAGTTTCCTATAGCTGCTGTAACAAATTCCCACAAATTCATTAGCTTAAAACAACACAGATTTATCATAACTCTTATAGTTTTGGAGATCAGAAGTCTTAAATGAGTCTAAAATCCTCTAAAATCAAGGTGTCTGCTGGGCTTGTTTCTTCTGGAGGCTCCAGGGGAGAACCCCACCCTAGCATTCTCTACTTTTAAAGGCTGCTAACATTCTTGGCTCCTGGCTTCATCACTCAAATCTCTGCTTCTGTGGTCGTATCTCTTCTACTGTAGTTAAATCTCCCTCAGCCTACCTCTCACACAGATAGTTGTGATTACTTTTTGGTTTCAGTCAGGTAACCCAGAATAATCTCCCCATCTCAAGATCCTTCACTTAATCACTACTTCAAAGTCCATTTGGCCAGATGAGGTATTCATAGGTTTCTGTGATCAGGACATGGGTATGGAGGTGGGTGAGGGGTTATTTAGTTTACCACACAATGACTACACTGTGTAGTAAAAATACTGATTGACTTACCTATGGACAAAAAAAATTTTATTGAAATTACTGACGGACATTGTTTACCATTGAGGTAGTCTCACTTTATTCTGCATAAATGGTACAGAAAGAATTCTATATGAAAGTTCAACTATTTCATCAAAGCATCTGGTAATCACATCAAGTTTTTAGATTATTTAATTCTCCTTCATGTAAACATTATTAATGATAGGGGAAAAAACAAAGGTGTGATAATTACAGATAGTAATTACAGTTAGTAGCACAGTTCATTCTGTTGTCAAAGCCTGATTATATTTTTTTAAAGAAATTTCTTTTTTATGCTAGTATGAGTTGTTACTATATGATCTTAACACCTACAGGTGATTACTATTAGATAAGAATAATATATAGAATATGCCTGTTACTCAAAAGAATATGCCTATTACTCATTTCTAAAATATAAGTAAACTTATCTTTATGTGACAAGGAAATAAATTTATTATCCAATATTACAGCATTTGGCCTGAACATAGGAGTTTGTAAAATGAGCCACTTTGTCTATCAGGCAGCATTTTCAGGGTTTATAATGACAAAACATTATAGAGGAGAAGGCCAGTGAATGTCTTCTACTTGGTATCTTAAAAGAAAAACTAAAACTTAAAAGTAAGGAATAAGTGTGTTCTATTTTCCAGTTGCAGTTTGATATGAGGAAGATAAAAAATGAAATTATAATAATAGAAATCAGGTAAAAATAATAGAAGGAAATCAAAGAAGGCAAATGGCCATATTAGAGCAGTTATGATAAGTATTGTGTAAAAGCCAAGTTTCCATCAGTTATCAATGTTAGACATTATACTAAAGAATTTGGCCCAATTTATTCAGAATGCAGCTAGTAATTTTAGGGCTTGACTTTTTTTTTTTTAACATAAGATTTGTTTAGAAAGATTTATTTATTAAAAAACTATGAAAAATATAGTTTAAGAAGTGATAATTTGATTAGAGTAGTGGATGCCTTTATAGAAATATTAATAATTTTAGAATGTTGAATTAAAAGTATATATGGAATAGCTATGGTTTATGAATTCATATGTAAGGTAGTTCTTTTGCATATAGATTCAAATATTCTTATTCCATTCTAAAATTATATTTATGTTTCTATGAGAAATAAATTTTTAATTCACCTGGATGTATTGGAATTATACTTATGGTTTGAGAAAACATGCTATGAAATTTATGTGATTATAGCAAATTTAATATGCTCAAAATTTAAATCTAAAATAAAAGCCCCCAAACTGAAAATATTGGACTATCGTGATCACTCTGAAAGAGGGCACATTTTAAAAATGATAAATGTCGTCTAAATTTTTGACTTGCTTCTAAGCATCTGAAACATCTGCATTATTTGATTTATGACCAAGGCACTTGAGTAATGTCTAAGCCTTCTATCACTTCCCAGGTATTATTCTTTCTGGTAAAAGGTTCCAGGACACTTGATAACACTTGTCCTAATATCTTTAAATACTTTTTTTTTTTTCGCTTAATCTCTTCAGCAACTATATCAGGAAGACATTTGAGTAAAGGAACTATGTAAATTATTTCAGTGACTTCCACATGCCAGCCAACATGACCTAGGTTGCCACCTTCATCACTTGATTGGCTTTGTATGAGAGGCTGAGGTTAACGGCAAAACCACAATGTCGTTGTGTCAAGAAATCTGTGATGACAAGCAGTTGCATAAACCCTACTCTTTTGGTGTAACCTGGACCTAGTTACTTTCTTGATTTAAATTGTTAATAACTTAAAAATGCATGTAACAATGAATCACATTTTACTTAAAATGTATTTCTTTAACCATTTTTAAATAGTCTTTATAGAAAATCCTGAAAAAGAAATGAAATACTATTTAAACAACATCAGCATCAATCCATGGTATGTATGTATGTATGTATGTATGTATGTATGTATGTATGTATGTATGTATGTATTTTGAGTCTTTAAGCATTTAGAAATCAAAATGATTGAAGTACCACTTTGTTTTTTTTTTTCCATTGGAGATAGATACAGCTTAATGATCTCCAAAGAGGCAGATGTCCTGATCAAATTCTTCAGAAAATTGTAAATACTGACCTCGTGACATTTTCCCAGAAAATTTTTAAAATATAGTAGATTTGAAGTCACATGATTCAGAAGCAGCGGCAAATGGATTTTTTACATAGAAAGTAGAACTGAAAGCATAAGAAACTATTTTGTAGAGAAATCTTAATTTTAAAAAGGTCGCATTGATGCAAAGGGGACTACGGCATCTTATATCCTTTTTAATTTTCTGTGTAGCCAGTAATATGATTTGTTCTATAGAAAGTTTAAAACGAATTAAAGTGGAAGAGGAAAACTGTAGGGGGAAAATGGGAAGAAAGAAAAGATAATGCATGGGACACTACATTTTAAACTGTGAAGTTATACTCTTAATATTACAAAAATATTATACTTTATACTTAAAATACTCTTACATATTAAATTCTTCAATTTTTTTCTGTTTAAAAATCGTAGTAAATTATATTACTTGCCATTTTAATCATTTTTAAGTGTACAATTCTGTGGTATTAATTATTCACAATGTACAACCATCCTCACCATTTCCTAAACATTTAGATTCTTTTAAAGTGTTATTAAAAATACTACAGGAGATAGTTTGTTTTACATTAGTATCAGGAATGTAAAAAATACAGTTTTATTCTTTCTAATAATTCACATTACTTGCTTCTTTATTAATGATTGGCCTTGATTTTACACCATAATCTAATAATTTTGTTTAAGGGGGTGGGGAAAGAACATTATGTGTAAACACTATTTCTATTTCTACAAAGCTCCAACGATTGTTGAAGGGGAAAAAAAGTTCATTTAGATCAGGAGTCCCCAACTCCCCGCACAGACTTCTGTCGATCAGTGAGTGACCTGTTAGGACAGGAGCCTCACAGCAGGAGATGAGCAGCCAGCAAGCCAGCGGAGCTTCAAATGTTTTTGCAGCCGCTTCCCAACGCTAGCATCACTGCCTCAGCACCTCAGATCATCAGGCACTAAATTCTCATAGGAGCACCTGTCCCTGGTGTCAAAAAGTTTGGAGACTGCTGTTTTAGATAACCAACTTTTAGGATATTTTGGAAATAGCTCAGTTATTTAAATACATGTTAGCACATAACAATTCCTTAAATAAGCCATGCCAAAGATGCAGTGAACTGATCTGCACTCATGTTTCTTTAGTTTGAATTGACACATTTGATTAATATATAAAGACAACAGTACTAAAGCTATGCATAAACTCTTTAAGACAATGATAATTTCAGATAATTTTTATAAGGAAAAAAATTCCCAATCAGAAACATGCGAGATTTAAGAAAAGCATTTAATTAATGTGAAATTAGGCTATCAAGGTAAATCGGGCATCTCTCTACTGCCCTCGCCATATTTTTAGTGTAAGCACTAAGAACTTCCTAAATTATAAAAAAAATTGAATATTTTTCTATGACTTTGCAAATCTCATACGCGTTTTTCAAAATTTTTTTCTCGAAATATGGTCCTTAATCACATAGATTAAGGTGCCTTATTTAAGATTATTCGCTTATGAAGTAAACTTGGTTTATTATTGCAAAAGCAACATCTGAAGTGATAAGAATTCTATTATTATATTTAATTTTTCCTTGGATACAAAATATCAGGCCCAACTGTGATACATTACAAATTCTTTTGATGTAAATTGATTTTTGTTTGTTTCATGAAGAGCCTGGTTTTGCAGGTGTAAATAGGAAATGTTACAAATAACCCATAAAATTGTCATTTTTAACTATCTTACAAGCTTACCTCTGAAATTTAGTCTCAAGAAAATTATAGAATAAACTGAAAAAGACTTCTTCCCCAGAATATACTGTGTTTTCACATTTGCGATTTTCAATTTGTGATTATGTAGAAACCCTGAGGCAGTGTTTCTAAAACCAAAACAAGGAGAAATATAAAAATAAATATTTGGATAATTTAGATATCAAAGGAGAAATAACTGCACACTGATTAATTCATTGAATGAGTATTAATTTACTCATATTAGAACAGACCTTAGATTACTTACTTCACTTTATGTTGAGAAATCTATTGATTTAATCTCTCAAAAATCCCCAAATATGAATTTTCTACAAATTGGTATTAAATATTGCTTTAAAGTCAGTTGTTTACATATGTTCTGCATCCAAATTACCCCCTGCCCTTAGGTAGAGTGTATGGAAGATAAAATAGATTTATTAAAAGTGATCCCTGCCCTCAAATATGGCTAACCCATGTGACTCTAACACATACTTAGAGAACTATATAATGTGTGATATTAATTAGGCTGAAATAGTCTGTGCACTAAAGGATAGTGCAAAAAGTTAAGTGACCTTAACAATTCTAGTTACAATGGGAAACGGGGATACTTTTATTCAGCTATAATGAGTGTTTATCAACCATACCTGTTACCATAAAATGAAGCATTTAATCACTAATTTAGTTTACGTGGCCCATAATACACGAGGATGTCAAAAATTCAACTAAAAATCAAGACAGCGTAGACTTTCAAGTCAATAACTTCCGGACTGGTTTGATCCCAAGCATCCTGATTAAAAGCATTTACCAAATGCCCAGTTGACGTATGTGTGCGCTTACTGGGATTCCTCACTGTGTTATGATGGGGTCATTGTATTAGCATTTGATGGGTCTGAGCAGCAATAATGAAACAATTGGGGGGGTTTCAAAGCCCAGAGGCCACATTTTGTAGATGCCATAGCTATCCTAGGTACCCCAAAAACTGGACCCCTGTCCCCAACCTACCAATGATGTTTGAAAAAGGTAATAATAGAGATGAGGACAGCATTCTTCTGAGTTATTCCAGTCCTTGATCCACTCTATCTCATAGTCCATTGCAGCGACTATTTTCTAGCAGGAAGCTCCTAAACTGATATCTGCCTAAGGACCCCAGTTTGTCTGGGATAGTCCCCCTTTGCTTGGGACAATGCACCTACTTTGTTCCTGCATGTTATTAACAATGCCCACTTTTATCCTTAAATCTGGAAAATAAACTCACTCTTTACCCACACATTAAACCAGAAAGCTTGGTTAAAATGCTTTCCTCAGGTTGCCTCAAACAATGATTTGTGATCGATCATCACAAATGATTACCATCCCTCCAGGACAGATATCCGTGACAAGAAAACTTTCTTGGACTTGATAGCATCAACTTTTTATCCTCCTCTGTTTCTGTTGTGGCCCATGAGTTTATAAGAATAAAGGACATAGACATCTATCTGGGTTCCTACCTGTTTTAAGTGGAAAAGTGAGTAGATGGCAAAAACTGATGGAAATAATAAAGAACTTGGCTTATAATAATCATAGCAGTGAGAAATAATCATCAATCTATTCAGGTCACAATTCCTGAAATCAATGATTACCAACTATCTTTCCATTTTTGTATCACTTTACTCAATATTTAGAGCCCAGCGGAGAGAACCTAAGAGTTTGAGCTTGGTTTGTGTCCTCACTCCTTGGCCGTAAAAGGGGATGGCATCTTTCTTACAGTCCCATCAAGCCCTTGCACAATGAATGAAAAGTACTTCCCTTAAATAGTTGACAACTTGAAAAGAAGTAGAATTGCCTGCTGCGTGTTTAGTATTTTTCAAAGTTCCTATAAATAGTATTATCTTTCAAACTGCAGAGTATAGAATGACCTTGTTGTTCTTCCATTTTCTTCAAGAGTCTTTTGATTCATACAGGACCTTAAAGACTGCACATGTGGTACATGTGAATAAAAGCAAAAACCAGAAATATTTGGCAAGTTCTAGAAGAGTATAATCTGAGAAATAATGAGAATAAAACGATATGACAATATGCATATAGAATAGACAAAGTATTAGTTTGCTAGAGCTGCCGAAACAAAGTAGTACAAACAAGGTGATTTAAATAGTAGAATTTATTGTCTCAAATTCTGGAGACTAGAAGTCCAAAATCAAGGCGTTGGCAGGACTGGTACCTTCTGAGAGCTGGATTTGTTCCAGGGCTCTCTCCTTGGCTTATCGTTGGACTTGCTTTTCTCATGTCTCTTTACATCCTCTTCTCTCTGCATCTGCCTCTGTATCCGGTTTCTCTTTTAAGAAGAAAACTAGTCTTATTGAATTAAGCCTCACTCGAATGACCTCGTGTTAACTTACCTCAATAAAGACCCTAGCTCCAAATAATATCTCACATTCTGAGGTGCTGCATTTAAGATTCCACTTATCTTTTTTGTGGGGAGGACACAATTCAATCTATAACAGGAACTTAATTTATTGTCTAGTGAAAGTGAAAGAATCTATTAAAAATGAAATGATTATCATCCATTATATATGATTCATATTTAAGAGATAAATTATACCTATATCTTTAGTATACCACATGACTAATATGGATAAAAACACTGCATAAAATCAACTAAGGCATCTCCCTATATTCTCAACAGAGATGTTTAAAATAAATTCTGTTTTCTCATCCCTCCACCAATTAACACTTTTCTTAAAAAGATGTTATACGAAAATAGGAATAAAGGGATTACCCACATAATAAATTTAATAAAAATCGAAATTAATAATATAGGGATAATAAATGGGAAAATAAATAATATAGAAGCAGAAAGATAAAAATGGTACCATAATAAAACTAGTATGTTCTTTCTGTTTTCTGAATTTTAGGACCTAGAAACTAGCTATGTGCCAGGAGAAAATCTATGAACAAAAACACTATAGACTTTTCTGAGCTAAAATGAGAAGTTAAATGAGAAAATTTGCATTGAGCACTACTTATCATTTAAGCACCATTGAGCAATAAGCAGCATGGGTTTACACAGAACAAATCATGCCAAACAAATCTGATTGCTTTTTTTATTGAATTACAAGATTAGTGGATGAATGCAATGTGGGAGATGTAATACATTTGGATTTTAGCAAAATATTTGATACAGCATCTTATGAACTCTAAAATGAATTCAAATAGTCAGGAATATTAACGCCGGGGTAAGGAATGAAAATTAAATGAAGGATTGCAAAGAAAAAGAAGTAATAATCAACTGTGATATGGCGGCTTGGGAACACATCATTATAAGGTGCTACAGTGATCACACGATTTATTCAGCACATATTAACATTCACACAGCTTTCTCAGACTAAATAAAAAAAATAGAATAAAGGAGTCAAAATGCACCCCATGATTTCAGCCATTATATACAATCAATTCAGATTTAGAGGAAGGAGAAAATGGATTTGGCCTTAAACATTTTTGATGCTTTTGAAAATAGTTACTTATATCACCGGATCATTTAATTCACTTAATGCTGTAAGCTTCTATCATGATGCTGTTGTTTGATCTTTTTCTGTGTCAGAACAAGCCAATTCTTTAAGTCATCCAATTTGCCTGGCCTTATACTAAAGACTCATGAAGAGGATAGCACAAGCTCCCTGTGGCCCGACTTTTTAATGTTCGGGGGACTTGAATTCCACCATGGTGTGTGGACTTCATGTTAGATACCGCCCTCGAGGTACAAGTTAAATATGATGCCTAATTAAATAAATGGGAAGGAGTAGACGCATTCCAATAAAATTCACAGTTGATACTAAATTGGGAGATGCTGCTAAAAGCAGTGAGGCCAAGGCAGCAACCTGGCACAACTGAGAAATGCATATATAAAATGTAAAGCACAAGAGTAACTTGGAAAAGAGATAAACATTCAGCAATGATGCCAGAGGATGCAACAAGGTGACAGTGACAGGAAACAGCAACTCGCATATGAGTTTACAATGTCAGGTATCACCCAAGAGATGTAAAAGGATGTTTGATCTATTAGATGAGGTTGAAAAAGATTCATCAGTTTCTGAATATACTGCTTATGTCTCTTATGGAAGACTGAATTTATTCCCTTTGGAAACATCCTTTTCTAGAATAATGAAAAGGTACAGAGGGAAATCAGAGCATAGCAACAAAGAATGATTTTGAAGTGGCAGGAACGGCTCATGATGAAAGATCAAAATCGGTATTGTATTGTTAAAAGGGTAAGGAACTAAGTCTGCAAATGAATAACATCTGTTAAGGTAAGTAGCAAAAGAGAATCAATATTTTCTAAAGGGCAGGAAAAACAACTGGAAAAACTGAGAATGAATAAATTTATATCCACATTAGTAAAAATTAACAGCCTGGAAGGGGAAGACACTATACATCTGAGAAAGAGTCTTCAAATTTCACTCTTTGATTACAGAATTGACTCAAGAATGTGCCATAAAATTAGAAAGGTGATGGCTTTCTGAACAAGAGTTTGCCAAGAACATAAGAATATTGCCAAACTGACAAATTTAATAACCTATTTGAATAAAAATTAAATCCCAAGATACACATTTTATATATTCATTATGAATGTAACTATTGAATTTGCCTGTCCCTCTCTCCTTTTTTAAATTGAGATATGATTAACTGCAAGTTTCCCAGTGATTTGTTTGATCCAGTGTCTCTCCACCAGAGCAATGAGCATTTGGGCCAGACAATTCTTGAGCTCAAGCCTCCCTTGTGCATTGTAGGATGTATAACATCTGTAACCTCCAGGCACCACATGCCAGTAGGTCTTCCAGGATATATAACAGCTAAACCTCTAGTGATGTACACACACACACACACACATACACACACATTGCCATCTATATCATCAATTACACGCACACTCCATCCATTTCACACACACACACACACACACACACACTTCTAAGTGCCCCTAAGTTCATTCCCTACCTCAGAAGAGCTCAAAAAATTTTAAACACACTCACCATAGCCAGTTCAATAGTTAAGGTTTTCATATTTAGGTTTTTTTTATCACACCTGCTTGGGAATTCTAAGATGCCGATGGTTGTCCAAGAGTTTACTGTCACAAGAGCCTTGTATCTAAATAACCACCATGGGTCAGCTGCACTCCTGTTTCAGACTTATTTCTGATGACGTAATCACAAGCCAGAATATTGGTGGTTGTTATGTCATAGGGAAAAAGAACATGGTAACCATTTGTTGGCTCTCAGATGCTCTGAAATTACACCATCACTTCGGTTTACAGTTATGGCCAAGAATGTCAACTGGCCATGCTTGAGTTCCAGTGAGTGGGGATACATAAACTTTCTGAAGGAAGGATCATTTAATATGAATAAACAAACTGCCTTTGACCCTTAATATTCTTCTTAAATACAAGGAAAATAATATTGTAATTCACCATAAAGTTTCCCATAGTGGAAGTGACATCTTTAAAGGAAGTGACCATCAATACACTGATATACATAATAAAAATTTTAGAAAATAATGGAACAGAACTGCTTTCATCTGGCCATACAGTGTTTCCTGGAGATAAGAGGGTCAGAATTACAACACTAGAACTTGTCTCACTGGCTTCCCTATTACTATTACTGAGATATTTATTTTATGTTTACAGAACATGTAATTCTTAACTAATTCAACATATTTATTGAATAAACTTTGGAGACAGCAAAATAAAACAACTTCTCTTAAGGAACTCACAGTCTCATATGCAAGAAAGACAGATAACTGACATAAATTCAGAGAGTAAAATTTTGTATTATAAATATCTAATAAGTATTTTAATACAGTTATCAGAGTAGTTAATCTTGCTCAAAAGTGGATTGAAGACATCTTTATAGATGAAATAATATATTATTCGAGCATATAAATTTGGTGAATAATTTCAGGTAGATAATAGGGACTGGCAGGTAAGAGAAATAGAGGGGAAAAGCAAGCGAATCTGAGATTGTCAGAATCTCCAGGGAACCTTTTTTAAACTATGCACCCCATTCCTCCAACTCCCAATGACACAATGGAAAAAAATTGAAAGCGTGCTCATTGTGATAAAGCTTCCAAGATGATTCTAATGAACTCTCAATCTGTAAGAACACCACCAACATCACTCCACATTTTGTTCTAGTAGAGCTCGGTTCGTTAGCATTAGAATCACTAGGGGTTTTGTTTTAAAATAAAGATTCCTTTTAGATTCCTGGCATAGGTTCCAGGAATCCTAATCTTTTATGATTTTGCTACTAGTGATCCACTGACCTTACTTTTATGGGATGGGAGATATGAAGAATTATGCCTAGGGTTGAGGTTATCGAGAGTGGCTGAAACTAAAGTGACATTCTTTCATGAAAAGATAAGGAGATCGGGGAGGCCTGTAAATTTGAGGGTGGCACTATTTTGCCTTACCACAACATGCATTAAAATTCATAGAACTGTAAACCAAAAGAAAAGTTCATTTTACTGTATGCTAAATTAATTCATAAAATCAATTTAAAAGCATCAAGTGATTCTTAATATAAAGCAAGTTTTAGAAACTCAGCTTTGGCTAAGGTGAGTCATCAAAGATTATTAAGCAGAAGTGTGAAGAGCAATATTTTTATTAAAAAATCTTTTTGTAGATGTGTGTAAGATATACTAGGGGCTATCAAAAGTGGAGACAAGTTGATCAATTAGGATGCAATTAGTTGTGGCAAGAGGTGGATGCAGACTGTAATTAGACCCTGGAGCCTCATTTTCTAGGAACTGTGAGTTTCTCTGGGGAGAGCCTTAGAGAATGTCCCTGGGTGTATGCCCTGCCCTGTCCCCCACCCAATATTATTGTCTTTTTTATGTGTGTTAAAAGCACAGGGAAATCGACTGTAAAGAATACAGTTATCATCTTCGCATCTGTTCTTAAGGATCTTAAAATCTGATATTCTCCAAAGACAGAAAGAAATAAACAAAGAAAGAAAGGGTGTGTGAAAAGGTTCTGGGTGCAGGCATGGTCTGAAATAAGAACAGTGGTACCCTGGTGTAGAGACTGCTTTTAAATACATTGCCAGTGTTGCTGCGCAGGTCAGTATACCCAGATCTGAAACAAGCTGACTGGAGGATCTTTTAAATTTGCCCCACAGATCAGCTCAACAGTAGCATCTTGGCTTATTTACAGATGACAGAAGAGACTAGATGAACAGGTCTATTTAAACAGTTATTCAACATTGCGATTCATTGTAGATACTGCATAGGTTTGAAGATTAGGGATTCGAAGAATGTCCTAAGTCTTTATATATCTTGATCCATCAAATCACTCAAACAGAAAATTCCAGAATTGAGGTTTTGGGGATTCTATCTCAAGGAAGATATGGCCCTTCATGCATTATTGAGTAGAGTGTCTTTTGAAAAAAGACATGCATTATTGAGTAGAGTGTCTTTTGAAAAAAATAAATATATACAGACACAAACACATGCGCGCACATGCACACACACTAGTGAACTAGCCTGGCTTCTATTACCAATATCCCCAATTATAGGTCATAAAGAGTGAAACATTGAAAATAGAGTTAAAAGAGCAAAAATAGCCCTGTAATACCTCAAGCCTCCATCACTTGGGGCCTATTAGAAAAACTAGCACTGAGTAACAAAAGCTATCTGAAAACTTTTGATGTCAATAGAAACCAGGTAAATGATAGACTCTGGTCTGGTGGAATTGCATCACGAACAGGAACAGTCAAAAACAAAAGGAAACAGTCAAAGCAAAAGCAGTAGCTGGCTAGAAGCCATCAGCAAGGTGAGCAGGAACCAGTGGAACAAGAAGGATCACAACAGGACCTAAAGTTTGAGTACAACCAACACATTTAAGTAGGCTACACCAAGGAAAACTGGAAGGAACCTTTTCGTCACATACCAGATGTTTCAAGACAGAAAGGACAATTTCTCCCATGCATGGAGAGGGCATGTTATGATAAAAATACTTCTAATATTTATGTAACTTTAATTCTACATTGACTTGTTTGGGACTTAGAGACGCATCAAACCTTTTTGTAACACTTGGCTACTGTCTTTAAGAGGCTTCCAGGTGTTGCTCTCTCCTGTTGTTTTGGTCTCTCTCATCAGTTTCTGTGTGGGTTCTTGCTCTGGTGGCCATCCTTGGCGTTTTTCTAGTCTCACTTTATATATTGTCTTTGTATTATCTCTTTGAAGCCTACACCACTTATTCCGATGTATTCTGAACATCTAATTCGTAACTCAGCTTCAAATCCTAATTTCAAATTAATTGCCGGACATCTCAAACTGAGCGAATATTCCACGAGTTTCTCAAATTTAATGTGCCCAAACACAGCCCTTTCTTTCCTTATGCTGTTGTATCTATATTCTGTATTAGTGTCTCATAAGTAATTGAAATCATAAATTGTTTAAATTTTACCTTCTACACAACACATTTTAATAAAATATTAAGCAAACATTGAATAATTGTGTTCTATTGCTAGTTTGACAAAGGTGATAAGAGATTAATGGGGCAATGGAATTCCAAATATCTTATGTACATAATAAGATGTGAGGAGGATCAGGGATATCAATAAGTTGGGCAGTCTACAGCTAAATCTTTACTTCCGCATGTGGCCCAAACAAGGTAGTAACCACTCTGTGACCATCTCCTGTCTCTGTCACCTAGAAGCAGAAGGTAAAAGCCATGAAGATCACGTGCAGAATTATCCTGGACCGTGTTAACTGGGTATTTCAGACCTGACTTACTCTTCTTTACCAGGCCTGTGATAGGTAGGATACCTAGCTGCAGAGCATATAATATGTCCTCTGTTTTCTGCTTCAAGAGAACTCAGTCATTTTGGTTCTGAAATAAGATATACCCTAACTTTGCCTCTGGGCCAGAGAAAGGGAAAAGAAAAGTTGTGTTATGTTCTTCATTTTGCCATTATACTTAGGCTGGATAGTTAGAGCTTAAGAGAATCGATGGGTTAGAGAAGAGCAATACAGACTGTACACATTGTTGAGTTCAGTGAGGTTCCGGATGGAGCCCTTGGTGTGACAGGCACAGAGGCTGAATGTGGGGAAGCGCCAAGTGATTGTCAAGCTGTGGTGAGGGAGCTACTCTTAAAAATATATAGTATTATTGAAAAGTGTTAATATAGAAGACATTATCAAGACTGATTTTGGCCCCAAAAAACAAGTCTTTTGGATTTCATGTATGTTGTCTACAGTTTCCCTCAAGAACATTTATAGTTTTATTTTCAGTGCAGTTATTCTTTTGTCTCCAGAGCACGAGATCTATCTAATCCCAACTTTTGCTACCTGATCTAGGAGCAATCCTAGAATGATTATTTATAACCTAATTTATAAGAACTTTCTGTATTCTTGGATACTATTGTGCATAATGATTTTTAAAAGTTATATAATTGTATTGATGTTCTATGGTTTATTTAAACAATTTTCCAATTTGGACATTTAGTTGTTTCTTGATTTTTTGTTTTGTTTTGTTTTACATTGTTATAAATTCCAGGTGAATTTATCTTTGTAGTTTTTTACTACAGGTATTTTTTTCTTAATTCTTAGTATTGAAAGTCCTGGGTCACAGGATATGCTGTTGTGCTATTATTTTAACTTTTGCTGAAGTTTAATCAACCAGCAGAAAAATCATGTCAAGGTCATTTTAGGGAAAATAATGAAGCCATATTTCTGAACAAAAGGTAACCATGCAAAAACAAATCGATGACATTTTTCAGTTAAGGTAAATGACTGGAAGTTCAAGGCAGTTTATTGAATATTAGAGTAATTGACTTATTTCTAGCTATAGGAAGATATAAATCTATTTTTAACTTAGGAAGTACATTGGTGAAGACCTGGGAACATTGTCTCCTTTCTACATCTGATGAAAAAACATTTTTTTTCTTAGAGTGAATAATATCTCTTGTCCATAGAATCATAGAATCCTAAAGTACTTGCCGACACGAGTATAACTATTGGTATTGGAAAGGGATAAACAAGTAGTATAGTTGTTGTATAGCAGGAGAAAGGAGGGAACACAAATGGTATGTTTAGATTTGATGGTGGCAATACAGAGAAGGAACGAGAAGGAAACAGCAGAGAACAAGAAGATAAAGGAGATTCAGAAGGTAGATAGTCTACTATGGTATATAGAGGTGAGGAAAGTATAGGATTAAAAAGAGTACAAAAAAAAAAAGAGGAACCTAAATATCTAATATTGGAAAACTGGTTAAATACATTGAAACAATTGAAGAAATTTCAATCAGAATGGTACATTATATAATAGTATTGTATAGACATTATGCTATAACATATAAAAGAATGTTCTTGTATTTAGGAAATGAGGGCTGGGAAGGTCAAAGGCCATGATGTTAACAACATACTTTGAGAATTGTAGAAACAAAAGTATGCACACACAATTATAATAAATCAAAAAAATGTAACCAAATGTTAACAGTTAGTGAATTTGTGTAAAGAAAATAAGGGAGTTCTTTTTTATGTTATTGCAAACTTTATGAAAATTTGAAATTATTTCCAAATAAAAAGTTAAAAGAGAAAAAAAATAAGAATACCCTATGCCTTGGCTAAGTCTGTTTCTTACAAGGAGCATTTATTTGAGTTTAGTTTTTAAAGTATTCTAATCTTCATCTTTAATTGTAATTTTATTTCATTTTCACTTAATGACTTTACTTACATGTTGGTGTTGAAATCTACCATCTTACAATTTTTTTCTATTTCTTCTGTCTGTTCTATGTACCTTTTCTCTTGTCTTTTTTTTGTTTGTGTTTAATTATTAAATCCCATACCCATTAGCTTGTTACACATTAGTTACACATTCTTAAACTATTATTATTGTTATAACATTTCTTGACATAATAACATCTACTCTAGAAATTACAACACTCTTTTTTGACTGATTAAAGTCAAACATGAATTAATACTTTCATCATTTTCCAGATAATACAATGACCTTAAAACATTAGACAAATATTTTAAATCTGAAACATTATATTTATTTTTATATTGTCAATATCCATTTAGAGTCACCTATAGGTTTCCAAATATATTGCTCTTCCAAATATTTTTCATTCATTTCTATGCTTCCCTCTTGTATCCATTTCATCTGTCTAAAGAACTTTCTGTAGAATTTATTAAGACATATGGACAATGAGAGTATCTGATCAGAGATGAAAACAGCTCTCTTCTGGATATGTAGATCAGTGATAATTCATAGCTATGTCTAATTCATTCCAGTTAAAAAGTTGGCAGCAATATCTATATGGGTGTTAGAGTAAACACTATCATAGAGCTCTCCTGGTTTTTGACTCTACAGCACTCTGCTGTCTTTGAATTTTGGCCCCATTTCCTAACACTACCTGTCAGACTTCCAGATCTTTACTTTGGATACATAGACTGAGAATTCCATCGTTTTCTGTAGGCAATCAACTTGATTTCTCTATGGTCAAAACAGCTTCACAGGGACAAGAGTAAACAGAGATAAATCTGGTTTAACTTAAACTCATGAGGGAAGTTTTAGTACATGATATTTATTAGCTGATCTATGTTGAACAAAATTTACCCTCTAAATAATGTGTACTGCCCAACACCAGGTAAATTACAAAATAGCTTTATTTCTCAATATATGCTCAATCAATGCATATAAAGTTCTATAAAAATACTGAATTATGTTTCTGATTTTATAAAATCAAGACCGTTTAACATTTTTGATGTTGAATTTCAAATCTGTTAACATATATACACTCTAAAGTATAAAAAGTTACTGGCAATTGTTCAATAGGTTTTATCTGCACTATTCAACTATAACATTTCTTTGAGTAAAAAACCACTTCATGTTCTCAGCATAAAGTTCTTTGTTACTGAGAGTGTGCTTTTTCCCTATCTGAACAGCCTGAATTGAGTTTTATTTTGAGTTTTGTACCAGCTTCAAAGATTGTTGGCACACGGGTAAAGGTTTACGAAAATACATGGAGGTTGTAAATGCCAGGAAAATGTCATTTTTCTACTCTTGAAATATGTCTCTAATGACAAATGATTATTGATTTGTTGGTAGAAAAATGCACAAAAAGTACCAAGACCTTACTGACATCTTAACTCATATATCTCTTACATTTAGCAGAAAAATCACCAATATTATATACTTTTCAGCTAGAGCTCTTAACAATGGGATTGATAGTGTCACTGCTCCCTTGTGCCTCTCCATTCTTATTCTTGGATTAGTCTCATACGTATGTCCCTTTTCATATTCTATTGTACATATTTTGAATTGTAAACAAGTAAAATGATACTTTATAAAGGATTGCACTAAAAACACAAAAAAACCCAAAGTGTCTTTTTACAAGTTAATCTACTGAAGGAAAACCAAATTCAACTTGCAACAAAATACATCTTTATCTCACTTAGCCCATCAGAGAGATGAAAAACTGCTACTCTTTATACCTTTTACCTAATCAAAACCTTAAATCTGTTTACAGGCTTTACAGCCCAGCATTTGTACTATTGTATATTGATTGTGCCGAAGGGCACCTCCTTGTGGAGAACAATTGATTTTTCTTTGTTAGCAAAGCAATTTTAATAGTCTTTCTACAGGCCATCATGTTTCAGGGCCCCAGAAGCAAGATGCACCTGTTACTAGAACATAGCGATCAATCGCTCAACCCACAAAAAATGTGCCTGTCTGCTGTCCTAAAACACCTCCACAGCAATTACTCAGAAGGTGACTTTAACTCGTTTTGATAAATAGGCTGCCTGGGAGTCTCAGGTGGGTTATCTTAAGCCTTTTTTACCTCTAAGCCTGATGTTAGGTGTTTTGTTAAATTCGCATTAAGAGAGCGTAGTTACAAGAACAGATTTTTGCGGTTGAAGGTTGTTTTAGTAGCTTCATGCCAAACTTCCTTGCCAAAGAAACTAGCCCAAAGTAAAGGTCACTGCTTTGAAGAGTGAATGATAATAACTATTTGTATTGTCCTTGATATTTGAAAATGGCTCTTCTGGCTAACTGTGTGGCGTGACTAAAAAGTCAAAGGTAGGATCTATAGCTTTATTCGGGACAATTACAGTCTGTTCTCCTTGACCAGTGTGGACCACTGTTTCCTTAATGTTATACAGACTGTCTCTTATTTTTTTTCCTCTTCATGAATCTGGCTCTAAAAGTTTCTTTTCTGTGTGTATGAAGGCCTCTGTGAGTTATAGTTATGCTAAATTTTTAAAAAACTTCTTGCAAGTCTTTAAAATGTGTCAGCACTTTAAGCTCGCAGCTGTACTACACAATATTTTTTGCTACCCTTGTTCAGGAGATTGTACATATTATCTTTACTTTCAGTCAAATCCTTCAAGGTGTGGATTACAGGTCATATTTTGTAAATGAGAAAACTTGAGAGAAGTTTGCAAAAGGTTATAGACAAATATAAATGACAAAATCGGTATTTGAACCTCGTCCATCCTCTTCTGGATCCCAACTATGTAAAAAGTCCTGTCACTCTAAGGAATAGAAAACTTCTCTTCAATTCAGCAAACATTTTTGGGGAGATTGACTTCATGTCAAACAGCATGATAGACTTTGGGGATAAAATAGCAAGTTGAGAAAAACGCAATCCCCAATTTCAAGAAATTTGCCATAAACTGGAGAAAGACAGTTGTCACTAAGCAGCTCAAGCATGGGAAAACGCCTTCAGCCTAGAGGTAGGAAAATGTTAAATGGAGAGTACAGCTTTTTTGTAAGGCCTGGAAACTCAAATAGGGTCGTTATTGGTTTATTTGTGTCGTGCCTTCTAATTCATAGGTTGAAGTCCTAATCCCTTTACTTCACAATGTGACTTTGTTTGGAAATAGGGCTTTTACAAATATAGCCAAGTTAAAATGAGGTCATTAGGCTGAGCCCTAACTTAATATGATTGATGTCTTTATAAAAAGTGAAAATTTGGACATAAGAGACAGAACGCTATGTGAAAATTGGATTTATGCTGCCACAGCCAAGGAATGCTAAAGATTGCCAGCAAACCATCAGGATCTAGGAAAGAGGTTTGAACAGTTCGTCCCTCAAATCCCTCAGTAGGAACCAAATCGTCCAAATATAGTCATACCTTGTTTTATTGCGCTTTGTTTTATTGCATTTCACAGGTGTTGTGTTTTTCGCAAATTAAAGGCAACACCCTCCACCAGCAAAAAGTTTACGACTAGCTTTATTGTGTGCGATACTTGCCTTAAGGTGGTCCAGAACCAAACCCACTATATCCCTGAGGAATGCCTGGACACTTCTGAAATGTTGCTAACCTTGATTTCACACTTATAGCCTCCAGAACACTAAGACAATAACATTTTTCTCTTGTTTAAGGCACCTTGACTGTGGTACTTTGTTATGGCAGTCTTGATGAACTAATGCCAAAGTTTTGACAAGGATAGTGGTAAAGAGGGAGAAAGATTGTTTTGGTTTGGTTTTAGGTGGGAAAAAAAAATAAAGTAAAATTCAAAGATTAGGAAGTACTTGCAGTGTGAAGAAGCAGTGAGCGGCCTCTGAAGGTTTTTTGAGTGAGGAGCAGGAGTGGCATTTTCAGAATTGTGCTTTAGGAAAATTAATTTCAGATCATAGAAGATTAACGAAGGACAGATTTAGCATGCCCTAGAATTTTTTGCAGGTGAAAGTCATCAAGAAAGAAGGATGCCTGAATCGATAAGAATAATTAAAACTGAACTTTCTTTAAAAATGTAACCAACTCTGACCCTTACATTTGTAGATGAGGGAGGAAGCCTCAGTCATCCTGCCTGACGGATTAGAACCAGGAATGATGATGCAATATGTTAGATCAATAGAAGGAAAAACATTTAGAAATGCTTTTTCTCTTTCTACCTGTTCAGGTGTTGTGGAGCTAGAAAGAAACCTACATGTTGAATCAGTTGACTTGGTTTTAAGAGTCAACTCTGCAATAAACTATAACCAGTTTAGTAAATTTCTCCAAATATCTTGATTTCAGGGTTTTTTTTTTTCCCCCTTAAAGTGGTGGATGTAGTTATGTTCCTTTCAGCTCTTAGTAGAGTCTCTTTAATGAATGTAGTCAGTTTACTTTCGCTTTAGATATTATTTTTTTCATCTTGTATTTCTCAGTTTTTATGCTGTATTAACATAATTAAAATTTGGAATAACATCGAACTCTTAAGAGTGTACCGACCCAATGCTAATCTTCTAATCAATTGAAGTGTGAATTTGTAGAATTTACGCGTACACAGAGACACAGATGCTATACGTATAAATAAATGTGTTGCAACCACAGCTATATAAGGGAAATAAGAATAGCAAATAGAAAAAAAGGTCACAAATTTAAAGAAAAAAATATAAAGTTCAGATACCAAGTGAAATTTCAGAAACATAAGTAGAAGTTACAAGTAAAAGGGAAAGAGATTGGCCAGTTCAGGTGGAGGAAAGATGAGAGGAAATGCAAGCAAGCAGCATACAGGTGATGAACAGGTGCAGCAGAAGAGGTGCACAAATTAATGATTTATTATGGAAAATTCACATCAAGTGTGCTTCTAGCTCTTACCAGAGGGGACTAGTTTCACTAAGTGAAATGAATCAATGCTCATTACTAAGATCTAGCAGTTTTACAGGGGTTAAGAGTAAAGGAGAAGGGGTAATATGGGTTTAAATGCCATGTTTTTATGACTGAACTAATTATTTGCCACAGCAGTTAAAAGGAGTCAGGGGTCGGCAAACCATGGCCTATGGGCCAAATCAAGCTGACTCTCGTTTTTGGAGATTAGCTTTTATTGGAGCACAGCCATGCCAATTTGTATACATATTGTCTGCGGCTGCTTATGTACTACTATGGCAAAGTTAAATAATTGTGGTGGAGACCATTAAAGCCCTGAAGGTGAAAATGCTATCTGGTCTTTTACAGAAAAAGATCTCCGACATCCGCTCTAGAGGATTTTTAACATGCATTTTAGAAAATTCTCAGCTCCGAAAATCTAATTGCTCTGGTTAAAATGGCTTCTGTCTACTGTGTGGTCTTGGACAAGGTATTGTCACTGTTTAACCCTCAGTTTTCCTCATGTATGAAACGGGCACGATAATAATCCTTCTCTACTAGGCTCGTTGCTAGGATCCATTAACGATGTTCAGCACTACCAGCACCATTGTTTTACTTCTCACATCTTTATACACTATTCTTTTGCCTCCCTGTTGGTGGCTTCCAAGGAAAAGGTTTTCAGTAACATTGTCCTTTTAGTTGTAACTCAGAGTCTTCTCTCTCCATTAGGACCCAGGTAGAAATCTATGGTGCTGGGCCAGTGACAATCTGACATGAGACGATACCCAGCATCACTTTTGCCTTTTGAAAATAAACACGGAATGTGGAATCAAGTTGGTCACTGATAGCTCTTTCTTCCTTCGGGAAGAGCTCTTGCCCTGGAGACTTAATTCTCCATGCAAATCATCTTTCTAGTTCATCATTTTTACAGACATTACCAAAATATCTGAACTCCAACAAATGACGCAGCTTACCCTAAACTCGGTAACTCCTTTGCCCCCTCTTTACTATTTTAACCTTTTTAGTATTCAAAATAGAAATTCCTAAATATAGTTAGAAATAGTTAATATACTTTAAGATAATATCAGTCACTAACATTTACTGTATGTCATTTATAATACACATTTGCTACATGTCAGGTACTGAGCTAATCACCTTAATGCATTATTTTATTCAATACTCAAAAAATTCTGATAAAAAAAAAACTTCTGAGGTGTTATCATTATTTCTACTTTATACATAAAAAATCTGTCTTTTTAGGATGACCAAATAGACTGAGGTGACAGTTAGTGGTAGAACAAAGCTTTAAAATCAGAGCTTTTTGTTTTCAAACCCCATGCTCTTCAGTATCACCCTGTATTATTTTTCAACATTGGTAATTGTTGAAAAACAATTCGGGTTACGAGTTCGAATTGTATCTCACAAAAAAAGATATATTGAAGTTCTAACTTCCAGTACCACCAAATGTGACTTTATTTGGAATTAGGGTCCGCACAGATGTAATTTGTTAAGAAGAAGTAATACTGGAGTAGGGTGGGGCCTAAATCTAATGTACCTGGTGTCCTTATGAGAAGATGACATGGGAAGAGAGACACACATAGGCAGAAAGCAAATCAAGGAATGCCAAAAATTGTTAGCAAACCACTACATGCTAGAAAGAGCCAAGACAGGATTTCTCTACAGGTTTCAGAGGAAACACAGTTCTGCTACAATTTTGATTTTGGACTTCTAGATTTCAGAATTGTGAGACAATAAATTTTTATTGCTTTAAGCCCCCCTATTTGTGGTACTTTGTTTTGGCAACCCCAGGACATATAGTGATATAGGTGGAGAAACTCTAAGAAAAATATATTATGCCATGAATAAAGAACCTAAAATATAATATAGTCCCGGGACAATCGACTCAAAAATAAAACAACTTTCTAAGTAGGAAGAAAAGAGGAGGAAGAGACCAAAACATAAAATTAAAAAAAAAAAAGCAATATGGTTGTAAAGTGAGATCTCTGACGACATCTGATTTAAAAATTACATTCATGAAAAGTGAAAGCAGGAATGTACAACTAAAGTAAATGAATGCAGATGAATACAGATAACTCATTATTAACTATGTTATTTGGTGGTTTGGTGGTGGTGACCTGGGAGGAGGTGGTTACATGTAACTAAGACCAAAATCGAACAAGTACAGATTAGATTTAATGTAAACTTTTCAAAGTTAACATGACATATAAATGTGACATTATAGAAATGGCATCCAAAAAAGAAAATAAACAAGAGCAATAGGTTAGATCTCCAACCATAAACTGTCTGATGAAAAATAGCTAAAATTGCTCTCTTTTGAACTAGTCTGCTATTGTGCCCTATCTTATCTCAGCTGAACTCTCTTTCCAATATTGAAACATAGCCTCAGGATGTCTCCATTCTACAACAGACTCAAACCAATTACTTGGTTTCCATGTAGTTCCAAACAATAGACACATTCTAATATGTAGATGCTTTTAATGATTCATAAAAATGTTAATTAACTCAAAAACATGTACTTTGTTTTTCTCTGGTTAATCTGAAATGGTCAGTCTACCTATGGAAATTAGAAATGTGTATGCAAGAAGTATGTAAAATTTGAGGCATGAAAATGCTTTACATCTAAAGCCTTCGTTCTTTTTTTCCCCCTCTTTGTATGGTATAGCTGCTTGGACTTCCTTTCCTCCAACCTAGTCTGCATGATCAATCCTGCTCGTCCTTTAAGGTACAGTGTAAGAATCACTTCCTCTTTAAGCCTTCCCAAACTACCTATCCCTTAGCCCATGTTGCTATTCTCTCCTTTGTGCTAACCATACACTTTTAAAATATTATGTATTATATAACCTGACATATTTGTGTACTTACCTATCAAATGTGAGCCTCTTGAGGGCAGAGCTATGCCTTATTAATATTTATATACCTGCTATCTAGAACAGTGCATAGTTTATAGTAGCCACTCTGAAAAATGAATGAAATAAGAAATGTAATTTGAGAAAAAAATATTAGGGAGAATGCAAAAGAATTTATCAATCATATTCATATATCCAGATGATTAAGGATAAGTTCAAGACTCAGGCAGAGATAACACCAGTGAGAAAGCAGAAATGCTAAATGCCTGCTCTGCTTCCATCTTATGTTTAAATAAGAAGCCTCTTAAAAACGAAGCTAAGATCATAGGAGGATTTGGAATTGAAGATAAGTTAGATGGCTTATAAAAGTACTAGACAGCTTTCAGTGAATATGTTTCTAATGTTAGATGAAGGACATGCTAAAGTTTAAAAAAAAAAAAACTTTCCAAGTCAATAAGTTATTCTGATTCTTCCCATATTGACCAAGCATCTTTTTCGCCCCTTTCATTGCTCTCACTGCAGTCAGGTATTGATTATCATGCATTCTAAATAATACAATGGCCTAATTTTACCTTATTTTTTTGCCTTAAGTCTGTTCCCTCTTCAATCTATTTTGCACATTGCCTTGTTTGTACCATTTCTGTATTCGGAAATCTTACTTTGTTTTCTACATGCTTACACACTGTTCTCTAACCTAGTCTCCAGTGACCTCTCTAAACTCATCCAAACCATCATTCCAACATCATTTCCCATCATCCCCAGAGAAATCCTTAGTTCTTTTCATTTTATTCTTTGGAATTGATTTAATTTATGGAATATATCATTAAATATAATTTATTTTATTTTTAAATGAACATTTGGATAATGTTTGCTACCACCTGACAGTGAAGGACCTGGGATTCCTGCAAATTTCCATCAACTTTCTTGTCCCTTGATATTTCTGGGAGTCCTCTGGAAGATTCTATCATTTTTGTAGTTCTAGTAAAGTCTCTAGTTTTGCCCAAGAAGCTGTCCTTCTAGTGAAAAGAGACTAGTGAGTGGTATCAGTTATACTTTGAACTGTGTATACTGCTCTAGGTTATAGCTTATGCCAAATCTTAAGTGGATCAGAAATATATTTATCTCCTATATCACTATCAACCTCATATCATTTAGTTGATGACATAACTGGGGCCTTTATATAATCTCATCTAAACCTAATCATCTCCGAAAGGCTCCATCTCCAAATATCACATTAGGGATTAAAAATTCAACATAAGAATTTGGGCGGGGCGGGGGGAGGCACAAGTCAGTCAATAGCAGCTGAAATGAGTGGAAGTATTCCACAGATTCCTGAGAATTGCATCACCTTCCTGCAAAGTTTTTGAGACTCATCCACTTCCATGCTTTAGGTTATATTGAGGATAGCAGTTCTTTGACCTTAATTCCCTAGCCCTCCCAATCATTTTATGAGCTTCTAATTTCCTTGTAAAAACCTTCACACTTAGATTACAGACAGTAGCTTTTGTTTTTATAAACTGAACTCTGGTGGATACAGCAACCTTTACTAATTTAGAATTAGGAAGTTCTATTGGAGTAACTAGTCCTTGTGACTCTAAAGTTTGTTTTATCCTAGCCTCCAACCAACCTACTTCTCTCCTATACCTTCTCTCTCGGACTAAGCAGTACCTATATTTGCTGCTGGGTAAGACAATCAAAATAGGGTTAACCTGAAAACACTTAACACTTTGGCTGAAATCTCTCAACATGGTGGTTAAAGTATGTCAGCTTTGCAAGCAAAGAAATAAGACTTAGCTACTGTGCTTTGTCTGGCATATTTTCTACCCTATAGTCACCACTACATTTCACAACCAGTGCCCAGAGATATCTTATTAACAGACTGGATTCTTTCCTTGCCTCATAAAATTGTAAGAACATTGAATCCCTAGATATATGAAAATGAGGTGATTGGAACATCGAAGGGAGAGAGATTGGACTTGGTACTGCAACACATGGCATTTCCAGCATTGCACTCTGGACCCTGACTGGTGTGAGAGAGTCCCTCATGGGTATCATATTTCCACATGTCTTGATGGTATACCAAAGATGCAAGGCCCTGATTGCTTTGTATGGGAACTATTTCTTAGGGTTGTGTTTGCAGAGAGCAACTTTAGGAGATTTGGTAATGTATCCTGCCATGACAAGCAGTAGGCTTGCTTACTGCTTATTATGAAAATGAGAAATTCTCTAAACTGTGTCCCTTTCCTGGAACACAATGTACTGAGCATGCAGACATCTATCCAGGCCCTTTGCATCACCCCTTGGACTTGGGTGGGGGGCAATAGAAAATGACACAAACATGCTTGCTTTGCCATGCATTATCAATAAAGTCCTTTGTCTCTAAATCAGGAGTCTCCTATCTTCTGCCAGCATCTATGAAGTGTAATCAGTCTAATTTATTAGTTTTAAGTAGGAGAAAATCAAATTCGAGACCTGACAACTAGAACGCAATTTGCATCCCAAATACTAAAGAGCGGCACACAGTTCCATGCTTTCCTTCTTCTGCTAGGTGATGAGCTTCTTGAGACAGAAATTTTAGTTTTATTTCATACACTTTTGAAACTCTATATATTTTGCAACTATGTTAGTACTTGTTAAATAATTACCGAATGAATTAGTGAAAGATATGAATATATATTGATTTCACGCCTTCCAAACATTGATTAGAATATCTCAAGACCTTTGTAGAAACACAGATTAACATGCTTCATCTCTGAAATTCTGATTAGTAGGAATTTTACTTTTTTTTTTCTATTATGAGTATTAATAAACTACTTTGTGAAGTGACTCATAGGTTGTAAGTTTTCAAAATTACCTATTTCTCTGCCCCATTATTTCTAAATCATTCATTTTCTTCTAGTCTTATTGAGATATAATTAACATATAGCACTGTCTAAATTTAAAGTGTACAGTATGATTAACCATATATATAAAAATGATCACCCTAATAAGTTTAGTTAATATCCATAATCTCATATAGATACCAAAAAAGAAGAAAACAATTTTTTTTTCATTGTGATAAGAACCCTTTAGGATTTACTCTCAACAACTTTCATATACACCACACAGCAATGATAACTGTAGTCATTATGTTGTACATTACACCCTAGCACTTATTATTTTTTTTGTAACTAGCAGTTTGTACCTTAAACCACCTCCATCCAATTTCCCCTTCTCTCACTGCCCCAACCACAAATTTGATCTTTTTCTTTCTTTTTTTAGACTCCACATATAAAGGATATCATACAGTACTTGTCTTTCTCTCTGTCTTCACTTAGCATAATGCCCCCAGGGTTCGTCCATGTTAGAGCGAGTGGCAGGATTTCCTGACTTTTTTTTATGGCTGAGTAATATTCCAATATACATATCATGACTTCTTTATTCATTCATATGTTGGTGGACCCAGGTTGCTTTCCCATCTTGGCTATTGTAAATAATACTGCAGTGAACACAGGGGTGCAGATCTCTCTTTTGGATATATTTCCAGAAGAGGGATTACTGGATCATATGTTATTTCTATTTCTAATTTTTCAAGGAACTGCCATACTGTTTTCTATAGTGGCTTTACCAATTTATAATCCCACCAACAGTGCAGGAGAGTTCCCTTTTCTCCACATCCTTGTCAGCATTTAACTCTTGTCTGTTTGATAATAGCCATTTTAAAAGGTATGAGGTAATAATACCTCATTGTGGTTTTGATTTGCATTTCTCTAATGATCAGTGATGTTGAGCACCTTTTCATAATCCATTGGCCTTTCATATGTCTTCTTTGGTAAACCGTCTATTCAGATCCTTTGCTTGTTTTAAAATTGAATTATTTTTCTGCTATCGAGTTGATGAGTTCTTTATAAATTTTAGTATTAACCCTTTCTCAGAGATATGGTTTGCAATTAATAAAAATTGTTTCTCTAACCATACAGAAGCTTTTAGTTCGATGTCCCACTTGTTGATTTTTGCTTTTGTTGCTTGTGCTTTAGGTATCATAGGCAAAAATTCATTGCCAAAACCAGTGTAAAAGAGCTTCATTCCTGTTTTCTTCTAGGAGTTTCATGGTTTCAGGTCTTATGTTTAAGCCTTTAATCCACTTCATGTTAATATTTGTGAGTGATATAAGATAAGGTTTAGTTGTGCTCTTTCATATGTGAAAATCTAACTTTCACAGCACTATATATTGAAGAGACCATCTTTTATCTATTTAGTGTTTTTGGCTCCCGTGTCAAATATTAGTTGACTGTGTATGCATGGGTTTATTTCTGGGCTCTTGCAAATCATTCATTTTTTTTTTAAGCAAATCATAAACAACCTCTGTTTTCTGGGTTGTTTTTTCTCATATTAAGAATTACAACTTAATACTAAAAAAAAGCTTGTAGTTTTCTTAAAAATTACTGACCTGGCAAAATCTCTGTGGAATAAAATTAGACATTTATAAAATGAATTCAAGGAACTCATAAAGTAAATGTTATCATCACTACCAATTACTATTTGCTGAGAAACTTGTCATCTTGAATGACATAGACAGCACCTCCTCTCTACATTTTCTGTGTTATCATCTTTATTGGAGTATAGCCTCCTTTATATTTAATGCTTCTTACACAAACTGTAAAGTCTGTGAATTTTCATGTAAAAAAAATTCTGCAATTAAACATCAGTGGAAGTTTTCAGTGCCCTCTCTAGCCTAATTGCAACTCAGTCTCTGGTTCCGTGGCTAAGAGTCATGATTCCATAGCTCTGTGTAGACAGCCTGGCAGTAGGCCATAAAAGTAAACCCATGGGTAAGAACCAAGAGAAACAGGCCAAAGTGGTGGGGTTTACCAGCCTCTAAAGTAAGAACTTAGCTCTTCGGTTTTGGAATGGCAGAATACATTTTGGTTTTAATTTTCTAATTTGTGGTTCTAAATACCTCAAGATTTAGTCAAGAATTAAGCCTGTGGTTTAACTTCCTTTTTCCTGGGGGTATAAACTCTTTGAGTCTAGCCACCAACCCATATCTCTGCAAATGAACATATTTGCATTTCTCATGTGTATAAGCCTAGTAAATGTTGATTGCTTCCAGCTCACTGACACAGCACTAGTGTGCTTTCCATTTTGTTACCAAATAATAAAACCTCAAACAGAGGCACTGTCTCTGGGCTTAACAGGAAACATGACTCACACCTCCAACCACGAAAGAAGGGAAATAGCAGTGATGCACTTAACTGATTTAAAATGCTTATTAACATCAACCTTGTCACATAGATTAGAAACAGTGGTCTTCCCAACACAATCTTTCCTTTTGAGCATGGTTAAGGGCTGAAGGGCAATTTTACCTAAATAAGGGAATGTGTGAAATAGTATACACCATGTTTTACTGGCCACAGCAGAAGAACTCCAGTACAAATGTTTAGACTAATTTCACATTTACTTCTCTACATCTCTGCTTATATATCAGGATTATTTGTTGTTTTTGAAATGTAAATAAAAAAGTAAACTCACATTGGCTTAAACAATAAAAGCAATATTTTGGTTCACATCCAGGTTAGTGAACTTCAGACAATGTTTGATGATCACACTTGAACTCTGTGCTTCGTTAATTTTCTCAATAAGTTTTTGTTTGTTTTGTCATGGTAGGAAAATGGCTGCAGTAGCGTCAAGATGCATATCGTTAAATATAAGATCTGGAATAATATATTTTATTTTTATCCAACTATTAAATAAAAATTCTAGATTTTACCGATTGGACAAAATTAGGTAACATCCTCAATCTCACCCAATCAGGAATTACTGCACACAGTGCTGGGGCTTAGGCCCGGACCCTTGACTATCCTGAACCTGTGAAAGAATGAAGGCACTTCACTGACTGGACCAGGCTACTTAGCTCTCTTCCTTGCCTCCCAAAGCTAAGAGAGAAACCAATGTCAGCCAAACCAGAGCACTGTGGTAGGCGTCAGCATGACGCTCACGGGGTGGAAGTCCTCGGTGCTCTCTGTAATGTGGAACCAAGCTTTGGCCTGAGATCGAGGACTTAGCTTTAGTCAAATTATCTTTATGATTTTGCCAAATCTCCTGATCTGATCCTCCGTTGTATGTTAATTCCTTTTACAGAGGACTTTCCTACAAAACTCCTCATGGGCTTTTAAAGAACATTCAAATCTAGTTCATGCAGCCTCATTCCAACACCAAAAATAATTCAGTCACTTTAAATGCCATATGGAATAAATAAATGTTTCAAAACAAATCAAACTTAATTCCCTGTAAAAATCATCAGCATTGGTTATTCTGATTAAAAATGTAAGGCCAACAGAGGCCAAGGCTTTTGGCAGTTCTATAAAGGAGAAATGAAAGGAATTAGAAAGCAGGAGACTAAAGTCACTTTGTGAATTAGAAAGTGATGGCAGAATTGTTATTTTTATAACTTCCCAGAATTTAAAAAAAAAAAAAATGTGGTCTTGTAGCTGAAAATTGGCTGGTGATCACAGCCTGGCAGGCTGAGCAAGGGCACATGTACTGTGTATTTGAGGGAGCGGATCATCTAGACTCTAACTTGCATTAGCACACATTGAAAATAACCAAAACTGGAGGAAAATCTTATCACCCAGTTCAATTCAATTCAAGGAGCAAATATTGATTCAGCAAGCACTCCGTCCCAGGTTTATCATTGAAGAAATAATAAAGACGAGGAAGAGACTGAGTCTGTCATCAAAGAGCTTATTATATTAAAGAAATGAGGTAATCGTCTAACATTAAAAAGTAATTAAAAAAATGCAAGCCCTATTTTAGGAGAGTGATTGTATTTCATGGGTGTCAGTAATATCTACCTGGTATAAGGAAAATAATCAAAGCCAGATAGTATGTCTGGGATGTTACATTCTTTAAAAAAAAAGAAAAAAAAAGGCAAGCTATGGGTTTATCTTTATAATTTTCTTTTAATTTACTGATAAAATAGTGAAGTAAAGAAAGTACAGAAAGATTTTCCCAAATAGCAGAGCCAACATACAGATTGAGGTTTTCTATGACTCTAAAGTATATTTCATTCTCCCACACCATCTGGCCTTCCTAGCAACCTTTGCCAGGTTAGCAGTTCAAGCCTCTTGGTCAAACATCAAAGTCAGGAAAAAGTGAAGGAAAACTAAGGGCTTCACATCCAGGGAGATGTATGTTGTTGAAGCAATCTCTGATCAGATTTTAATAATCTAAGAAAAAGATCTGTGAAATATAAAAGCAAAGTACAAAAAAAAAAGGGTAAATATATATAATTTACACATAAATATATACTATATAATATATAGAAATATAACAAATACATATTAAATATCACATATACATTTACTCTTTCTAGATTTTTTTTTGCATTTTATTTCTCCTGCACCACTCTAGAGGGAAAGAAATTGATCCATTGCTACAGTGAGATAGAGAGAAAGAACATTCAATATTTGTTCCACAATTGTTGACTGCCAGCTCTGTTAGTCACCAGAGAGGTGAAGTTCACTAAGACTAGTGTCTATACTCAAGGATTTTATAGTCAAGTAGGAGAAATGAATTCATAATCAATTATAATACCAAATAAGTGCTATAAAACATATATATATATATATATATATATATATATATATAGCACTGAAGAAATAATAAAGAGGTTTTTTTATATATATATTTGAGGGAGTGGATCAATATATATTGTATATAAAATATATACTATATATACAATATATATTATATTATATATATAATATGTATATGTGTATATATATTACTATGGAAAGAGGAAAGTGGGGCAAAAGAGAGAATTAGAAAGATTCACACAGATGGTTAAACTGAAGATTAAAGAATTTACTAAGATGATAGGTGAAAGAAAAGAATTCCAGGCAGGAGATATATCTTTTATACAGATATAGAAAAAGCATGCTACCTTGACTGAATTTAGGCACATTTCAGGTTGAAGTGATATTTAGTTTAGTCTTTTATTCTGTATGTCAATGATCTCTAATATTTGATTGTCAAACACATCAGTAAATATTTTTGAATATGAACATTCAAGATATGTGTATTTCTGTAGCTGTTACTGCTGTCTCATTCTGTAAATATAGGTAAAGCTCAATTTTGCCTAATCAAAAATTAATAACAATAATAGTTACAATAATAAGTGCTACCATTTATTGATCAAGGAACTTTCTTCCAAATGATTCTGTGCTTTTTGTGAATTAACTTATATACTCTTTGTAGCAACCCTATATAATAGGTACTTTATTAATTCTTTCTAATCATCGAGAAAATCCAGATATAAATGTATGTTTTAACGTTTTTCTATCTGTACTCCATGGATCATATTGTACTCAACTCTCTACAGTAAGTGTTAACAGAGACCAGGCATGATTGTGACACACAGAGCCTTGGTTGACTATCCTGAGGAATATTAGAGTTGCTTGAAAGTGTGTGTGTGGGTGCGTGCGCGCGCGTGTGCGTGCGTGTATATAATTTAAAATTGGCAAGAGTCAATGTTAAATGCCATTGAACGTTTCTTCTTCCCTTTGGTTTTCCACAAAATAGTTTGATTTTGCAGTCCTGTGATTAAAAAATTACCATTCTGGACTTTTACTTTCTTTTTACTAAACTTCACCTTTATCTACTGTGATTGGGTAACTGTTTTATTTTCCTCAGTTTTTTTTTAATATATTTTTTTTTCAAATTATAAGTTTGTGACCTTTCCAATGTAGAAAATTTGGAGATAAAGAACAATATGCTAAAAAAATCATGCATACGTATTCTACCAACCGAAGAAAACACTGTTAACATTTGAGGTACATCTTTTATACCCAGAATATTATCCTAGGTTCTAGACAAGTTTAGTTCTTCAATTAGTGTCTCCTTCCACCTCCCCGACCTATCTACAACAGCACATTTTTTTCTTTAAACATGGTAATTTAGTTTGCTCTTTGCCAGCCAGATTTCATTTAAGACTACTTACTGATCTGTAAATAAGAAGAAATTTCCAGTGCTTCGCAAGGAAATTTCTCATAATTTCCTTTGAAAGTCAACATATTCATGAGAGTGCTTTGCAATAAATCTTTTTCTTTTATATCTTCTAAATTAAAACTACATTGTGTTTTAAAGTCTTTGAAAGTTATAAAAACAATTATTATTTCACCCTTTCCACTGAGTAAAGATCCCTGTCCACGAATAAGGGAAGTCAGTTATGTAAACAATTTCGTGGAATAAAATGCATTTATGCTTTCATAAAAGTATGTAGGGCCCCAGTACTGCGATTAGTACTGGAGACAGAGAGACCACCAAGAGAGTATTCATAGGTCAAGTAGATCTGAAATACATCTTCTGTTATGTTTGTAAATAGCAAGACTATAAGCAGCTTAGTACTGGGGCACTTGAGGTGTGGCGATCTGGGAGTAGAGTGAGATCAGAAGAAGACAGAGAGGGGGATCAGACAAGAACCTGATTATAGGGAGTTCCTAATGCCACATAAAAAATGTAAGATTTTAAATGTATGTACCAGTAGACAGACTTGGATCGAAATCCTAATTTATTAGTTTACTAGGCTATAGTTCCCCCTCACCCCCCAAAATAATAATTATAGGTAGCCTTTATTGCCTAGAGTTATACAGCTAATAGATCGCATAATCAGTTTCAAATTTTAGAGTTTTAACCTCAGATCATATACTGTGCAATTTTACCATAATAACTTTCTAAATGGGGGGGGTTAGTGAGTATAAAATTAGGGGCATGAGGTCTGCAGACGGAATGCTTATACTGGCTATTCTCAAAGTATTGTCTGTGGAATCCTTAGGGTCATAGGGATGGTCCCTGAGATCCTTATAGAAAGTTTGCAAAGTCAAAAAAAATTGTAATAATAGGAGTAAGGTTATTCACTTATTTGCACTGCATTGACAATTGCATTCCTAATACAAAAATAATATTGGATAAAATATCTGGTGTCTTAGTATAACTAAGAGCCTTGGCACCAAACAATACTTGTCACTGCATTCTATACCACTAATCATTCACAGAGCGGGGGGAGTAGCCATAAAAATATTAATCTCATTAAATCTCAATCTCTGGTTCATATCTATCTAATATCCTGTGTGAAGAAATGAGAAGTACTTATAAAGAACATCTAGTAGATATCAAAGTATGATAGTCATTTCAACAGTAATTATGTAATTGTTTCCATTGCAAGTTGCCATCATTTCAGGAGCACTGGTTTTACTTGAAAGAATGGTGGACAGACAAAAACTGTGGTCATTCAGATATTGGTAGTAGACAAATTTTCTTGAAAATGAAGACAGCTTATCAGTTCATGGAAAACAGCCTGAGAGTGTTAGTTGTCAGTGAAAAAATTTAAGCATTGAAGAGATAATTAGAATTTGAAAAAAAAATTGTATCCATCACTTTCTAGTACTTAAGGCTTGTCTGACAAGATTAGTGTTGATATTGATGAATGTGATTTTTAAAATATTGTTATATAAACTGGGTCGATTTTGGAAGATCTGCATAATTCAGTAAATTCTTATTTTCCAAATGGCTAATGTATGATATTACATGATAAGAGATACATTCAAAATTCATGATAAACCAGTGGATTTTAATGTAACATATTATAGAAAGTTTATTGATAATTTCAGTTGTAACTATTTTTTTAAAAAAACTATGACTTGTTGAGTTTTGCTATATCGAAGAAGAATATTTACAATTACACGCAGTTATTAAAATACTGCTCCATTTTTCATTACATGATAGTATGAAGGGTTTTTTTTTTCAGTTACTTCAACCAGTTTAACAAATTATATTAGATTGAATGCAGGAACAGATATGAGAATCCAGTTATTTTTTTTATTAAGCTCAACATTAAAGAGATTTATGAGCATTTAAAACAATAGCACTGTTCGCACTGTTTTTTGGAAATATAGTTATATTTCATAGAAAACGTTCATTATTTTAAAAAGAATAAGATTTTTTAAAGACTAAAGAAAACCTTCAGTTGCAGGAATAGCAATAAAGATCCAGAGAAGAGTTCTGATAAAAGAGGAGACAAAATCTAGAGGCAGTCCTGATCAACAATGTGAAAGTATGGGAGAAGGGTGGACTGTAAGGTGAATGCCTTCTTGAGCCCTCTCTCTTGCTTTCTCTCACATTGCCCAACCAGAGGAAGAGGCCAGACATTTACTACTAGCCTGTGGCAAGCCCTTGGCTTCACTGACTTAAATCTTCAGTAGAGTGTAATGCTGATTTTCTCAATAATATTAAAAAATAAAGTCAGGTATAAGATCATGAAATTCATTTTGAATACACACATGGAAATTTTAATGGGTATATGCTGTTATATTCACTGTTTTAAACAAGCATATCTGATATTTTGCTATTTCCCTTTAGGATTATGAGAAACTTTTATGAAATCTGTCTCTCACCCCTTTTTATATTCTTCTCATAAAGACGATTCTGAGTGCAATTATGGTGAAGATATAGTTGGCATATTTTTCACCCCATAGATTCAGAGCTTGGATCAGCTAATCTGATGAATTAAAACTATATATTTTTCCCCTTCTCAATGCAAACACAGATAATAAAAGATACTCCTCTAAATTTGAAGAGGACTGCTCTTAAATACAATAAGTAGAAAATTCTCCTCTAACTTTTCATTGAGCTTTAGGTAGAATCCAGTTTAATGTTTCTTTCTATCTGTCCATCCATCCATCCATCCATCCATCAATCCATCATTTGTTCAGCTTATATTTAGTTATTGAATGTCTACTGATCAAGTGTACTTAAAAATGGACAGGTCCTCCTTTATAGTCATCTCTCTACCATTACCATCCTAAGAAAATTTAAAAAGATTTTTATGGTGAAGAATGTATCTTAAAATTATGTATCAAATATTATTTAAACTCTGTGGTTATTGGAAAATTGCCATTGGAGATAACTTTCTTTCCTTTTCCCGTCTTCTCTCCCTCCCCTTAGACCCTTCCTCTATCTTTTTTTTTTGTTACGTTCTTTAAAAAAATAAGTGCATAATGGGTTTAAGTTGTGCATGTGTGTGTGTATGTATGTACATATGATTCCCTTCCTGTTTTTAGATCTGCCAAATACAATCAAATACTAAAGGTCATATTACAAACATGTTCCTCAATCAAATATCCATAGGAAAGTAATGATAGTTACTTTTCAAGCAAGTGAAAAAACTGCTATTTAAATGTTGAAAATAACATTCATATAAATTGTTTAAACAAGAAAATATATTGAACAAAAGTAAATTTTGAATCCATTGACTCAAAAATGAAAAGAACTAATTTGTTAATCTAATTTTAATTTACTTTTATCAGTTTTTACTTGAGGGATTAAAACATACTGAAAAATCAAGCATTTTGGTCAACATAATGATTGATTTTAATGAGGGGAAAATAGACATTTACCATGTTCGACATTTCTAAAAAAAATTGCTCAATTACCTATGCAAAGTGGTTTCTCAGTAAATGGATTTACAAGGAGCCTCGATGAGAATGGATATTACTGATAATATTTCTTAGATTGTATGTGAAATTTAGGGTAAATGATGCTAAAAGTATTCTAAAATAATACTTGGTCTGTGTCCCTATAATAAAATCACAGCAGTTCTTTTTTACCATCAAAGCAGATGGTTCTAATGATTTTTCAAGCCATCGTTAATTCATTTGCAAACAACAGAGATCAGTCAGCAAATGTGTACTGAGAATAAGATGATACTGTTCATAAATGCTCCCAAAGTTTGTTTTGTCCTATCATTACTGGAAAATGGTATTTACCTAAGTTAAATTATTTGTGTGAACCATCACCCTGACAGTTCTGTAGTTATAATAAATTACCTGTAAAGTGAAATGAACATCTCCTGGTTACTGTAGTTGTGATAGTGCAATTGACCTCATGGGATAAGCGAGCTCATCTACGCTCTTTAAATTAAAATTCTGTGAAAGAAAGTCTTTCTTTCATATGTCTTTTCCTATTTATGTATATGTTTACTTGGACATATTTAACACATCCTCCACAAGACATAGAACATACTACATAGACTAACAATAAATTCCGAATAATTCATCTTATAATATTAATAAAATGTCTATGAATAGTTTATATATCAAATAAGAGATTATTGAAAACATTTAGGTTATTGAAAACATGTCATTCAGGATAAAACTGAGTAATTTATCAAGGCTTTTATAACACAGCCAAAATATTTGCATATGTTGACGGGCATTTTCACCAGTTGTTTATGAGCTCTAGTTTTAAACAGAAAATAGATCATGAACAAAATATATATTTCTACTTGTTTGGTAATACAAGCAATCTTCTGAACCTGAAATTAAATTTTTGAAACGTTTATCTTTGCAAAACTTTGGGTTATTTTTATCAATACCTTTATGGCCTCAAGTTAGAAGGTGATTGGAGATTTTAATCTTGTCCATATTATACATTGCACACAGATCTGAGGGAAAAATAATCTTCCCCAGAACAAGCATTTATCACTTATTGATGTGAGTAATGTTTCCAATTAGCCTGCACAAGCCTTGTTTTCTTTCTTAACTGATCTTACTTGAGTTAAAATATGTTTCATGATTTGTGATTGATGGTTTGCCAGATAAACCATTTAAAAGGTAGCAAGGATAGATAAAGGTGTTGGGATGCCTCTGACTATAATAAATAACATGAGATACGTGTTAAGAAAACTGTGAAATTAGATATTGAAGAGCATTGATGCTTGGGGTAGTAGATGCTTGGACTCAAGCTGAAATTATAAATAAAATAAAGTTGTATTCTGAATTGCTTACACCCAGGAAAGTTACAGGTGGTATTGGCGATGGCCTGTCATTTATTTTTTCATGTTGCTCCAGTTCAATTATTGTTCAACTAACTTTCATCAACCTGAAAAAGATGTACTGCATTTTAATAATCACTTTGAATTGATACATACTTATGGTCCAAACTTGCCAATAATCTAAACATGACTAGCTAATAATATTAGCTTTAATTTTAATGCCTCCATTTTTTAAGAGTATATTTAAAATATATAAAGTAAAAGGTCCTCTGCTAGCATGTATGCCACAGTTAACTAAATATAAAGAGGATAACTGCATTAACAACCCTTGTGACACTTCAATGTCCATATCTACCTTCAGAAATACGTTTTACTTTCATCACTGATTTCTCTTAAAAAGAGACTCTAAGAAGTAAAATATTATTTTACTGATGAAGTTCACGAAAGCTTTTTCTAATAATGTGGACTCCTTGAACAAGAATATCTAACTTTATTTTAAGACAAATTATAGAAAACAAGTGTTTCTTCCTAAGAATTTTGAAAACTAGTATTTGTTATTAAGTAGTAATTTGGAAGTAATAATTATTCAATTGGAAGAATTAGTTAGTACTTCATTGTTTTGCTGAAATGTGTATTTTTACTTTGGATAAGATGCGGTATAAGAAATATACCTTCCCGCTAAGTAACTTAGCAGGAGAATATATTTTCTCTGAGCTTATTTTCCAACTTTTGTTGTTAATTAATTCATTGAAATATATATATATCAAACTCTTTATGTGTGCCAGGCATTTTTCTAAGTGCTGGGAATAAAATACTGAGCAAGACAATGTCCTGAAGAAATGTGGTTCAATCCTTTTTGGTCCACAAAACTTTTATGCCATAACTTTTTTTTTTTTTTTTTGCACTTTATCAACCTCCTTTATGTAGCATAGAAAGTGAGACAATATTTAAATGCCACTGTATTCAAATGCTGCATGTACCCAGCACTGGTTGTTTTAATGCCAAGACTGTCAGTTTGATGTATGGAAATTCTATGCTTTAAAAATGTGTTGTCATACTTCATCTAAAGAGAAAACATAGTCCTACAGAGAAAAAAAAAAAACTAGGAAAATGTTTAAAAGAGCGAAAAGAATTCAATATCAATTTAATATCATGTTGTGATATTGAACCGATACTTTTAAATGCTGACTTTAACACCCAGAGTGAAAATTGTAGTGAGTACCTTAGAGGTAACAGCTAGGTAACTTGGTCTCTTGGAACCAAGATTTCCCTCTGAGAATGAAATTAGACACAATCGTGAAAGAACTAAGAGCAGCTGGCTATAGCAATAACTGAACTAAAGTAATAATCTGTGACTGAAGAGTCTAGAAACACCTAACAATAACTTTTCATGACTAGGTTATTGGCTGACTATCTTACCATGGCTAAAGCTAATATATACTCAATTTTGTTTGATCCTATCTGTAAAAAAAAAAAAAAAAAAATTTGGATTATATTATAAGCGAACTAAAAAATAGAGTGACAGCAAAAATCTCTTAGTTTTGAATATCCTCATTTTGGCCTTACTACACCATCCTATTTCTTTTTACTCGCTTACCAAAGAGTTGCCTGATTATTTATTAATTTAACTTTTATACCTGTGTTAAGACAGGCTATGACCAAATCTTGATCACTGCTCTAGTGGGTGCACTCTAATACCTTTAGAGGTTGGATTAACCATAAATTGGGAATTGGGCCTGGTGTAAAACAGGGAGTTGGGGCCTTTGGTCAAAATGGAGAAAGAATGGCCTGTCCATATAGATATCAAACAGGACATTTCTATAGGCCACAGTTTATGATCCCTAATGGATATCCACACTGAAACAAGAATTTATTGAGCGTCAAAATAACTAAATGAGACTTTAAGATTTACCTCCTGTTTTCTTTACAAATAAAGACAAATGTATCTGACATGCATATATCTATCTATACACATATATATGCACTTGCACATACATATGTACATATATACTCGTACCTGCATATATATGAGTATATATGTATATATGTTTGTGTGAGTGAAAATATATGAATATATGTAGATATCTATATGTATTTTTTCTTTTTAAGTAATTTTATTTTCAATTACAGTTGGCATACAATATTATATTAGATTCATGTGTACCACATGGTGATTAGATATTTATATAACTTACAAAGTGATCACCTTGATAAATCTAGTACCCATCTGTCACCATACGTAGTTATTACAATATTATTGACTATATTCCTTATGCTGTACTTTACATCTCCATGACTATTTTGTAATTACCAATTTGTATTTCTTCATTCCTTCTCCTTTTCAACCTACTCTCATGACTTCCCTCCCATCTGGCAACCATCAAAATATTCTCTGTACCTATGCGTTTTTGTTTTGTTTGTTTGTTTCTTTGTTTTGTTCTTTAGATTACACATGGAACTGAAATCATATGGCATTTGTCATTGTCTTATTCCACTCAGCACAATACCCTCTAGATCCATTTATGTCGCAGATGGCAAAGATTTCATTCTTTTTTTATGATATTATATTGTATATATGCACCACCTCTTCTTTATCCTTTCATCTATTGATAAACACCTAAGCTGCCTTCATACCTTAGCTATTGTAAATAATGCTGCAATGAACATATGGATTCACATGTCTCTTTGAAGAAGTGTTTTGGGTTTCTTTAGATAAATACCCAGAAGTGGGACTATTGGGTCCTTCTTAGTCTCCTGTTATAGCCTTTGTTTTAAAGTCTATTTTGTTTGGTATAAGTATTGCTACTCTAGTTTTTTTGTTTGTTTTCATTTTCATAAAATATCTCTTTCCATTCCTTTACTTTCAGTCAGTCTGTGTGTGTCTTTTGATCTGAAGTCAGTCTCTTATAGGGAGCATATGTAAAGGTCTCATTTTCTTATCCATTCAGCCACCCTATCTTTTGATTGCAGCACCTAATCCATTTACCTTGAAAGTAATTATTGATAGATATGTAGTTATCGCCCTTTTGTTATTCATATTTTTAATTGTTTTTTCTTCCTAAAGTAGTCTCTTTAACATTTCTTATAATACAGGTTTGGTGACAATAAACTCCTTTAGCTTTTTATTGTCTGGAAAGCTCTTTTTCTGTCCTTTAATTCTAAATGATAGCTTTGCTGGGTAGAGTAATCTTGGTTATAAGTCCTTGCTTTTCATTATTTTGAATATTTCATGCTGATCCCTTTATGGCCTGCAAAATTTCTGTTGAGAAATCATCTGGCAGTCTGATGGGACCTCCCTTGTAGGTAACTAGATGCTTTTCTCTTGATGCTTTTAAAATATTCTCTCATTAACTTTTGTCATTTTAATTATGATGTGTTTTGGTGTAGGTCTGTTTGGGTTTATCTTGTTTGGGATTCTCTGCGCTGCCCTCACTTGTATGTCTATTTCCTTCACCAGACTAGGGGATTTTTTCATTTTATTTCTTCAAATAGGTTTTCAATTCCTTACTATCACTCTACTCTTTCTGTCACCCTTATGATTCGAATGTTGATATGCTTAATGTTGTCCCAGAGGCCCCTTAAACTATCCTCATTTTTTTGGATTCTTTTTTCTCGTTGCTATTCTGATTGGGTGTTTTCTGCTACCTTATCTTTCAAATGGCTGATTTGATCTTCTGTTTTGTCTAATCTTTTGATTCTCTGTAATGTTTTCTTTATTTCAGTTATTGTATTCTTCATTTTGATTGGTTCTTTTTTTATGTTTTCTATCTCTTTGTTAAAGTTTTGAGTTCATCTACTCTTCCTCTAAGTTCATTGAGTATCCTTATGACCAGAGTTTTGAACTCTGTATCTGGTAGATTGCTTGTCCCCATTTTGTTTAGGTCTTTTTCTGGGCTTTGTTGTTTTCTTTCATTTGAGACATGTTTCTTTGTCCATTTTGGTTGCCTCCGTGTATTTGTTTCTATGTATTAGGGAGGGCTGCTATGTCTCCCGGTCTTAGCAGAGTGGCCTTACGTAGTAAGTGTCTTATAAGCCTGGTGGTGCAGACTTCCCTGATCACTTGAGCCAGGTGCTCTAGGTATGTCCCTTGTATGGGCTGTGCATACCCTCCTATTGTAGTTGAGCCTTGGTTACTGTTTGCATGTCAAAGGGAAGGATTGACTCTTGGGCTGAATGGTTGTGAGGACTGGCCAGTGAGGGGCTGACCCTACTAAGCAGGATTTGCACTAGCAGGACACCAGTGCCTGCCTAGTCTACCCTTTGGATATGTTGTCCTGGAATTCAGCCCAGAATGGTCTCCAGATAGGTCCAAAGCCAGGTGTGCTGGCCCTATGGCCACAGGCCAAGTTCAGTGAAAGCTTATGGCCTGCCCGGGGCCACCTGGCAAGAGTCACCATACAATCTGTAGATAGCCGCCACTCATGCTAGGCTTGGAGGGACTTTGACAGGCCAAGCCACAAACCGAGGCTGGCTTCTGCTAGTGCCAGGCTTGGGTCTCTTCAGCAAGAGGTACAGGACATGCTGAGGCCAGATGCTGCTTGTTTGGCTTTTATGGACCTTTGAGAGATTTTAGGAAAGCCTGCGGCGTGAGACAGTCATTTATATGGAAAAGCCACTAGAAGTGGCTAGATGGGCATGAAAGTTGGGTAGAGCAGGGTCTCAGAGAATCACTATAATGGGGTGACCAGTGTTAGTTGGGTTGATGAAGACTCAGATATGGTGGCTGCCTGAATGTCTGCATGCCCATAATGGGGAAGGCTCAAAAAAAGAACAATGGATTCTATTAGCACTTCTGCCTGGAAGAAAGCCACTTTCTTTAGAGAAAAAGCTGGAGGCTTTTTCCCTAAAGCAAGACAACTAAATTCCTCCCTGAATGTCCCTGGCACCCTTCAAGCTATTGCCCTAGTGCTGGAGCTCAGAGCAAGTAAGTCCACCTATATTTATTATTATATATTCTTGGATAACAACTATTTTTTTAAAGGATCATAATTTGCTCTTATGTTATCTTTTATTTTATGTCTGAATTTTCCTCAAATCAATTGCTCAAGATAGTTCCTCAAAAGGAATTTTGCATTTACCATTTTGTTCAGAGAGACCTCATTGACAAATGTAGTATTTGCATAGTTTTTTGTCAAGCAAATTCCCCCAAAGCAGCCTTAGGCAAGGATTCTAGGGAGCAAGATGTGCCTTTAGTAATTGCTAGGAGTATGGATTTTGTGATTATCTAATCTTCCTCTCCCATCTTTCCCCCTTGTATAGGAACAAACAATTGGGGGTGTGATCTGATTGGCCTATCATAAAAATCTCCTTCCTCCTGCTATGATGAATGTTTCAGAGAACTCAGCCTTAAGCCTAGCTTTTTAAGATGCTCCTGTGTCAGTTAAATTGTTTTAGAAATGGGTAATCTGAAGCAACAAAACATAGATGGATGTTTTGTTGACTGGGGAAGAAGAGCTGGCGGCAGCTCACAATTTCTATCTTTCTGGATGGTATGGTATGTGGATAGGAATCTTGGAACTTTGGCAGTGATTTAGACAGTCTTAAAATAAAGCTGACACTAAGGAAGTCAATGCAGGAATGGGGGAAAGGAAGTGTCTTAATGATATCCTTGAGCTGCTGAGTCAAACTAAAATCTGAAGCCCTATCTACTTCTGCATCATCCACATATATAAATCGATGGATTATTATTATTTTTTTGCATAATTCAAATTGATTTTGATTTTCTGTTTCTTAAAACATAGAGTTCTTAGGTGATGACTTGTCTCTAGATGAAGTGTGGTTCTTTTCTTTCTCTTTTATGCTCAGATAAGCACAGATTGCTTTGCAATCATTGAGCCTATGCCCAGATATCCTTTCTTGTATTCAGCTTTGCTGAAAGATAGTAATTCTTCCTTTATTATCTCTGCCATTATCTTAACATTGTAGAACAATAAAGAGGATTATATTTTTGAGTTGGGTAAAGAAGTGAACATTATTATTATTTGTCAATTATATATCAATAAAGTTGAAATTTAAAAAAAATAAATGAACATTATAAAATACTTTAATTTATGGGAAGTGGGTTATAAGATACCCTCAAAACAGTACAAGTAACCTAAGTACATCAGTGATTTACCCTGAAGACTGGCTGAAAATCATTTAAAGAGCTATGCTTTGTAAAGAGACTGATTCCCTACAACACAATGACTTCTGTCTCACCTTGAATCAAAACTATTAATTCCCTATATCTCTGTGATTCTTTGAACTATATCATTCTCATTATGGGGATTGTCATGAAGAAAAGACAACAAGTCTCTGCATGAAGAACTGTGAAATTCATTCGTGAGTAACAACAATCAACTCGTTTATCTAACACGGTGCCCACAGAAATGATGCAAAAGTACAAAATACAGGGAAAGCTAGAAAAAAATCTAAAACAGGCCTGGAAGAGATGCACTTTCCAACTTAGTCTGGTGGAAGACAGGTCAGAGTGGTGTGTCTGGCACAATGACACTAGCAATGTTTTTAGTGGGGATAATTTAGCCTGAGTCTTTTTATGTCTGGTGCCAGAAAAGCAGCTGGCATCATGAAGGAAATCTACTCTAATGAAGTAGGATAGGAGATATGGTGCCATTTAGCACAGAAAGGTCTTGGTTTGCAGTTTCACTATGGAATGAATGCTATGTGGCACCAGCATGCTGTCTGGCACCCAAATGTTGGCTTCCTATTTAAAACGGCTCTTTGTGTCTTTGTAAACAGGGAATTTCAGTGAGAAAAGCCAGAGCAACTCGAGTGGAATAGAAGCTTAAGAGAGGCAATAAGATCATATAGCTGATGTTTTGTTGACTAATATGTAAAAAAATCTTATATGCAATAAACAGATTAACTTGAAAACATATTACAAATAACATTCTGCTGTTGAGAAAACCACAGTCGTGTTTCCTATCTGAATATACACCATAGTGGCTTGTTGGGAACCACGATCTCTGGCCAGCTTGTCAGGTGATTGTTCTATCCTTTTCTGTGCTAAGCTCTCCCTTGCCACACATTCACGATGGCAACAGTTTCAGGTATAGAAGAGAACTCTGTGTTTATATCGAAAAATGGAGTTTTAAAAGCTCATTGTAGAATGTTTACAAGTCCAGGATATACAGTGAAACAATAAAGGAAAACAAAGACCAGGGAATGAAATAATAGGGTTTAGAAGTACAAGCTAATCACTTCATGAATGCAGCCTACCTTTAAATAAAAAAGACATTTAAATTATCCATTTAAGGATTAAACTTCTTTGTATATTATAATTTTTTACCTCTTTTCTTTCTTATTTAAAAAAATCTATTCTTTTTGGATGAATTCTTGTTCTTAGACACTCTGTATCCTTTTCTCGCTGTTTTCAACAGGCTCATTTTAGAAGTTAATTTTGATGATGACTGCCATCTTTCTGGAACCTTGGAGCTATGTTCCAGTTACTCAGAAGATGCCAATTCAAATTTAGTGATTTATTTATTTAAAAATAACCAGTATTTTTAATAACTCAAGGACACTTTTTCTGAAACATGTTGAAGAGAATATTTTATCAGTGACAATGTCTGGCCCTGAAAGGGCTAATCTAAAGAGAAATAAATGTAAACATAAATACAGCTGAATTCATGAAAATGAGCAGCTTGATAGTTTGAAGTAGTGGTCAAAGTAATTCTTTTCATTTATAGAGTTCACATTAAAAAAAAAAAACATTTATACCTCTAATTGAGCTTCATAGAACACCTTTAAATTAGGCAATGTCTATATTATTACTTCAGTTTTACACATGGGAAAACTAAGACAGTATTTGAACAAGATTAAATTTTTGTGGCCGGAATAAAGGAAACACCTATTTATGTGCTCTTATTATGCATTATGCAGACTTAACATGTGTGATTTGATCCTAGTGGCAAACAACTCTGAAACATAGTGGTTTAAGCCAGGAAAAGATGTTTCTTGTTTGCTCTGTGTATCCAACCCGGGCTAGAGGGGATGCTTTGCATCTATTCAGGGACCCAAACTGATAGAAGAGTTTTATAGGAGCTTTGACAATCACCAAAACAGACAGAGAACGGAGAGAATGATCCACTGGCTCTTTTTATTCCTCCAGGTTTACTGATATATAACTGACATAAACATTCTGTAAGATTAACATGTATAATTGTGACGATTCAGCACACATGTATATGACAAAATGTTTACCACTATAAGGTTAGTTCACTTATATAACTTCCATTTTTTTTTGTCATGGTAAGAACATTTAAGATCTTCTCTCATAGTAACTTTTAAGTATACAATACAGTATTGTATACTATAGTAACCAGGCTATATATTAGATGCTTGGAACTTACAGGATCTGAAAGTTTGTACCCTTTGACCAATATCTCTAGATTTCTCCCACCCCTCAAATCTTGGTAATCATAACTCCACTTTGATTCTATGAGGTCAGCTTTTTTAGATCCCATATATAAGTGAAATCATTCAATATTTGTCTTTCTCTGTATTTATTTCACTTAGCATAATGCCCTCAAAGTCCATCCATATTTTTGCAAAAAGAATTCCTTCCTTTTCATAGCTGAATAATATTGCATTGTATACAGATACTACATCTTCTCTATCCATTTATTTGTAAGTGGGCAGGTAGCTTGTTTTCATTACTCAGCTTTTGTGAATAATGCTGCAATGAACATGAGGTGCAGATATCTCTTTGAGATAGTTTTTCATTTTCTTTGGATTTATACCCAGAAGTGGCGTTGTAAGATTATATGGTAGTTCTATTTTAAATTTTTAATCTTGAGGAGACTTCATATGGTTTTCCATAGTGGCTGAACCAGTTTACATTCTCACTAAATGTGGACCAGATTTGACTTTTCTCCACATCCTCACCAGCATTTATCTTTTATCTTTTTGTTAATAGTTATTCTGACGGAAGTGATGTGATAGCTCTTTGTGGTTTTAATTTTCATTTCCCTGATGATTAGTGATGTTGACCATCTTTTAAGGTACCTGTTGGCCTTTTTTATGTCTTCTTTAAAAAAATGTCTATTCAAGTCCTTTTCCCATGTTTTAATTGAATTATTTAAATTTTTTTGCTATCGAATGGTATAAATTCCATATGTATTTTTAAATATTAACCCCTTATCATATACAAGGTTTGCAAATATTTTCTCCTAATCTGTAGGTTGCTTTTTCATGTTGTTGATTGTTTTTTTTTTCTCATGCAGAAGCTTTTTAGTGTGATGCAGTCCCACTAGTGATTTTTGCTTTTGTTGTTTGTCTTTTTGGTGTCATATACAAAAAATCATTGCCAAGGTTAGTGTCAGAGAGATTTAGCCTTATGTTTTCTTCTAGAAGTTTTATTGTTTCAGGTTCTACTTTTAAGTCCTTAATCCATTTCGAGTTAATTTCTGTGAGTGGTATAAGATAGGGATCCAATTTCATTCTTTCGATGTGAAAATCAAGCTTTCTCAACACCATTTATTGAAGAGACTATTCTTTCCCCTCTAAACATTCTTGATTCACTTTCAAATATAAGTTGATTGTATAAGTGTGGATTTATTTCTGGGCTCTTAACTTTGTTCTATTGCTCTATGGGTTTGTTTTTATACTAGTACCATACTGCTTTGATTACCATAGCTTTGTAGGAGAGTTTGAAATAAAAAAGTGTGATGTCTCCAGCTTTGTTCTTTCAATATTGCTTTGGATATTTGGAGTCTTTTGTGGTTCCTCTTGAATTTTAGGGTTTTTTTTTTTTTCTATTTCTGTGAAAAATGCCATTGGAATTTATATAGGGATTGCATAAAATCTGTGGATGGCTTTGGGTAGTATGAACATTTTCATAATAATAACTCTCTGACCCACAAATACAGGATATCTTTCCATTTATTTGTATCTTTTTTAGTGTCTTTCATCAATGTTTTATAATTTTCTGTATATAGATTTTCACTTACTTGGTTAAACTTATTCCTATTTTATTTATTTGATGCTATTGTAAATGGATTTTTTTTCAGATTATTGTTAATGAATAGAAACTGAATTATGTATTTTGTATTGTGATTTTGTATTTTGCAACTTCACTAAATTTATTAGTTCTAACAGTTTTTTTTGGCAGAGTCTCCAGGATATTCTATATACAAGATCATGTTATTAGCAAACAGGCAATTTTACTTTTTCCTTTCTAATTGGGATATCATTTATTTGTTTTACTTGCCTGATTGCTATAGCTAAGAATTCCTTTACTGTGTGAATAAGAATGGTAGAATGGGCACTTTTGTCTTGTTCAGTATTTCACTACTGAGTATGATGTTAGCTATGGGCTTGTCGTATGCAACCTTTATTATGTTCAATTACATTCCTTCTACACCTAATTGTTGATTTTTTTTAATCATGAAAGAATGTCGACTTTTGTCAAATGCTTTTCCCACATCTATTGAGATGACACTACAATTTTTGTCTTCTATTAAGGTGATATATCACATTGACCTGCATTTGATGAAATATCATGCATCCCAGAAATGAGCTGCATTTGTTCATGATGTATGATCTTTTTAATGTGGTTTAATTTGGTTTGCTAGAGTTTGTTGAGAATTTTTGCATCTATATTTATCTGGGATACTGGCCTATAGTTTTCTCGTAGTGTCCTTATCAGGCTTTATTATTAAGGTAATGCTGTCCTTGAAAATGGGTTAGGAGTACTCTTTTCTCTTCAAATTTTTGGAAGAATTGAGAACTGGCATTAATTCTTCTTTAAATGTTTAGTAGAATTTATCTGTGAAATTATCAAATCGTGGGATCATCTTTGTTGAGAGGTTTTCAACTATTGATTCGGTCTCCTTACTGGTAATTGGTCTGTTTGGATTTTCTATTTTTTCATGATTCAGTGTTGATAGCTTGTTTTTAGAAATTTATCCATTTCCTCTAGATTATCCAATTTGTTAGCATATAATTCTTCATAGTAATGTTTTATAATCGTTTGTATTTCTGTTGTATCAGTCTTAATGTTTATTTTTTCATTTACGATTTTATTTATTTAAATTTTCTCTACTTTTTCTTTGGGTAGTCTAGCTAAATATTTGTCAATTTTGCTTTTTTTTTTAAACAACTTAGTGTCTGAGTTTTTCTATTTTTTTAAATCTCTATTTAAATTATTTCTACTCAGATTTTGTTATCTTTTCTCTTTTCGCTAACTTTTGCCTTTTGCTATAGAAGCTCTTTATTGAATTCTTCAGTTCAGTTATTATATTCTTCAGTACAAAATTTTCTGTTTTTTTAATGTTTTCTGCCTCTGAATTTTTCACATTGTTCTTATATTGTTTTCCTGATTTCATAAGTAGTTTATCTTAGTTTTCTTATAGCTGTCTGAGCTTCTTTAGAAGAATTATTTTGATTATTTGTCAGGAAATTCATATATTTCCATTTTTTTAAGGTTAGTTACTAGAAGGTTTCTGTGTTTTTTTCATGGTGTCATGTTTCTCTGGTTCTTCATGATCCTTGTAGTCTTGCATAAGTGTCTACAAATTTGAAAAAACAGTCACTTCTAGACTTTATGGACTAATTGGTGTATTCTTGGTGGTGGAGGGGTGTCTATAGTAGCTAGAAGGGCTCTTTTGGGTCCTCAGTGGTGCCTCCAGTTCAAGCAGTTAGGGATCAGTGTAGACAGCTGTGGTAGTTGAGCCAGCAGTGTCTACATTCTTGGCTGTGGGGGCCATCTGTAGGTGCCTGTGTAGTGTAGGGGCCAATTACAGACATACACATAGTGGCAAAGGCCAGGGTCAGCAGCAAGGGTTAGGGACAACTATAGGCATACTAGCAGCTATAAGGGCCCTGGCTATCAGTGTGTATTCCTGTTGCTGCTGGGTGTAGACACAAGTAAAAGGTTGGCAGTGGAGACCAGTGTCACAGTTAGGATTGGAGTGTGCAGGTGCAGCTGAAGTTGTGCATGGTGGTGGAGTTCAGCCATGAGGTGTAGGTTTGTGTCTTGCCTGTAACAGCCAAAAAACTGGCTGCCTATGGAGATCCCATCCCAGGTGGGAAGGTGTGGGAGGGAGTATGAAGGGAATCAGTGGCTGGCATCTGCGAATGCAATAACCTGAGGGATTAAATCCAGTGAAATCTACAGAGGGTCTGTAGCAGTTGTGTTGACCATTGTTTTTTTAGTGGCAATAACTGCTGAGATTCTCTACAGAGCAGATCATTGGGAACTACAATAATTCCGCTAGTTCATACTGTCCTTCTTCCTTGTTCTCGCCCTCTATATTTCTCAACTTTGCTTGTCTCTAGGTGGAGTGAAACTGAAAAGGGTTGTTTTTTCAGTGACCAAAAGGTTGGGGAAGCAGCCTTTTCCTGTGTCTTTTTCCTATCCAGGGGAATTCTTTCTAGTTGCCCAGTTCCCTCTTGGTGCTGAGCGGTGCCAACTTGGTGCATGAAATTATTCAGACAAAATAAAGCTGTTATTTCTTCTCTTTTTGTGCAATTATTCTCAGAATTTTTGCTCCACTGCGTTGCTGAAGTTTTTAAAGTGAACTAAGTATCCCAGAGCTTTTTTTGTTCCTGGAAAGCTAATTGTTGATCTTTTGGGGGATGTGGAAGCTGACATCTCCTATTTCATCATCTTGGTGATGTCTCTCTCCACTGGCTCTTCTATCATCCATCCAGAAGTGACACATTTCACTGGCTATCACATGGCAACGCCTAATGTTGAAAAGGGCAGAGAATTATAGTCTGTGTGTTCAGAAGGAAGAAAGTCAGAATATATTTAGAAAAGTCCTAATGGTCACCAGAATTTTTATATCCTGAGACTATCGATAGTCAGAGGGATTAGATAACATAGATGACTTACATATTTTCTGAAATTTTCTATTTTTATTACTACATGGTCTCTCTTGTCCTAATTATAGGTCAGAAGTGAGGTCTACTTCATTTAAGGGTTTAAAACACTACAACTAATTACCACATAGGGCTTTTCGTTTGTTTGTTTAATAAGTGATTTGTAATCAAAGGCTTGAAATAAACACAAAACACAATAGTGCATAGGCATTTTTATCATATTATCCCTTTGATCTTTATTGCGACTGTGATTACTTCTAGGTTTTTCTCTATTTTGTTCGTAATTTCTTAAATGTAGGGATTTGAGACTTGGCAATTTTAATTCTTAACACTTTTATATGTCTGTCATAGTTGCAAAGAATAATATAAGCAAATTAAAAACAGTCATTAATAAGCTTAAATAAGTAGTATCTACAAGGAATTTGAAAATAAGCAGTTAAAGAGTTCAGAAATTAAAGAAATTATATTGTAAGAACATCTCAGAACTGACGAGCAAAGCATGTTGTTGTTTTGCGTTTAAGCAACACTCATGAACTATCTGAACAGAATCTGGGCTGCTGCAGGGTTCCAAGCCCCAGAAAGGAAACCTTCTTCCAATGCACAATTCATATTTGGTCAGGATAAAGGCCAAGGAGAGTTTACCACAGAACAGCATTTTGAGAAGCCCAATTAATTGACTTAGCAACTTACTCATGGTCAGGGCAGAGAATCATTGCTCTTCACATCCCCAGAATATAACCTTCACTTTGGACTTGTAACTATGGTTTCCTTGTGTTCCCTGCCCAGATTTACTCTCCACCATAGCATATTGATTATGTTGAGGGTGGTTATTTTCACAGTTTATTAGATATGAGGATGTAATAACTAGATAATTTTGAGTTGTCTCCTGATGGGATGAAGTGAGATTATTTTGGTGGTACATGGGATCGTTGTATAATAGAAGTCCAGACAGTTTTGAACGTTTACTTTAGGAGGGTAACGTGCATAGATGCTAACAACCAAGAAGCAGAGCATAATGAAAACATACTTTGATTTTGGTCTGATGCCCAGCATCTCTGTGAGGACACCCCTTTTCTGTTCTTTGTGCGTATGGTTTATGTAGACTGGCAATCCCCATCCCTACCCTCCAGTTCCAAGCATTAGGAAAGACCTAGACTTGTTTAGGGGAGAGTGTGTCATCCTCTGACAGAGCAATTGGTTCAGGGATGGATATTAATACTCAAAGTAATGGATATTAATATTCAAAGTGATTAGAGTGATTCCCCTCTGGAAAATCAGAGGGGAAGTTTGAAAACACACGCTCATTTCTATAAAATTGCCAGCAGTGGTAAAGACAATATAAGGCTATACCTTTTGGTGATGTTTACCACTTTTATCCTAAATATTAGGCTTTCCGGGCAAAAAAAAAAAAAAAAAGTTTATGGTTCTCACCCTTCAATGTTATGAAGAATAAATGAAATGATGTTTCTGTAAACATCAATTCATGGCTTTGTCTAGTTTAGAATAGATAATTAGAGATTAAATGGTAGGTAAAGCTAAAGTACAAAGATAAAAGGAATGTAGGAATTTCAGATATCCCAAAAATTAAATCTCTGAAAAATATTGCCTATATCATAGTATTTGACTGATCTATTATTTCCAATTATAGCTATATTTGAATATTTAGTATTGATTGAATTAATCCAGGAATCACTACAGAATATCCTCTTCATGACAAATAGAGAATATAACAAATGATAAACTTTGTACATCGTAGAGTGGTATCATATATGCTCATGATGACTCCAGGAACTATGAGCTTTAGAAATTGTTCAACATAACATTAGTGTTACATGAATTTTATTTCATCCAGATACTTTGATGTCACTTCATCATTAATGGAATACATGCCCTTGTAAATTTACTATTTACATATCAAAAATCCCTATTTCTTTGTATAGTGTCAGTATTTTTTACATATTTTGAAATTTCACTGAGATTCATCAGGAAAGTGTTAACATATTTTGTTCAGAGGCCCAAGATAAATAATCTTTATCTTGCCTGTCTTAGGGTCTTTGAGCTGCTATAACAAAATACCATAGATTGGGTGGCTTAAAAAAAACAGATATTTATTTTTCACAGTTTTGGTGAATCAAAAGTCCAACATTAGAGTTCCAGTATAGTCAAGTTAAGGTGAAAGCCCTCTTCCTGGCTTCTGCTGGGAGCCTTCTTGTGTCCTCACATGGCTGACAGAAAACTGGTCTCTTCTCATAAGGCCACTGACTCCATCATGTGGGCTCTACCTTCATGACCTCTTTGAAAACTAATTACTACCCAGTGATCTCTCTTCAAATATCATCACAAAAGGAATTAGGGATTCGATATATGAATCTTGGGGTAACACAAACATTTAATCTATAACACTATTCCCAGCTGTCTCTTGAAGCACTATTATTCTAATTTTTATTCACTAAAAAAGATAGGCAGCTGATTAGATGCTGGTAATGATTCTTAAATGCAAAACATCTGATGTTAAAGCAAACTGCTGTCTCAACTACATGGGCAATGTTTCTTATACACAGCTGTTTTTCTTTGTTGTTCTCTGAGAAGGTGACAAAACAAGTCTCCAGTCAACTCTAAGAGTGACAATTTTACATGAGAATTATGATTTAAATTGTGATCTCAAAGTAAAAGAGCCATCACCAATAGAGGCACGATATTAGATATTTCATTTTTTTTTTTCCCAGGAAAAATAGGTGAATGATTTTGGAAACCAGAAAATTTGTCAAGTATACATTCATTGTTTTTTTTTTTTATAATTTATATTAAATGGCTGAAATACAAAGAGTGAGCCTGCTGATAATGAGAACGCTTTCCTTTTTTTTCATGCACCCCACGAATTCCATGAAAACATTCAAATCAAGCACATTTCACATCTATATATTGATCATCCTCTGTTTGGTTCAGTCCTATTATGACTAAAGATTAGGACTCAGTTTCCTTTGGTCTCTGCATTTTGCAAAGTTAGAAATGAAAGTACAAAAGAACAAATAGACATATTAAATATCAGGAACCAGATTCTCAAATGTCTAAAACAGAAAACCTTCTTATCTTCTAAATGTGAAAAAAGTAGGTTCCTATAAAAAATTTTTGGATGACATAAATGTTTTCATTAGGCCTGATTTTGTGTCACATTGTATAAAATTGGACCACACATCCCAGAAAGAGGGCACGGTGAGAGGAGAGAGGGAGAAGAAAGTGGAAGACAGGGATTTTTAATGGATGGTTCCTTTACAGATAATTATTTTCTTTTCTTTCAGCTTTATCTTTGAGTTTGGCATTTATGGACCCAAATAACAACATTAGAATTCCCTTGAGAATAGTCCACTTTGAATCATCTAAGCCTCGGGATTCATGAAGTCTTAACCAGAAAGATTGAGTTTAGTGAAAGTAAGCATTTCCCAAATATTTTAGATTTGATAAAAACTCTTCAGTGGGCATTAATATTTAAAATAATTTTGAATGACATATGGTAAATATATTTTAAATAACTCTATGTACAGTTTTGGATCGTGCATTAACCCCAAAATATAACATGTTTTAATGCAATCTTAAAAATATAAATTTTAACTTTTTCATTAAAAGTAAAAGTTTTTAATTTAAATATTATTTTAATCATCATAATTGGTTGAAGAATAAAGTTAACAATTTAATAGAGCTTCATATTTGGTTTATGAATTAATATCAAATTATATATTTTTTAAATGTACGCTATAAATTGAGAAAAAAGTATTGTGACCAAATATGTAGAATTCTTGACCTTTACTTTAAAAATAATTAACTGACTTATTTTTTATAGTTTTTACAGTTTGTTTCTAACAGGATAGATAAGAGAGGAAGTTCAAGCTATTATTTGAAAAGACTGTAACATATTGTATGCAGTATAACTTTTTATTTCCCATAATTCTAAGCCATATTTAATAATCATTAAATTAGTTTATGCTTTTAAAATTGATTTTTGAAGTACTAAACATACACAAGAATTTTGAATTGATGAAGGAAAAATTGAACAAAATTTGCAGAATTGTATCATTATGCTCTTAATTTCCTTATTGCATTTCAACATCAGTGTTCCTTGTGCTTCCTGCCTTTAACAAACAGTCAATTATGGATATAAATTAAACAATATTTGACTTAGAATTTAAAAAAGCAATGTGCTGTTTAAAACTAATGTACTAGCTATGATTATCAGCTGAGTCAGAAATTAAGTAACTGAATCATGAGCCAGTTCATCCGAAGTCCTCTAAGCACCAAATATGCCCACTTGAGGACATGTAAAATATTCTTTTTTAAAGAAAACATTTCTTAAATTATTATTTTATTTTTGATTCAAGTAATAGAAATTGCAATAGAGATCAATGATATTATCTTTAATTCTAGAAACTGTTAGACCTGTTAACCAATTAATGATTGGGAAAAACAATCCAAATTTTTTAGTTTCCTCACCTCATAAGGAAACTGAAGACCAAAGAGTTGATGCCTTTGCCAAAGGTAATTAGATGTTTAGTATCATTGTTATTGTTGGCATTAATAGTTTTTAATCATTTATCATTGTTGACATTAGTATTAAATTTTTGTTTTATATTGTCTCTACTGTTACTAAATTGGGATAAAAAAATTCAGTTCCTCTCCTTAAGGTAATTAGATTATATTATTAATATTAAAGTAATAACAGAATTTGAAATTAAAAAGTAATTACTAGCATTTTTTATTCATGAATATTAGAATATTGTTTATTTTCTGCTCTTATACTGTGTTAGGTTTTGCACATAGCCTTTGGGCCCCAATTATTTGACTGATTTGTGCCATCCCATATATTTTTAAAAATCTCAGAATTTATGGCATTGATTTTTCAAAAAAGGAAAATGAGTGATTTGGATCCAAAGCTGATCTTAAACTATAAAAGTGTGAAATAAGAAATGAGGTAATTATTAGTAAATGTTCTGAATACTCAATTCTTTGCACATAGAAAATCCCAAATTTAGAGAGAGAAGTTCATATCTTCCTTTCTGTTTTGGTTTGTCCTATAACATGTGTATCAGTCAACAGATAAGTAAAAATCACCAAGTATTTAAAACAGAGGGAATTAAATATACAGAATGGGTTTCACAGTTGATGGAAGAGCTGAGAAGCCAAACAGAGGATGTTAAGGAAAGCCCAAAATTAGTACCAGCAGGAGGTTACTGCCATCTCCTGTATGAAGGATCAAGTGATGTGGAATTCAGGAAATATGGCAGAATGTTTGGCCTGTGTCGAACTATGGAGAAGACATAGCCACTACTGAAGATGCCATCCAAGGCAGTGATAGAAGGACAGAGATAACTGGCTTTTATCTTCCCTTTGCCTTCCAGTCTCCCACTATTTGCTACCTACTTGGTCAATCACTTTGACCAAGCTCAGAGAGAAGCACTACCTGTATCCTCTCCCTGCTCCCCTTCCACATTGGGACATGTGGCTAGTGAGAGTGATACAGTGCCAAAATAAGGAAGGTTAATGGAACTCTGATTTATTTTATTTTATTTTTTATGGACAATGGAGATAATGTTAGTTACTTCTTATTCTGAGATTGCAATATATTTCTGCAAAACATTTAGATACACATTTTGCCATAATTAGTTACTGGAAGATATGCCTCCTCAATAGGTTGTGATCTTGAGAAGAGAAACCATCTTTTCATTTCCAATGCCTGCATCATGTACACACAGAGGTATGGGAAATTAATTTACCAGCTCCCATAGTTAAGTGACTCCTAAACGACAAAAGCTAGAAATAGAAGAGTAAATGTCTCTGGTAGCAGTGCCTGTGCCTCATAGCAAACTTCACATTCTCCATCTCTGGATTGTTTTCGCTAATGTCACTGCTGCCTTTGTATGTAAAGAAGTCCACCTTATTCCTTAATAATTCAAACCACTACATCTGAAGATTGGCAATAAACAGAAAACAATCTCTATGGGCCATGATTAGGCTATACAGAATAGCTGTTTCTTCACATACATGCACACATGAAAATAAAAACTTTTTCCTCGAATGCTAATTTTAATAGATTTATTTTGATTTCATTATCTGAGCCAAGAGTCAGTAACTACCTGCTTCATTAATATGGCTTAAGGAAAAAGGGCAAATATTGTCTCACATCTTCATATGATTTATTAGATTCATAGCCTTTACTAGGCATCCCTAGATTATAAGCCAGAGTGTATTGATCTTTCTTCCCTGCCTCAGTCTCAGGAAATATTTGTAAAGCATTAGGAACACAGGGAAGTCCTAAGCTGCTCTGTCCTTGCAGTTTCACCTGGATTCAACAGTTTACAATGCTGACATTGAGGTCATTGTTGAAGTATGTGTTCTGTCGACTATGGCTCCTGATGTGAAAGCGCTACAATCACTTTCATGTGCTATTTCTAACAAAAGTGTCCCAGATAAGCTTTGTAAATGAACATTGGACCATATAGTTTTTCTCTCATGCTTTTTTTTTTTTCCCCACAAATGTTAATGCAGTACCTGTCCTTGCCCTATGTTTCGTATTGGGAATACAAAGATGAAAAAATGCCTTATATCTGGTCTTCAAGAGGAAGTGGGAGTTCAGAGTCTTGTGGAAAGTGAGACACAAAAACAGTATTTAAATAAACACTATATAAGCTCTTTATAATATAGATGTACATGAAATGTGTACTAGAGGGGTTGATGAAGACTTCACACAAGAGGTTATGTTTGAGCCAATGTGATGAACGTATTCTAGGCAAAGAGAAGATTTACAAAGGCATGGAGGCATGAGAAAGTATAAGGTTTCAAAGAGCTACAGTTATTGCTTTTATTAGATAAGGAGTAGAAGAGAAGGTTGAGGAAATGAGACTGAAGGAGTTAACTAAAGCAAGGATGAAGTTCCTTATGTGTCAGTTAAGGAGTTTAGATTTTTTTTTAATCTTTTAAGTCATGAGAAGCCATTGAAAATTTTTGAACATGGAAAAAGATTTCAAAGATCCTTCTGTTAGTAGTGAAGGGAATGGTTTGAAGTGGAGATTAGGTTTTAAAACAGGAAATCTAATGAGAAATAAATTTTAATAATCAATGAGGAGTCTTTCACTTGAAACTCATTAAACAGATATCATTTTAAGAGCAAGTCAGCATGCAACTAGTCACTGGGCATACACAGAAGAAAACAGCGGTCAGGGATCCTGCCTATGTGGAATCACAGTTCAATGAGAATGAAATATAATACTGCAAGAGCAATAGCAGATCTGCAGAAAAGGGGTAAACACAGAGATTAGAGGTGAATGAAGCAGACTTTGAGACAATAGTATGTGAACAGATAGAAACATCTAGGATATTGTTATAAATTGAATTTTGCCCTCTCCCAATTATTAAGAGTTGACTTTTGGTCATCCCCCCATTAATTTGTTGAAATTATGAGCTGCAGTACCTCAGAACATGCTATTATCTGGAAATAATGAATTAGAATGAGATCATACGAAGTAAGGTGGACATCTAATCCAATATGATAGTGTCCTTATAAAAAGGAGAAATTTAGACACATGCACACAGGGAGAATGCATATGAACATGAAGGCAGAGATAGAGGTGATATACATACAAGCCAAAGGACAACCAAAATTGGCAGCAAACCACCTGAAGCTAGCGGAGAGGCGTAGAGTGGATCCTCCCTCACAGTCTTCAGTAGGAACCAACTTCCTAAAACTTCGCTCTTGGACTTCTAGCCTCCAGAATGTGAGAAAATACATTTCTAGGTGGCTTAAACAACTCAGTTTGCAGTGTCTTGTTACCGCAACCCTGGGAATCTAATACAGATGCTTCTCAAATTCCTAGTTTGAGCAATTATATTTCATAGTAAGGAACATGAACTTGGTTTCATCCTATTACATGTCATTATAAAAGAGGCTCTTTTTTTTTTCTTGCTTAAGTTCCTAAGATGGTTGCTTTCATTAGTGAACTTTTACTGTTCTTACCAATTGTATTTAAAGTTGAAAAAGGACAGAATCATGATTATCTGGTGTCAATATTGATCCTTGTTTTAGATGTTATCGGTTTACTACAGTCCAACACTGAATCATTTTCAGAGCTCTGCTAAAAATTCAGAAAAATATTAAGAAAATCCCTTCAGATTGTTTCTTTGGCTGGGCCGCACAGTTCTGGAATTAATGAAAATAAAGTATATTCCCTGCTAACACAGCTATGTGAATTATCTACGTGTATAACTTGTCAAGCAACTTGATGGTTTATTGCTTTATACGTTAAATTCCACTTTTTAAAAAATCCACAAGAGCCTGTTAGCACTTTTGTTTGATCTTTGCAGAATACTATGAAAATAATAATAAACTTCTAGGTAGAATAAACAATCTGACTGTGACAATTGCTCAAGTGCCTTCTGGCAAGTCTAGTCCTTTCTGCTCTCTTTAAAGCTGCAAAGTGCAAATTGCTTTGCAGCAGTAATATATTCTGGTCAAAGAGAGGGGAAAAGTATGAGTTTCACTTAAAAGTTGAGGTTGGCGATTGAATCATCTGAACTTCATCAGTAGCTTTGTGAAATTGGTTCTTTTCTAAGACAAAGTTTTAAAGTATTATGAATCAGATTTTAAACTATTATTGTCTTCTATTACTCTTCAATAAAAAAATAGAAATAAGGAGAATATATGGTGACTCATAATTTTTGAACACATTTTAGAGGACACATTTGCTCAGAGCATATCTGGCTTGGTAACTATTTCCCTTTTCTTTCAAAATGTCACATGTCACCAAAGCAAGTCGTGTGCTGTCCTTCATCTAGTGTATAAACATGAAGCACTTCCTACTAAAGTGAAGGATGGACAGAAACTAGCCCTTTGTGAGAATGTCCTCATGGAGAACTGCTTTCAAAAGACTCAAGAATTATAATGTGGACATTAACTGCCTTCCAAGCCCCAATGCTTCCTTGCTTTGTTTTCCTTTTCACTCCAATTATTCTTAGGTGTCATTTCTATTAAGTAGCAATGTCATCTGTGTCCTAATGTTGGTATCTCTCTGTCATTCAAAATTCATTTTCTTAACAATCAAGTGCACATTAAGCAGAGTAAGAGGTTTGAAAACATTATAACATAGTACCGTTAGCAGAAATATAACACAGACCATAGTCTCTGACAAAAATAACTAGAAGTGATGTTGGGTTTATTTTCCTTTTACTGATATTTGAGAATCTGCCCAATCGCTTCTCCTGGTCATAATGATTCCATATCCATCTCCGATATAGTCCTTGATCCATTATAATATGACTTCTAATTTTTCCTAACTGAGGCCTTTCCTACTGTTTATTTTTTTGGTCCTATCTGCTATATTTGCCATTGTTGATTCTTTTATTTTCTATTCTTTTGGCTTTTATAATCAGGCATTATCCTGGCTCTTCCATCTTTCTGACTGCTGCTTCTTTATCTTATTCGCCTCGTCTTTCACCTAAGTTTCTAATGCTCATTGGAGTACCTATCTACTTATATAGTTTAATTTTACAAACTTAAACATACAGGTCAAATCTCTCCCTAGACTTATATATTTCACAACCTACTGGGTACCACTTAAATGATTGTCTCATAGGAAACTTACCTGTAATATGTCAAAGAGCAAATTTGTCTTCCTCTACCAAATATCTCTCCTCATCTCATTTCCTAGCTCCACTGATAAAATTATAGCCAGGGAAGTTGGATAGAAGTTTGTAAGTAATTTACTTCTCCCCTTACCCACTATCCATATATAATTAATTACAGAATACTGCTGATTTTTAAATCCCAATCCAGTCTTTCTAATCCATCACTATAGTCATCACCTTGGTTCATGTTCTCATTATTTTTCATCTGACTGTTTTCTCTTTATTAAATTCTTAATTGGTCTCCTTTCTCCATTCTTATACCAATCAAATCCATCTTCATCCCAGCTGCTAGATGATCCTTCAGAAATGCAGATTGAAACATATGACATTCTCCGCTTAAAGCCTTTCAATTATTTTGTCTTATGACTTAGGAGACACATCCCAAGCTTCTTAATTCAGAGCAAAAGCTCTAAATTAGTCCTCGCCTACACCTCCAGTTACACCTCTATCTACCCACTGTCTTGCACTTTTTGCTTCAGCAAAGCCATGTTGCTTGCATTTTTGTCAGACGCTATTTAGTTTATCTGCCTTGTGTCTTGGTTCTTACTAGTGAGAAAACTCCCCTTTTCTATCCTTGACCTAGCTGATTCCTAAACTCACTTAGGTGTCACTTTCTTCCAGAAGCCTTTTATTGCAAACTATCTCCCGTTCCCCACAGGACAGACTAAGTATTCAGTAAATGTTTGTTGAATGAATTACTTCATATAGTTTTGTTGATCTAAGTGGTAGACAGTCTGAAAACATATCAACATAATATTAGAACTACTAATACTAATTTTCAGGTCAATGTGAAATTAGTATTTCTGTGTTGATTTATTTCATATGGGGCTATGAAAACAAGACTGAGCTTTTTCTCCTCTTGGAATAATTGCTTTCCAAACTTTTGATAATTAGTCCCTCTTTATAGCATCAGAAGTTAGTTTCATGTGCTATTATTTGAGTAAATAGAAAATATTTGTATAAAAGGTACAAATTAATTATATACATTTTTTTAAATTGGGAGGATCAGAGATTAAAGTGTTGCTAAAAGCTATAATTTATATTGCTTGTTCTTAAGTTTTGTTAGGCAAGTTAACAGCATTTTTAGTAGACTTAATCTTGACATGAAATTATAATGTGTCATTGTGATAGTAATATAAAGTCATGGAAATGCTGATAACTTCATTTATCCCAAATTATGTTGATAGGCTCAGCAGTTTATTTTCTTGTTATAGAAAACAATATTGTTGGGGTATGTGAGTTTTGATTTACCTTATTTAACAGTTGCTCTTTGCATTATACCATTAAAAGTATTAAGTCTCATAGACCAAAAAGTTTACAGGCTATGGTTCTTTTAAAAAGAAAAGCAAAAGTCTTTATAGATACTATGCCTACTTCAGCAAGGATAGTGATGCTAAAGATATTCTTAGTTATGTTTCTGCCATTTTAATTAGGTCAGTGATTTAAAAGAATCAAATCAGTGACTTTTAAAGATATTTTTTAAAGCTTTTGCTTTTTACCTATTTTTATTATGAAATATTTGATACAAAAAAGAATACATATATGTTTGTAAGTCATGGAGCATGTTATTAAAGCAATCATCCATGGCAAAGTGATTCTTGTTGGCGACAAAACTCCTTTAGTATCAATCCTAAATCCACAGAAGCAACACAGGGAGCCACTTAGATTTTTATTGGACTTACTAAAAAGCTCAAAGAAACATGGAGGTTTTCTATTTCTTCAATGATCTTTAATGTTCTTGTTGCCTAACATGAGTGAATGGTGTACTGGCAGAAGGAAATACATTTACTACAAATGATTCAATTAATTTTTTTTACATTTTTCTTTTGTTCTATTGTATAAAAAGCTTACTGTAGGATGAAATTGTCCTCAATATCACCAACTAGTTGCCCATCTGTCTATCGTGATCTTGTTCTTCTGAGTGAAAAGTTGGAGGGAAGTTTGGTTGTTGGCACAGAAGGGAGTATTCTCATTATCAATGGAATATTGGAGAAGGACCATAAGAAAAGGTTTCCCTGTGTCCCATGGTTGTCCCTCTAGCTAATACTGATTTATAACATAAAATAGGTAAAGCACTGACCTGCTTCAGAATGATACATGGAGTGGCAGATGGTGGGATTGTATTGGAACCAGATTGTTCATGCCCAATCTCACGCCCTTGTGCATTTCAGCTGCTATTTTTCATTTGTTATAAAAAATGCCATTATCTTGACCAGTAATGCAGTTTCTCAGATATTTTGAAATCCTTAAAGGCTTATTTTTCGGAGAGCCTGTGCTGGAACACCACTGGCTGCGCCTTGTGTGCATTGTATTAGGCTAATGTAGGGTGGAAATAGCAAATTGACTTTGATAACGGATTTTCAAGTGTGCTCTTTGTGGATGAAATGCTATTTCACTTATTATGATTTTTTCAGGCAGTAATTTATTTGTAAATGTCTTGACTGCACTTTAATGCCACTCTGTCTCTGGGGGTGAGTCTGTGTTACAAGCAGTTACAGAGATAACAAGGTTAAGAATACATCTTCACGTGGTATTTGTCTAGGACTTGAAACTTTTTTTGTTGTGACAGCTTGACAAGAACAAATGATTCGACAAGATTTAGCTGCATAAGGGTAGGGAGGCCAAAAATTAGCATATAGTTATATAGTTGCTCAAATACATTATATATATATATCTATATAGATATAGATATAGATATAGATATAGATATAGATATAGATATAGATATAGATATATTTGTTCTTTTTGTAAGGAAGTCAGAAGCTGACATCCAGGCATGGATAGATCATCTTTATATCTATTTATCTATTCTGCTAATGCTGATTTGAACTCTTGATGGTGGTCGGTGGTGCTGGGTGGGGAAGCCAGTGAAACAATATCACTGGCAAGTGACAGGGGATTTATACCCATGGAAAATGGCTTCTTTCTAAAAGATAAGCAAAGTGAGTCAAATGTATAGGACACTTGTTATAGGAGTTTTCACAGACTTCTTAGCTTGGTGAGAATTTGCGTTCCTCTGTATATTATAAGAAGGAAAGATATTCTAGACCAGGGCTCTGCAAACTCTTTGTACAGGGTCAGACAATAAATATTTCAGACTTTGAGAACTACACGTTCTCTGTTGTAACTACTCACTAATCTCTGCTAATGTGCAAAAACAGCCATAGACAGTGAACAAATGCTATATTCTGATAAAACTTTATTTAAAAATAAATAGGCAGTGGGCCAAATTTGTTGCACAGGTCATAGCAAGTCAGCTCCTCTTCTAGGTTAAGTAGAGGAGGACTTTCCTGACCCCTGCATTGCTGTCTTTTTTTGCTATCTTTTTTGATTGCTATCTTTTTAAATTAGCAGTGAGGGCACCTTAGGCCATGTAATCCAAGTTACTCTCTCCTAGGCCCCTTCTCCATAGCTTTAGTAAAGTTATAAATTTAACACTCGTGCCACTGTCATCCTCTACTATTGTTCCTTAAGGATATTTGAATTTAAGACATTTCTTGGAAAGCGTCAGAACAATCTTTTAGTGTTGACAATTAGATAACTAAAATCCTTTGGAAAGAAAGTTATTACTGTTTTGGGCTAAAGGTTTAAGGTGGAGGTCAATAGCATTTTCAAATATTAACCTTTAAGGGCTAAAGCTTTTATTTTCGAAGTAGGTCGACTGCTTATACTATCTCTCTCTTTGTCTTCTCCTTTTTTTTTTTTTTCTTTTAATTTCTTGCTTTCCTCCCTTCTCCCTTCTCCACTTGAGTGTATCATCCTGGGTTACTGGTTGCTGAGGTGCTGCGTCACCTTCTGTAATGTTGCTTGATCTTTGATTTCCTGTGAAGCACAATGAATCTTACATTAGACTATTCTGAGTCAGGTGGTGCACCATCTGTTCCCGGGCCTGGAAAACAGGAGTAACAGAGAGCAACAGCTACCCTAGTTTTCAGTAGAATATTCATATTCACACAGTCAGTGAGTGAGAGAGAAAGAGAGAGAGAAAGAGAGATTGGGGTTTTTGGGTAAAGTTTTATTTTATTTTTCTCACAATCATCAAATAAATTTGACATGAAATCTTTATTAAAATTGTTTGACACATTGGTCCACTCATAGAGTGGAATAGGTTTAAACCTATTTGCCTTTGTTCTGGGATAATGTTAGATTTAAGTGGTTAGGAATGGTTGTGTAATTGTACATAATAGCTGTGTTGCATGATGCTACCCAGAATACACAACAGCAGCTGGCAATCCTGGATATTGAAGCTGATAGCAGGTAGCATAGAACAAATTGAGAGAATAGAGGCAACTAGCAATCTTCTGGCTGTCAACTTGTGATAGTATTTAAAAGCCTGAACTAACCTTCTGTTAAGAAAATGAGAAAGCCATTTACCACACAGCTTGAAATCCCTGAGCTAAATAATTAACTATAGATAAAACTCTTTTAACTATACATTGCTCTGGTAGTAATGTACTCAAATTAAAAGGAAATCACTTTTATAACAAACCCATCAGCTTAAAGGAGCAGTATTTACTAAAGTTGCAAAGACATGTGTCAGTAATACATTAAAGGTCCACCCGCACTAAGGTCACAAATACCTTCAAATTCTGTAATGCCTTCCCTAAATAACGTACAGAGTACAAAAAAAAATAAAGGACATTTTTAGAAACAATTTAAAAGAGTTCATTGATCTTTCTGTACTTTTTGAGAACTGGCATTCAGTGGGTATCTAAAACACTGCCAAAAAATTTCTGCTAAAAGTGAGGAAGCTATACAAATACATGAGACAGAAAGCTACTCAGGTTAACTCTCTAAACTGCCCGCTGTCCTCAAAATCTCGGGAACCACTGTGGAGTAGAAAGTTCTATTATATTCAGTTGCTAGAGATTCTTCCTGCCAGTATTGACTCTGGCATATCTGGTATTACAGTTTAATACAAAACTCAAGAGCTTCAGTTTCTATTTGAAAGGGTATTGGCTACAGAGGTTTATCCAATTGCAGGTGATTGTGATAGGATGAACTCTGTTTCGGATATAGATAAATAGATGTCCGGCCAACAGAAACAGTTTTGAAGATTTTCTTGCCTTCAAGAAGATACATTTTGGGGCAAAATTTGTACTGTTTAAGGCAGTGGGAAAAGAAGATGTGATGTCATGCCAAGAAAAAGGGGTATTAGAGTGGTTAGTGCAGTACTGTTCCCTTTTTAAAACAATATATTTTTTAGTACACAGATCAGAGCCTTACAATATTTTTCTTCAGTTTTTCTTTTTGGTTCATAGCTAGAATTAATGTAGAGGCAGTCCCAGTCCAGAAAAAAAAATTCTAATAATGAGATCAGTTATGCTTCAGGAACCCCAAATGTAGTCTTGACACATTTATAATCACCTTTTAGAAACACAGAACAACTCACTGTTGCTATACAAAGCATGTTGTTTATTTTTCAGAAGTAAAAGTTTAGTATGGAATCTTTCAAAATCCACTCTGCTTGCATTAAGGATATTTTTAGACTTCCAAAATTCATGTCGCAATTTTACGTGATTTAAAAAAAAAACAACAACAACAACAAAAAAGCCCTGAGCACCTTCATTTCTACCTATTCACAAATATGCGATCCATCCAAGGGACTTCTGAACTGAGGGCCTTTGACTTCTCTCTATGTAGCCTTTATGTCAAAATCTATGTGGTTCTTGGACCAGGGAATTTTTCACGACATTAAAATAAAAATAGGCATTATAACCTTTGATCTGCACCCCGGCCTACACAGCTGCGTTTTTCATGAATCCAAGATCCACATTGCCAATTGGAGCAGCCTGTCAGACAGTGTCAAGCCATTTCAGGGAACACACTGCAGATTTCTCTTTCTCATTTCACTCCCATTTCCATTTACCTGATAGTAGTGGAATTCAAGGGCTTCAAAATATACACAAAACTTACCAAGGTTGTGTGTATACATTCAAAAACGAATAACTGAAGCAATTATCCAAGCAGATAAAACAGTAAAATCACTGTGACCTCAGAATTCATCCCTTGACACACCTCAATATTTATTTTTACTTTCCTTTTTGAATGTCTCTACTGCTTTTCCAAATTTCTTTTAATCTATGTTAGTGTTGCAATGATGAATTTACTATACAGTTCTAATTAGTGCCATGATCAGCATGTTGCCTAACTAGTAACTAACTAGCACACACTGCTTCTCAGTCCATCTCGTGAGTGAAGAATTTGCTTTGAGTACCATTGCATTACATTGTCCAATAGTGTCTGCATTAGTAGCAGATAACCAGACTTTTTTCTCTTGTGTAAATTATCATTAATTTTTTTATGTATTCTACCAGGACTTATTGCTATTAAATTTGACTTAATTAATTTGGATAATTCCACAATTAGAACAACTGGCCTAACCCTGCATAGTAAGTAGGACATGTCTCTATGTTTCTATCAGTAGCTCCGGCCCATCGATGCCTTCATCTCCCCTACATGTAACTCCATTTTTTATTTATTATCTCTTGGTCCAATTTGGAATCTATGGCCCACTATTTTAATAATTCACCAGTGACTTAAACTCTCTTGCACCTTCGCCTGTTCATTACATCCAGCTGAAAAGTCATCTCTGGTTGAGCTTAATTGATTGCTGTATCTTTGCCGGTACCTAGGTAGTACAGCACAGCTAAAGAAAATAATACAAAATAGCAGACTTATATAGTATTGTTATACCTCATTATACTCTTTATGGCATCTATCTATTGGTATGTCCTGTAGTTTAACATGGTAATTATCTCATGAATCCATTTATACTTATCCATGTGCACTATCACTATTCTAGTTCAAACCATCATCATTTCCTTCTAGAATCCTACAGTTATCACCTGACTGGTATTCCAAGATCTACTTTTGACCATCTCTGATTCTTTTGCTCTAAACATATTTTAAAAATGCATATCTGATTAAGTGCTTTCCTTGCTTATAACCCTTGAAAGCTGCCCATTGCTCTTGGGATTAAAACCGGTGTTTTTGACATGGCCTATACAGTTCAGCACAATCTATTGCCTGTCTGGCTTTCTGCATTATACTGGTGCCATCTTCTTGTGGTGACCACTAAACTCTTTCACTACTTTGACAATTTTTGGTCTTTTCTTTTTTAAGTTAAATGCTATATAATCTTCCAATCTCAAATTGGATATCATTCCAAAAGAAGTATGCCCCTCTGCAACCCACACTTTGCCTTGTAGCCCTCACCCAATGACTGATCAAGATTATAAAAAGTTTATCTCCTTGCTTCAGAGTGAGACCAATTCAGTGGTGCAGTTCATGCACCAGAGATCCCTGTTGGGTCAAGCTCAAGCTAGTCTCTAACTGAGACCACATTCTTGCTTAGCTTTCTATCCTGCCTCTCCTACCTTGCCTTCTCCAGTTTTCTTGAGAGAACTCCTTCAATAATCATTTGAGAATCCTGATCTTCAGCTTTGTTGCTAGGGAACTCATAATAAGACAGCAAACACTCTATATTTTTCCTTTATTATACTATTCAAGCCTTTATGTATGTGTGTATTTGATTATTGTTTGTCTTTGCCACTAGATCATAAACTCTTGAGGGTAGGGATCACATGTATTTTGCCCTCCATTGTATGCACAATACCCCATGGAGTACCAGGTTCATAGTCCAGTTGTTGAATGAATGTTAAATGAATCTAAGTTTCATTAGCTTGCTTCAGTGAGGGACCAGGCTGAACCTTAGGCTTCTGATCAATTCCAAGCCATGATGAATGCTCATTTCAAGAAGGAAATAGAATTAGAGGTCACATGTTTACTTTTCGATCTTCTGACTTCTGTACCCTGTCCACCTGCATGGGCATAATGAATCATGTGATTTTCTCCTATTTGGCTATTTCTTGCCTAACTATATTATTATATATGGCCAATGCCTCTGTCCTGGCTAAACTCAAACATTTGCCCATTCTCGTTGTCGATTCATGACCCAAACATGATCTCTAGACCTGGAAGTATATGGAATGTTTTATACCTCTAAAATTTGGAACATAGAGGTACTATAGATTACCAGAAACATGTTTATTTCTATGGAAGGTTTATCTTGCCTAGGTCATTTTTTTCCTTATATATATATATTTTTTATTCAAAAGACCATATTCAAAAGATCTGTATTTAATTCCAGTTCTAATATCTTTGCAGAAATATAACTTTCATTTTTGCCTTTAGAAATGGTTTTAAATGTAGACTGTTTCGGAAAGTCATGAGGGGCTTTTGGTAATCCTCATATTAGTTTTTCAGTTAGTAAATGATGTTTTTTCTTGAGTAAAAAAAAATGTTAATGTTATTCTTTCAAATTAAAATGAATTATGCATGTGAGTATATCTTTCTAGTAAGTCTTTTCATAAAAATACTAAATAATTACAACCCAGGATTATTCTCTCTGTAATATTGATTATAATAGTTTCTCAGATTTGACACTCAGCATTTGAAAAAAAATTATGTATCCCTTAAATAATATTCCTTAGATGTAGTTTAATTTTCTGTGTTTCTCTATATGTAAAAGTGAGAAACACTAAATTAGCCCTTTGTTAATATAAACAAATACCTTTCAGTAAGGACTTTTTCTGAAGTAATAAAGAACGAACTGTCACAGGAGAATTATATATTTTTTCTTCAGGGTAAATGAGAGTCCCTGTGCTACTATTTATAGTTCTCCTGGTAAAATTTATTTTAACAGTATAATTACTCACTAGGTTGAATTATTGGGCTTTGATTGAGGGAATAGTTATTAGACATCACAATCTGGTACATAGTATGAAAAATTTATATGAGAAAATGTTTATAAAAATTATATGAGAAATCTTCTCTTAAATATGTCTCCAAGGTTGGTTATGGTTTTGATTATATATTGAAAAGAGAACTAAAGTTTCCAAAGGACTAGGGAACTTAGCAATAAAATGAAATGAATTTTAGATTCAGAAGCATATGTGTTAAATTCACCCAATCCTTCTATCACTTAAGTCACTTTTTAAGACTAATTATTATATACATGGTTTGGGAAAGAAGATTTCATTTTTATTCACTGAAAAGAAGGAGAAACACACCTTGACCGAATCTGTTTTTTAGAGGCTCCTAATTGCAGCTATCTTATGTTATGGGTACCACTGTGTGATAATTGATCTTTACTCTGCCCTTCGTCACATTGTGATCAATTAGCAGCCAAAGGTGGAAGCTGTTGCTTTATTTTAGAAAAAAGGGTCTCATGAATTCCTGGATTTTAATTATTAAAAGGTGGTTAGAACTGGCATAAATTTCCACCTTTCTGGTATCATTCAGAGCAACTTTTGCAAATTTAAATTATATATTGTTAAAAGAAAAAAAAGTAAATGGAACTGTTAAGGAAAATTAATGATATTTGCTATCAAAAAGAAAACTAAAAGCTCCATTTGTTTCAGGTTTAACCTTGAACAATTCTTAACTAAAATGTGGTCGAGTAGTCATTAAGTGAATGAAAATCTTTAAGATATACTCAATAAGTGGTTGATGGTTTTAATGGGTATTTGTCTTATGCAAATTGAGGAATAATCAACAAAACTGATTTCTCCTATTGGGAGGAAAGTACAGTAAATATGTAGACATATAATTTTATATCTAAAAATCAGGCACAAAAAATGTCAGCTGTAAGTTTTAATTAACATTATATATAAGGAAGGAAGGAGAAGCTCTATCGTAGAGAAGGAAAAAAACTTCTTTAATACAGATTGTGCTACTTATATTGTTACATCTAGTACTTTATTAGGAAAATCTTTACTTCAATAATATGCTCATTTGTATTGGTAAATATATAAATGCTTCACTTCACCAGGAGCCAGTAAAATTATTGACTTGTCCTATCCATGTTTTGTAATTCAATGTGGAATTTTTCCACTTGGTGGTAAAATTTTTTTTGCACTGTTTTACTCCATCATTTCCTATTTTTTTTTTTTTGCATTAGTGTTTGTTATAAAATATCTTTATTTCATTATTTAAAAAATTACTGGTTGTAACAATAACAATTTTTGAACTATTAAACCTACAGTTTAGAGGCACAGTCATGAAAATTATAAAAATAATTTAAGCATATCTAAATTAGAAGAGTCCTAGAAATTTTATGAAAAAATAACTATTTTTTCAATAAAAATAGAATTAATTTTAAATTAGCACTGTTTTTACAAATAATTTTTCCTAATCGACTTTTTTCTCTAAGAAATCAAAACAGATTGTTCCTAAACAAAATGTACTACTTAACTATCTTTCTTGTTTACTGAATATCCTATTTTATATTCCAAAAGGATTTTTTTCATTGCCATAAACATAAAGATTATTTTTATTTCAAATAGAACATTATAGGAAATGAATTAACATTATGAGAAATCTATAAAATGATCCAACATTTCAAAGTCAGTTTCTCAATGCTGAAAAGAAAAAAATTATGAAAAAGAAGCATCTGTTCTCAAATACATAAATACATCTGGAAGAATTTTCAGAACTATTATATAACATGCATATCAATGTTCTCTGATATGAATTTCCCAAGGCATCATTTTCATGAAACATCACTTATGGCTAATTCCTCCCTTCTAGCCCTCTTGGGAATATCTAAAATATAAGAAACATGTGCCATAAGGTATCTAAATAAAAAATTTCCCTTGTTTTCTTTCTTCTATGGCATTTCTTGGACTCTTGCTTTTCCCCATGGTGTATTATTTATTACAACTGAAACACAATGACTTGTTGTTGGGTGACTTCAGGTACAAAGAAAGAGCTGTCTTTTGTACTTCTTAAAACACTTGAATTTTAGACAGTTTGAATTAACATCTCAGGGGTGGAAAAATATGACTGAAATATATAATGTTCCAGTTTATTGTGATACTATCAAATGTATTAGATAAATAATGAACAGTCCATTGCTTCTTGATTTATACATGGAGCTTTTTTGTTCTAGTGTAACAAATTATCGAAAATTAAAAAATGATCATTTAGCAATTATATTTACTTTGGGTTATAAATTTGTTTTTACATTGATCCGTCAAATAAACTATATAGCTTACAGTATTCAGTTGATCAACAGATGCTTATTGATCACCGTGTATGTACTATGTGATTAGAGAGACATAAAAGAAAGGAACAGGTTACCTGATCACTGGTTACTTGCAATCCTGATCAGGAGACAAAACTAGCATAGATGAAGAAGAAACAGAACAATAATTTGCTAATGGGGGGAAATATATTCTAATTTCATCAGAACAAGCTTTAAACAAGAGGGAAATTTGAGTCAGCCTCTATGAGGAGATTGCATTTCTGTAGGTGGACAGGATAGAAGCATTCCAAGTGGGAGAGGGCAGGAGTATGGAGTTAAAAAGAATTGTCCATAAAGGTAGAATAAGCAGTAGGACAAACTAACAGTCACCCTGGGTACCTATCCATAAGTGGAGCTGAAAAAACATAGATGAGGAAAAACACCATTGAACTAATAACATATTAGAGAAAATTATGCTTTCTAGAATTTCTTTTGGAGAAATTCAATATTCTGTGTTCTTAGAAGAATATTTGATAATAAATATGTCACTATAGATGATCATGAAATTTCATTCTGTGGGATATAGATTTGGTAAGTGTCAGGGCTTCAGTGTTAGAGGTGGTCCCGTAAGTTTGAGACAGAGCTAAGTTGCTTGGGACAATAGAGGAGAGCTCTTTTCCTACCTTCTCTCAAACTGCATTCAGCTTATGCTCAAAATGAAAGTCAAATTTTATTATTTTAAAAAGTTAGTAAACTACTACCATGATCAGGGGAACCACATTGTTCCTGTCCTAGTTTTGCTTTTTATGCTATTCTGGATGGAAGTAGAAGGCCCCCATTGCAGAAGACCAAAACGAGTAAGGGAAAATGAGTGTATACAGTAGAAGAGCTTAAAAGCCAGGCAGAATGAATTGTTATGTTGTAATAAGTGATGATAGGAGGCACTTAAGAAAAACAGTAGAATGGTGATTTGAAAAGAACTTGGGGAGAGGGATTGTCGAGAGAATAGTTGTCACGAGAATGGGTTTAAACTACGTAAATGATTTAGGTGTAAGGTGATAAATACTTTGATAATAATAATGACTACCAGAATGAAATGCAAGTGGTAAATGTAAAAAAGAAATAAGTGCAAAAATAATAGAGCTTAGAGGCGGCTTGTTTATAAACAGAATAAAGAACTAAAATTGTTTTTCCTGGTTTTTGGTTAAGAAGATTCACAGAATTGAAATGATTGGAAAAAAAATTTAGTTTGGTGAGAAGATAATGTCAGACTTTAAGTATATGGAATTTAAGATTGAGAAAGTGATTTCATGTGCCATCTTTTTTGGTCTAGTGTCAGTTAATTTGTGGTAATACTTCCACAGTTTAAAAATTATACAATTTAAGGAAAGTGACATTTACAGGATAAAAAATTAGTTTTAGATAATTCTCACATTAAGTTGAACATGAAGTAATAGCTTTAGAATTACATTGTTTTCATTTTTAATTTCTATCTTGATGAAAACTGATGAACTTTACATTGTTACAGAAAGAGTTAAAATCATGACATGTATTGACTTATTAATTATCTTTCTATCACATTTCTGGCAAATTCCTTCCTCGGATATTTTACTTTACTTCAGGGTTTCAGGGCACTCATTCTCTCAGATGACATACTTGTGAAATAAGCAAGAATCGACATGGTTCAGAAAAATAGGCAAGAATCGACATGGTTCAGAAAAATAGCTGGATTTTTTCTAACTTCTGTCTTAAATCTCAACAAAAGTCACACCAGATGATCTTTTTAAAGAAAACACCCAATCTGTAGTCTCTAATGAAGAGTATTGTATTAGTTTTTAGTGGAGAAACAAAGCATAACATTTGAAGTAAAGTCATTCGTCAGAGAATAACTATAAAAAACAATAGCAAAACTTTAAAAACTATTTGGAGTAATTTGATCAATTTTTTTATTTTACAATTTTAGATGTACTTTTCCAGTGACAAAAGCAATATCTGCTCTTTGCCATTAGTCAAATGATGGGGATCAGGATATACTACCCCCAAACATGACACCTTGGCATGTTGTATATTTTAAGCTGAAGGAGTTTGAAAAAAGTGGTAGAAGTCATAAAACTCTCCTATAAATAGTGCCCTCCCTAAACCCAGAAGAAAGGAACACCTTTATTTATCTCTAAAGACAAAGGGTTGCCAAGAAGACTCCGAACAGACAGGCCTGGTTGTTTCATCAGTTTACTATACTTATGTCATACCCCTTAGCGTATCATATTTCTACATCACTTGCCACTCTTCATCAAACTTAGGATAAATATACCCAGGTCTCACTGTTTCTTTGGATCTTTATTTACTTATGAAGACTCCATGTCATATAAAACTAATATTAAATAAATTGTTATGCTTTTCTCCTGTTAATCTGTCTTTGTCAGTTTAATTTTCAGACCCAGTCAGAGAACCTAAGAGATTCAAGGAAAACTTTTTCCTCTACTCCATGAAGGATGTATTAGAATGAAAGACCAAGAAATTCTCCTTTCCTCAATTCTATTTGCTACCACCCCCTGACATACTTCAGGAAACCAATGATACTGTCGTGTGAGTTAGTCTTTCCATATTTTGATTTAAGCTCATATAAACTTTCACAAACAAATATTAAAATATATTTGTTTTCTCATTTTTATTTTTTTAATGTAATCATTTGGAGAAAATTATACTGCAAACTTTTTCTACTTAATCAAATCCAAATACAGTTATTTATCAATTCATATGAATCCAAATAATTTTTTAAATTAGTAAAATAAACCAAAATGTATCACCCCAAATTAAGCCACTTTGGCATATTGGTTACTTTGAATTAAAGACTCTTATGAGAGTATCATCCTTTTCTTCCCGAAAACAGAAGATAAAACTCCTATGTGAAAAGTACCCTCCTGTATCAGGAGGAAGAAAGATGTTTTTATTACCAAAGATGGGGAATGTGAGACTGAGAGATCTGATAATCCAACCTTGTTAAACTGTATTTTTTCTTTCTCGTTACTTCCTCCGAATTTACTACCTTTAGTTCAAACTCCTTTGACTGGTCAATTCTTTGCAAATCGTGCGTGCGTGCGTGCGTGTGTGTGTGTGTGTTTTACCTAAAAGATATAGAATTCCCTTCTCTGATCTTATCTTTGGGTCTACATTCTTTTGTGAAGGCTCCCATATACATATAAAAATTTAATAAAATTTGTATGCTTTTCTCCTGTTAGTCTGTCTTATGTCAGTTTAATTTTTAGGGCTAACTAGAGACCCATAGAAGGTAGAGAAGAATTTTTCCTCCCCTACAATAGCTTTCTGATATTTTATAAAATGAATGTACAGAATGTGATCAACTGTTCACTGTTTGATGACAGTCCTATTTGTGTGTCTATTTTTTTCAACTGGTCAGGAAAATGAAATAAATGAAAATATACTGTAAATACATAACATTCCTATAAGTACAACTAAAATTACTTATAAACTTGTGCAATTTATAATCTTACCTACAAAATATGAGTGCTTGTTTCTACACACAGCCTATTGAGTGTTTTCTTCCTGTCTTTGCAAATTTGATGTGCACAAAATGGTATACACTGCATTTCCTTGATGACTAGCTACAATAAACATCTTTTCATATTATTGGCCATTCGACATTCCTCTTTTGTGAAATGCCTCCTCGTGTCCTGTATTTATTTTTCTGTTGCGTAGTTTGTCTTTTCCTCATCTTATAAATATTAATTTTTTGTTTTCACATGTGTTGCAATAATTTTTTCCCAGTCTTTCTTTTGTCTTCTGACTTTGATAATTGTATCTTAAATACAATTTTTTTAAAAAGTCATCAAATATATACATTTTTTTCTCTTTTACTTTTGAGTTTCTGTCCTGGTAAAAGTTTACCACTGAAAATGGTTACAGAAATATTTTTCTAAATATTCTTTATTTTTAAATTATCTTTTTTTTGAGCACTTACAACTTTATTTCATCAAGAATATTATTATCTGCATTAACAGAACATATTTATTTCAGGAAATTTTTGTCCAAGATAATGACATTGGACATAATTACATCGTATGTTTCAGGAACTTTCAGAAATTTCATTTATTCAAAGAAAAGACTACTCAACTTACTCTCATCAGAATAAACAGCCTACTTCTCAGAAAAATTTGTCCATTTGGGCTTTACTCTTTAAGACTTGCTTCATAATCTTTATTTTGCTATGTCCATCATTCATAAACTATTACATCATCGACTTTATTCCATCCCAATCAATACCCTTTGTGGAAAGAATTACCTTAAATCAGATTCCCTAAACTTTGTAAATATCCCTCAGATTTTTTTCCCACTGAGATTCTACTAAGAGTCTATGGAGGTTGTGGTCTTCCTTAATACAGAACAATTAACTTGATTTTGCTTGATAAACAGATTATTTTCATGTTCTTGTCAGTAAGTTGGTAGTCACCAGTAAATATTGTAATTTTCCTTTCTCTTTTTATTTTTTAACTGCCCAGTGAAATTATAAAGAACAACTATTGAGTTTTTCAAATTTATTCAACTTCAGTGCAAGTCTCTCTTATCAAGTTTAAAATTTTTCAGAAAAAACTTTTGGATTTTTATTTCCAAAACCAGTCATATAATCAGAAAACAAAAATTTTGGGTTCTCTCAATTTCATATATTTATGCTACTTTTAAAAATGTTGTTTCCCCTTTATTTATTAAAAGCAACTTGAATGAATAGGTGATAGTGGTCATTTCATGTATTTCTGATTTTCTTTGGACTGTCTAATAAATATTTGATATTAATTTTTATAAGTATTTTTTTGCATTTTACTTTTTCCTCCAGTCCTGTTTTGCTTAGAAGTTTGTTAGAAATGGTTGATGAATTTTAGCAAATGTGTTTTGGCATCTACTAATATAATCTTATAAGTTTTCTTTTTTCTAATAATCTTAAACATGTTCCAATGTTGAATAATCTTTGCTTTACTAGAATTATAGTGATGTGTTTGATTTACTTTTTAAATATTTTTAATAGTTATATATATTGAACTTGCAAATATTTGACTACTTTTGACCTAAAAATGCCAATTTTATGTGTTTCAATGTAAATAGCAAGTGTACAGTATGCATTAGGTATAATTAGCCCCTTTCCCTCACTTTGACCTTCAGTTGTCCGATACCTGATGATATAACCACTCTACTTTTTTGTTGTTTGTAATTCTATGACTTCCTCATTCCTTTGTTTTCAATTTTTTTTATATATTTTGTTTGACATGTATCACTTACAAATGACATGTCGTTGGAGTTCCTTACTTTGTTCAATTTGATAGAATTTACCTTTGTATAAATTCATTTATATGTATCTTGCTTAATATTTTCAAATATTTTCATCATATTTTAATTATCGAGTACATTTTGCATTTTATTTGCCCAGTTCTAATTGTTTTTCTTCTGCTGACTTGATTAAGGTTTTCTCTTCCTCTTTTGCTCCCTACTTTAAAATGGAAATTCCATTGCTTTCCCATTGTAACCATCTGTGTAAAATATATTTACCATCAGAGCAATGTTAAATAATTATTAAACCTGCAAAGAACATTTCACAGGACCGATTTTCCAAAATCTCTACTGAAGATGTTTGCAATGCATTTACTTCTCCAGCTCCTGAGTTTTAGTAGTTTGTAATTTTTATTAATAAATTTATAATTCTGTGTCCTTAGAATCATAACTTAATACTTTTATTATAATTCCTAGTCATATAAGTTTGAGTATATATACATATACATATATATAAATATATATAAAACCACTGTTACTGAATTTTCTTTACCCATATTGGTTGATTGTGTTCTCAATAAATTGTCATTTGGTAGGGGCGAGCCTAGTATTTGCCTCAAAGAGTATATATACGTATATATAGACAACTATAGAAGGTATATACATTATTTCCTGCATATTGGAAAATGTCATTTTTTAAATTTTTTTGGTTTCATAATAGCTGCACATGACATACTAGGTAAAGGAACTGTTGTAAATAGTGGTGGAGAGGTATTGGGGGAGGGTAAATGTTCTCTAGTTATATGATTAGGTGTCATTTTTAGTGAGCCTGTGTCCCTCAGCTGTGGACTTCACCGGTATTACTCAGTTATTTTCTTTCTCCTTAAGTGGGAGAAATTGCTAGAGTGGGCTGCAGGTGGGTGTTTTCCTTCTCTCACCTGGAAGGCTAAAGGGAGCTGGTGCTGGATATTCCCTCCCCCAGGTTAGGTAGGCTCTGATTATACCTGGGTTGGTTTGGCTCTGGGTAACTAGTTTCCCCTGAGCATAGGCCTTGTTAAGAACAGCGTGTTCTGGCCTATTTAAAACTGGTTTCTTTCCTCCTCCCTTCTTGTGACAGACATGACAAGAGAGTTTTCTTGGCTCTCTGCTGCGGAAAACTGGTCAGCTCCTTAAGGTAAATTTCACAACATTCTAGGGCTCCCTGTGAATGTGTCCCCCTAGAATTTTTACTTGTCAGACTTGTCTGCACTGAGCCTCCAGCAATTTGTCCATTACAGCTCAGTCTTCTCTTCACCCACTGGTTCTCTGGTGGTTTCCACTGGTGAGTCTGCTCCAGGAAGCCGTGATGCCTGTATTTGCCTCTCTGTATCTCCAGTCTTGGAGGGAAGCAGTTTGCCCTGTGACCTCCCCTCCCTTACACATCCAAGAAGGGATGTTGATTTTTCAGTCTGTTTAGATTTTTACTTATTTTTAGGTGGAGTGGCATCTTCCAAGCTCTTTATTTATGGAATAGGAAACTGGAAGTTCTTTTCCTTTTAGATGAGAATTATATTTTTGCTACTAGAATTTTGAAATCACACTTCTTAGATTATAAATGTATATTTTTTGCTGCCTGGAGTTGAAGGTTAGTAATCTGTTTCTAGTTTGACTCTTTGTCTTAGTCTATTCTGTCTGAAAGCTTGTAAAATTTTGTTTTTATCCTTAGTTATTTCATCAGTTGTATCTAGCTGTGTCTTTTTTATTTATCATAACTGAGACTTGGTGATTTTCTCCCTAATTAAAAACTTAACTTACTATTCAGTTAAGCTGAGGTCTTTTATATATTCCTTGAATTAACTAACATATTTTAAGCATATAGAAATATAGAAAAAATTATAAACATTTGTGAACACATTACTGAAATCATAATTTTCTCTTATTTTCTTTCCCTTACTCCTTTTTTTTTTTTTTGGTTTGTTTTACATATAAAACATTAGAAATTCAATAGTAAATCTCTGAATCCACTAAGTTCTCTGGTCATATTTTCTTCTATTACAGAGGTAATCATAATCTTCAATTTATTTCTATGCAGAATTTGTCTTTATATAAATTCATAAACATAGCATTCATTTATGGTTTATAAAATTATGTACATAGTATCTTAGTTCATTTATAATCTGTGTACTTGCATTTTCTAATACATTATTAGGTTTTTGAAATTTATCCATATTGATTCATGTGTTTTTATTTAATTCATTTTAATTCAATTACATGAAGAAACAATTTTAAAAATGGGTTTCCATTATTTTTTCTGTAATTCTGAAACGCATATTTCTGTACATGTCTTGTATCCATGTCCTAGAGTTTTCCTTAGGCGAGTGTTTCTGTATATATATTCTATATGTTTTCTATTGGGTAATTTAACTTTTTCTTATAGTCAGTATCTTTACGGTGTCTACACTGGGGGTTTGTAATTTTTTGTTGCCTGCCCATAGGTATAAGTAACCTGAGCACAGCACACAGACAGATTTGAAGACTTCATTTGCGGCAATCCGGAAGAACCTCTTGCAGGTAGCTCAGGTAGAATAAAACCTCAGCACTCTACTGGGGAGTAGGAAGACACTCCTTTTGACCAATGGGCCACAGATGACTCAATTTGTTATACCTTCTACTAAGTTTCTTTTAATAGATAATCAGATCACCCTCAAATGAATGCAATGAGTAGATATCCCCTCCCCTTCCCCTAAAAGTCTATCAGTGTCTGCCACCAAACCTCTCAGTAGCCTTAACCCTAATCTCTTGATACATGGTTTCTCTCCCAGACATTGCCAATGACGAAATACCTAACTGTGCTTTTACCATCCAGGTTCATTGATTTGTTAATCCTCTTTAACAAGGAGTTTGAGGGGAGGAAAAGCGGGGCAGGAAAGTAAGTTCAGGCAACCATTTTCCCAGAATCTTCTTTCTATTCCAGATACTGATTTTTAACTTCTTAAGGAATAAATATGTATTAAAGATGCTTCGAAATATATTATCTCATTATCTTCAAGCTCATTATTTTTCTTCCTCTGACTTCTTAGCTTTTTCAATTTGCAGTAATGAGATGGAAATTAATCCCAAACTAGCCATTTTTGTTTTTTTCTTATTTTCCCCCCGTTAGATGGCTTGAATTTTAATAAGGTGGCCACACTTGACACAATGGTGCTTCTAATTCACCCGTGGAATCCTGTTATCTCTAGTGATATTTTATTCCATTGCCCTGGAGATTCAAAATGAGGCACTATAGGGAGATGTTTCTTAAAATGACAAACAAGTGTAGGACAGATTGGACTCTAGTTCAGTGCCTCTCCAGTTTTTTTGTGCATGAGACTCACTAGAAGAGTTGTTTAAAATATGCAGATTTGTGGATATTGCTATCAGAAACTCTGATTTTTCTGGTTTAAGAAATTTACAATTTTTAATGAACATCCCAAGAGGTGTAATGTAGGTGCTCTACAGACTAAAGTTTGAGAATCACTGTTTTAGGGGGTAGCAATGAGCATTATTTAAGGAATACAAAAGGATATCCTAAAAGGAAAATATCTGAGTAATGCAAAACTTAGGACGTGTAGATGCAAAAATTCTTCATTCAGTTTTGTATATAGGCACTTGAACTTCAGAGTCAATGTACATATGTATAAAATACATTTTGAAGCTATTTACATTAGCATAAAAATAGCTTTCTACTTCTCCTATAAGAATGTCACGTACCTTCAGTTCCCTGCACTTATTCATTGGTTGTCTTGCAATTGCCTTTGAATTGCTCTGTGATAACAGAATGAGGTAGTGCAGTGCCGAAGACATTTCTTAGGTCTATCATTTCCTGCCCAGACCGGAAATGTTGATTCTTTTTGCAAAACTCGACTCCCTTAAGAGTTCTCAAGGGGAATCAGGGGATGCCTGCTGGTGTAAGTTTGGCAAACACTATATTCTGTCCCTACAGGTTCACAATGCATACCAGCATATTCAAAGCTCTGAGAAGCCCTTTAACAGACTATGATCCTAGGTGTCACTGTTAATACTGAACATCATACTTTGGTTCTAACCTATTAATCTAAAAAATTTTAAAACTTTTCTTAACGAGTCTTTCAATTAATTAAAATGAGATTTGGTGATGGTAAAAAGAGTGTAAAATCTATGGGCTCTGCTTTTACCTTACTTTTCTTTGTCCCTCAGTGTTCAGTTTTGTATTTAGTACATAATGATAAAGTAAAAACCTTTTTCTCAATCACCATTTGTTGAATGAATGAATACATTACATTTGTGTGGTAGATCTACCACTACATGGTAGAGACTGTGGAATCCATTGGTGGTAGAAAGAAAGCAGCACTTAACTATGACAGAATCATCCAGTGTTTGCTTGAGTACTTCTGTGGATGGGAGTTCTGATATTTCAAAAATGTCTTTTTCCACTAAAGAGCATAATCTTCATATTACAATACAATGAAAAATTCATGCAAAAATAGTTCTATGGTTATTTATCATTAATATTGTTTACTACTGGGAAACCACTAACCTGCTTTAGAAGATAGAAATCTTGCAAATATCAAAGAGTAGGGTAATTCTGAACTGTAGAATTGATGTGTGAGCATGACATCACCCCCAAGTCAAGTTCTCAAATAGATTAATAAACAGTCACTTTGTGAATCCTTAGACAAGAATGCAGTGATCATAGGATAATTTTTTTAGGATCTAATGCCAAACCAGAGTCATTTCCCTTTTTAGGCAATGTTTATTGGACTAGAAAATCTGGGGAATGCTCTGCTATAGACACATTATAGCTTGATTTCGGAAAGACGTCATTTGACAGTTTCTCATATTTATAAAGACAGGATAAAAGCATAATTATGGAAAGAATGGAACTTGTTAGCAATTTTGCAGAGACATCAATCAGAGCATTGGAATACAAAGTTTCTAAAATATTTCATTTCTAATCACCTCATGGTTGTTTACTATTTCATTTAAACCTCAAACAATTTCCTCCATCTCGGCTTCCTCTTTTTCCATCTCCCCCCTCATTTCCTCCTCCAGCTCCTCCTAATTCTCCTAGTTACACACCCATGTAATCCTGTTAAGAATTACCTCCCTTTGGATCTTGCCAAACTACCTCACATTTGTTAAATATGGAATGGGAAGATTTAGATTCACTCTTTGATAAATTGGAAATTAGAGCCTTTCAAAGGCATTATAAGACAAGTTCTATAATTTGGGGGGGAAAAAGAATTTAACAGTTCATTTAATTGCTGTTAAATTAGCCAAAAAAAAAAAAATAAGTTAAACACTTCTTGGGGGTTATTTATGATAGCTGATCATTAAATAATTTGAGCTAGAGTAAATATATAAAAATGTATTAAATATTAATTTTCACACAAATGTTTGCACATAGAATTCTATTCCCTTGTTCTCTATGAGCAGCCTTAATTACACATATGTGAGTTGTAGTTGAAGAAAGCTTAATCTACCAGAAAGTTGGAGATCGTGTGGGAGTTCTATTCTTATACTATTTACTAATGTGTCTGAATTGAACTTCCATTTTTAATCATTCATGTTTTTTAATGTAAACTTTAAAAAATATTTAATTCTTTTAAGATACTTTGTATTATCCTTTAAAAAAGATAGCTAACAATCACTCACTAAAATCAAAATGTACGCTGAATTCATTATTGCCTTTTTCTGTCACTTCTGAGAAAGCCGAATGCTTTCTGTCATAAGCATTTGGCCTTGACCTATGATATCCTAAACAGAACTAGGTAGCTCCGTGTGTAGTTGTATTAATGTATTTGTTCCCACCACACTCCAGCTTTTCTTTGGTCTCCAATAGTTCTTGCATACTTTGAGGCAGCATAGCACACTGGTTAGAGCTCACACTGGTCCAACAGATCTGAAGTTATGCCTCAACTATTTTGCTTTCTATTTATTTGATTTGAGGCAAGGAAGTTACTCTTTATTTCTCAGTTTGTTTTTCATCTGTAAGTACTTAGCACAACACCCAGAATCTACTTTGCACTCTACCTACACTTCTGGACTGAAGTGCTTATTCTCCAGCTGGTGAAGGTGTTGGAACTGATGACTCACATAGCTGAGACCCTTCTGGAGATTACCCTCTTCCCTCACCTAAAGCCTCAACCCTTCCTAGGAGCAGCCCACATCTAGTGGTTGGTTACTGAGAAAGTATAAGCATCTGGCCTCATTTGTTCCAATTTGTACAACTCTGCAAGGCCATTTTAGTTTCAGAGCTCCCTGGGGGAATGGCTGATACCCTTCTTGTGGCTGGACCACAGCCCAACCCTGCCTCTGCCCAATCTCACTTCTTCCGTTACAGATGCCAGTCCTGAGGCATGCTTTCCAATAAACTTTCTGCATTCCAATCTCTACCTCAGCCTACTTACTGGGGGACCTGTTCTGGGACAGTACATACCTCATAGTGAGGCTTAAATGAGATAATTTCTTAATCTTGAGTATTAATATACTCACTTTAATAAAGCTGAACTGAACCATACTTTAAGTCCAAATACATTTACACCTTCACCATTAGTCCTTTCAATCAGACTGGCAAGGTTTGAAATCTGCCTCTACCACTTACTGCCTATGTAACAAGTTGCTTAACTTTCCTGTGTCTCAAGTTTTTTTCATTTGGAAATGAGTAGATGGTCTCACATCATGAGGTAATTTTGTGGATTAAATAAGAATACATGTAAAAGGCTGATAATAGTGCCTGGATCATAGTAATTTCAATGAATGTTGTTATGATTATAACTCATATGATCATTATTCTCCACTTAACCCCAAATGACGTGATAAGATGTCTCTCTCAAAGCACTGGCTTCAAGACACCTCGAGTTTGAGGCCAATATCGACAGCAGAAACTACAGGAGAGAGGTTATTCCTGATTCCAAAAAATAAAATTCCACAAGAACAGGTGTTACAAAGCAGGAAAAAACTGAGAAATTGAGAAAAAGAGAATGAGTTATTGAGACATTTCTTAATATACAAACTTCTAAGATTTTTCTTAAAAACCATTTAATTGCTAATTTTAAGCAATATAACCTTATTCCTGTGATAATCTTGGCCCAGTCAGACAAGGTTGGTCTGAATGGATTGTGAGACAAAAGACAGAACAGTACCTTGGGGAGGATAAAAAAAAAATAGAACTAGAAGATATGGGTTCTCATGTTGACTCTCAGGCATGTGTCTTTGGTATCTATCTCTATACCATTGCATTACATATTATGTTATAATATATACATTAATACATAATGCATATGACCTATATATCATATAATATATAAATAAATATTTTAAATAAACTATTTGGAATAATTTTTGGCTTACAGAAAAGTTACAGAAAACAGTTTCCTTTGCCTTGCTTTTTTAACGTTAATATAATGTGGTAAATTTGTCAAATATAAGAAATTAATTTTGGCACAATACTACTAACTAGAGCTTTATTCATATTTCATCAATTTTCCCACTAATGTCCTCTTTCTGTTCCAAGAGCCAGTCAAGCATACAACAATGTATTTAGTCATCTTGTTTTCTTATTCTCCTCAGGTCTGGGCAGCTTCTCAGTCTCTCCTTATTTTTCATGCTCTTGAATGTTTTGAAGAGTACTCTAAGTATTTTCTAGAATATTCCTCCATTTCAGTTTCTCTGATGTCTTCTCATAATTAGCTTGCGGTGATGAGTGTTTGTGTAGGATATCACAGGACAGGATACCCTCCTCACTGCATCGTATCAGGGCACATGCCATCAATGGTGTTGTGAAACTTGTCACTTAGTTATGGTGGTATATAAGTTTTCTATTTCTGCTCTAACAAATTAGCACAAACTTATCTTCTGATGGTGCTACAGGTTAGAAATACAACACAGATATAACTGGGCTAAATCAAGGTGCTGGCTGCATTCCTTTCTGGAGGCTTTAGGAGAAAATCTGTTTCCTTTTCTAGTTTCTAGGGGCTGCTGCACTCCTTGGCTTGTCTTCCTCCGTCTTCAAAGCCAGAATCTCTGCATCTTTGAATCTGCCTCTGACTCACATCTGCTGCATCCTCTTTCCTCTTTTAAGAATATTTGCGATTACATTGGGCTCACTTTAATTAATCCAGAATAATTTACATATTTTAAGGTCAATTGATTAGCAACCTTCATTTTATCTGTAACTTAATTCTCTTTTACTACAAGTTCTAATAAGATGTGGATATCTTCTTTTGAGGGGTGGGGGCGATATTAGTTTGACTACAGATAGTATCTGTAAGGTTGTTCTACTACAGAGATACTATTTTTCTCATATATTTTTGATTCTCAGTTTTATCTGTGGAAAGGAGATGATAATTTTTGACTTGTCAAACTGCTCAGGGGATTAAGTAACCAAATGTAGTACAAGTGGCAGCTGGTCTCCAAAATGGTAGCTGAAGCTGAATCTAAAGAATTTTCTACAACTTCTTTCTCCAAGGCAGGAATGTTATTCTTTTTACTTGTGAGATAAGCTTTCTTAATTTTGCATCCATTTTTATTAAGTATGAAATGTGTGAAGTCTCCATTGGTACCAGGGAAGAGCCTACTGTCCAAAATGCATCTAAAATATAGCAAGTTCTTTATTAACAATTCTGATGTAGCCAAAGGGCTTAAATGTAGGACTCTTAAAAATTTGCTCCACTTTTATCTGGGATGGTTTCTGGCAAGCTTATTAAAAATGCTATTTTGAATTGATCTATGTGATAACTCGTTTGTAATTAGTGATTGTTCATGTGCATATTTATTTATCTTGCATAGGGAAGTGGGTGCAATAAACTAATAAAGATTACTTGATAAAGATGTACCCCTTGGGTAAACCAGATGTGGAATTTACCATGAGACAGGAGATTCCTTATCAAAGAACAAGGGACTTTTGTTTATATGTGAATTTACTATATACTAAATAGTTAATTTCTGAACATATTTAATTTGAGAGTTCACTTCTTGCTGCAGAGTGGGAGAAAGAGAAAAATACAATGCACTCATTAGTCCTGATCTTGTAAGCAAACACCGTTGACTTGCTCTTGGTTTGCAAAATGAATAAAGCTCATTTACAATACTCAAACTGTACTTTAGTGGGTGGGTAATCCAATATAAAGATAGCTTAGTATTGGTACTAAAGTTCCTATTTCTATTAGGTTACACTAAAAAAAAAAAAAATCCTGAATATTAAAAGCTATGTATATGGCATATAAGAGCTAAGGACTGAATTAAAATAAAAGGGGAAAGGGGAATGGATTTTTGTTTATCTTAATAGACAAACAGTGGTAATGAGACTTAGAGTTTTGTTAAAAATGGAACATCAGTCCTGCTATTTTATTACTTTAGGTTGACTCTCTTCTCCAAAAAGGAGACATGTATAGAATAGGACCCACTTGTAGGTGACAAGGATTGTTGTTTAATACATATTTGTTGATTAAATTTTAAAAATTATCGAACTACCAATACCAAATTATTGGCTCATAGAGTGCGACCTCTTGAGGGTTTCAGAAACCATTTTCCTCCATATTATGTCTCAGGATGTTGTAGGAGGCAAAACTCTGAGTTAGGTAGGTAAAGAAGGAAGTTTGGATTCCTTCTCTCTCACCCCTACATATTTGAACTTGAACAAACCATCTTCTCTGGGTCTTGGTTTAATAATACTTAATGCAGTTTGACAAAATCAATGATATTCACATCTTTATAAAAACTTATTTTCAGGTTGGGCCTTTTTTGAAATGAAAACTTTCCTGAAATGAAAGCCCTATATTTAACACATGTGGTCCAGCAGAAGCAGAGCAGAATGTGGCCTTTCTTTCAAGACAGGCTTTGAAGCTGTGTCTAAAAACCAGGGCATCCACAAAACAGTTTTTAAACCACTGATATTAAATTCTACCAACAGCACTTTCAGCTACAGAATTTGATCTCTTGTCACCAAGGCCAGTAGTTCTCAACCATGGGGTTGTGACACAGCTATGTAGTTGTGTTACTGGTATTATTGTTCAGCAAAAGAAAATCTGGCTGCTGAATCAAATTTAAAAAAAAATCAGTGGATTAATGCAATGCCTCAGTTCTCTTGCTGCTTATCCAGCCATCCCAAAACACAGTGGCTGACAATAGACATTCGTTATTTCTTATTTTGTGGGTCAGCTAGGCAGATAATCTAGTATGGAGCAGAATAGCTGATTTTTACAGTGAGCTGGGTGCCAAGGTCACAAACAGGGTTATCTATAGGACCAGGCAAAAGTCCAACCATTAAGAACATCACTGGTAGACAATTGTTGTTGATCAATTCTCTATTATAATGTAGATGTTCAGGGTTTTCCTAGCAGTTTATCTCCTTTTTATTACTTTTCTAGCATCTGCTCTTCTGTTTATCTATCTCCTTTCATCCTCCTCTTATATTTTAAGGAACTTGGCCTAGCACTCCACCAAGAAAATACGAATTGCATTGTTTTGAATAATTATAGGGCTCTATTTTAAGAAGTATGGAATTAATTAAAAAATAATTTTTTAATAAGAGAAACAAAGTACAAATCAGATTGGATCTTCTTCACCTTGATATCTAATCCAGGAGGTAGGTGTGATTATCATTTTCCAGTAAAATCCAGAAAATATTAATAGTAATATATTTTTATTGAGATATAATTTACATATAACATTGTATAAGTTTAAAATGTTCAGTATGTTGATTTGATACATTTATCTCTTGCAATATGATTAGCACTGTAGACTTAGCTAAGACCTCTATAAGGTCACATAATTATTGTTGTCTTTTTGGTGAGAACAATTAAGATCTAGTCTCTTAGCAACTTTGAAATGTATAGTACAGTATGGTTGACTGTAATCAGCATGCTGTGCATTAGATCTCTAGAACTTATCTACTGGTTGCAAGTTTGTATCCTAAGCACCATCTCCCTCATCCTCCCACTGCAGTCTCTGGTAACCACCATTTCAATTTTTGCTTGTACGAGTTTGACATTTTTAGATTTCCACATATGAGTGACAGCATTATTTGTTTTCTCTGTTCAACTTACTTCACTTGGCATAATACTCTCAAGGATTACCATGTTGCTGCAAATGGCAGGATATCTTTTCTCATGGCTCAATAATATTTCTGTGTGTGTGAGTATATACCACATCTTCCTTACCCATTCATCCATTGCTGGACACTTAGGTTGTTTCATATCTTGGCTATTATGAATAACGCTGTAATGAACATAGAAATGCAGACATCTTTTCAATATCCCATTTTCATTTTCTTTGTATATATACCCAGAAGTGGAATCACTGGATCATAGGGTAATTCTATTTTTAATTTCTTGAGGAAGCTCCGTACTGTTTTCCACAGTAGCTGAACCAATTTATATTCCCACCAACAGTATACAAGTGTTCCCCCTTCTACACACTTTCATCAGCATTTCTTTTGTTTTCTTGATGATAGCCATTCTAACTGGTGTGAGCCAATAGATGTCTCATCGTGATTTAAATTTGCATTTTCCTAATTATTAGTGATGTCGAGCATCTTTCTATGTACCTATTGGCCATCTGGATATCTTTTTTAGAAAAAATGTCTATTCAGGTCCTTTAGCCGCTTTTAATTGGATTTTTTGATTATTAAATTTGATGCATTCTTTCTATATTTTGGATATTATCTCTTATCCAATATATGGTTTGCAAATATTTCCTTTCATTCCATAGGTTGCCTTTTTATTGTGTTGATTTTTTTTCTTTTGCTTTCCTGAAGCTTTTTAGTATGATCTGGTCTGCTTGCTAATTTTACTTTTATTGCTTATGCTTTTGGTGTCATATGCAAAAAAAAAAAATCATTGCCAAGATCTATGTCAAGGAGCTTTTCTCCTGTTTTCTTCTAGGAGTTTTTAAGTTTATAAGTCTTATGTTTAAGTCTTTTATTCATTTCAACTTAATTTTTATGAGTGGTATAAGATATAGGGCCAATTATTTTTCTGCATGTGGTTATCTAGTTTCTTTAACACCATTTATTGAAGAGATGATCCTTTCCCTGTTTAGTTTTATCTACCTTGTCAAATATTAGTTGACTATATATGTGGAGTTTGAACTCTGTTATGTACCATTGGTCTATGTGTCTGTTTTTGTGCTAAAATAGCAGGTCCTCCAATATCATCATTTTGTTTAACATCAGTTTGTTGTAACATTGATGAGATACAGTAGAAACATAATTCTTTTTATATCGATTACCCTATGGTAAAATTAGTTTTGTAAATATCACTTAAAGTCACTGAAGCTATCAATGACATTGAGTGAGCATTTATTATACTATACTGTTTTAATTACTATAGTTTGTAGTATAGTTTGAAGTCAGGAAATGTGATGCCTCCAGCTCTGTTCTTCTTTCTCAAGATTGTTTTGGTTATTTGAAGTCTTTTGTGGTTATATAAAATTTTAGGATTTTTTTTCTATTTTAGTGAAAAATGTAATTAGAATTTTAATAGGGATTGCATTGAATCTGAAGATGGCTTTGGGTAGAATGGGCATTTTAATAACATTAGTTCTGATAAACACTGACATTTTTACATTTGTCTTCAATTTCTTTTGTCAAAGAGTTATAGTTTGCATTATAAAGAACTTTCAATTGTAAAATGTATTCCTAAGTATCTTATTCATGTTGATGCTATCATGAATGATATAGTTTTCTTTTTACTTTTTTAGACATTTTGTTGTTAATGTGTAGTAACACAACTGATTTTTTATGTTGATATATCTTGTAGCTTTACTGAATTCATCGATTAGTTCAACATTTATTTTGTTTGGGTATTTAGGATTTTCTCTATATAAGATCATATCATCAGCCAATACAATAATTTTACTACTTTTACAATTCAAATGCTTTTTATTAATTATTTATTTTTGCTTGCCTGATTGTTCTAGCTAAGACTTCCATTACTATGAACACCCTTGTCTTATTCTAGATCTTAGGGACAAGATTTCATCTTTTCACAATTAAGATATAAGTGGTGGGTGTGTTGTATATAGCCTTTATTATGTTGAGAGATATTCCTTCTATACCTAATTTGCTTAGGGTTTTTATCATGGAAAGGATGTTAAATTTTGTCAGACACTTTTTCTGTAACTATCGAGAGGATCATATAATTATCTTTCATAGTGTTAATGTGATTTGCATATGTCGAACCAACCTTATATCCCAGATAGAAATCCCACTTGATCATGATCATTTAAATGTGCCAATGAATTTGATTTGCTAGTATTTTGTTGAGAAATTTTACATCTATATTTATCAGGGATATTGGTCTACAATTTTTTTCCTGTAGTATTTTTATCTGGCTTTGGTATTAGAGTAATGCTGGTCTTATAAAATGAGTTTGGGAATGTTACCTCTTTAATTTTTTGTAAGACTTTGAAAAAGATCGGCATTAATTCTTCCTTAAATGTTTGGTGGAATTCACCAGTGAAAAGCCCATCTGGTCTGGGACTTCTCCGTGTTGGTAGATTTTCGATTAGAGCTAATCTCTTTACTCTTTATTGATTCGTTCAGTTTTTCTATTTCCTTATGATTCAGTTTTGGTAAGTTATTAGTTTCTTGGCATTTATCTGTTTCTTCGAGGTTGTCCAGTTTGTTGGCATATAATTATTCATAGTAGTCTCTATGATCTTTTGTATTTCTGTGATATAAGCTGTAATCTCTTTTATTTCTAATTTTAAATAATATGTGAGTCTGTTTTTCCCTTACACTAACAGAAATTCTGTGTTTTGTTTAACTCTTCAAGCTAGCTCTTTAGTTGATTTTTTTGTTGTTGTTTATTTGTTTTTCTGGTCCGTATTTCATTAATTTCCAGTCTCATCTTTGTTTCTTCCTTTTTTCTCACTTTGGGCTTCATTTGTTCTTTTTCTAGTTCTTTGAGGTATAAATTTAGATTGTTTATTTGAAATCTCGTTTCTTAACGTAAACATTTATTACTGTAAACTTCACTCAGCTGATTTTGCAACATGCCATAGGTTTTTGTATGTTGTGTTTTCATCTTCATTTGTTTTGAGATTAAAAAAAAAATCCCTTTTGATTTCTTCTTTGACCCATTGGTTGTTCAAGAATGTGTTATTTAGTTTCTACATGCTTGTAAATGTTCCAGCTTTCCTCTTGATTTCTAGTTTCATATCATTGTGGTCAGAAAAACACTTGGTATGATTTCTGCCTTATTGAATTTGCTAGGACATGTCGTGGCCTATCATATGATCTATTCTGGAGAATGTTCCATGTGTACTTAAGAAGAATGTGCATTCTGCAACTGGTGGATGAAATTTTCTGTAAATGTCTGTTAAGTCCATCTGGTCTTATGTTTAGTTTAAGTCCAGTGATTCCTTATTGATTTTTTGTCTGGCTGTCTACCCATTGCTGAAAGTGGAGTATTGAAGTCCCCTACTATTATTTTATTGTTCTCTATTTCTCCCTCAGAACTGTTAGTATTTGCTTAATGCATTTAGGTCCTCTAATGTTGGGTTCATATAGTCATAAATGTTATATACTCTTGAAGGAATTGACCCCCTTTATCATTACATAATGATCTCCTTTGTTTCTTGTTAACATTTTTGGCTTAAAGTCAGTCTACTTTGTCTGATATGAGTATAGCTACTCCCACCTTTTTTGGGTTTCTGCTTGCAAAAAATATCTTTTTCTATCCTTTTGTTTGAGTCTATATGTGTCCTTAAAGCTTAATGAGTCTCTCATAGGCAGCAAGTAACTTTTTAAAAAATTTATACAGCCACCCTGTGCCTTTTGATAGATGAATCTATTTATATTTAGAGTATTTATCAATATGTAAAGACTTACTAATGCCATCTTATAATTGCTTTCTGGCTATTTTGTAGTTCCATTCTTTCTTTCTTCCTCTTTTCCCCCCATATCTTTGTGAATTGGTGGTTTTTCTGTAGTGGTATTCTCTAATTCCCGTTTTTATTTTTTGCAAATCCAAACTTTTACTATGTGGTTACTATGAAGCTTACTCAAAACATCATATAGATAAAACAGTCCATTTTAAGCTAAGAGCAGCTTAATTTTGATCACATACCAATGCTCCACCTGTGTATTATGTACCTGATTTTCTTAGCTCTTTTTGAGTTTCAAGATAGAAAAAATAAAAGCATATTGTTAAAATTGGGCACATTAAAATTACCATGTTTTATGACTTATTAAGTGATAAATTCTATTTTCAAAAATCCAGAAAACAATATTCTGAAAAGGTTTTTTTCCCCATTTACTGAAAGAAAAGCCAAGGTTGAAAATGCTGGTGATGGACAAAAATGCACAGACTTGTTTGATAGCCTTAATTAGGGATCTTGTAATTGGTTATCATGTCAGTTGTCATGTAGCTGGCAGCATTCACTGAGAACACATCTAAACCCCTATTCTTTCACTCCATCTCAAACATTGTCATTTATTTGGGTGACAATTCATGCATAATATAATAGCCCTGGGGTGTAATTAATTTTAGCAGTTGCACAACTTAGTTAAAAAAAAAAAAAGCATCACTGGTATCATGTGTGCCTTGAAGGTCAGATGATGCCCAAATTTACACCTTTGTTGTGAGACATGAAAATTAGCAATTAATATAAATATATTGATTGATATATGGATAATTTAACCTGATATGCTAATATAGGTAATCATATTATACCAGCTGTAAGCATTCTTACTGTCTTCTTCAATGAGACATTAAAGTTATTTTTAAAATGAGAGTTGAGATAAATTTTGAGTTAATAATTGTTACATGAAGTATATACTAAAAATTATGATGGGTCTCTGCTCTCAAAAGTTAAAAAAAAAAAAACATATGGTTTGATTTATTTGGTAGTGCCCAAGTTCCTTCAGTGATAGATAGATCTGTCTCTCATACATCTCATGTGTCCTCTATTCTTTGCAAAATAGCTGCCACTGCTAGTATCCAGGTCCTCAATATCTTTCCTTTTGACTATTGCCATAATCTCATAACTGGAATTATTAGTTGTTGTTCAAATACTTCTTGAGCAATTTTTCTGAGTTACACATTTGATTCCTGACCCTTTGTTGCAACTTTAGTATACAAATCTAAAATCTGGCTCTATTTAAGGTGATACTAATAATTAAGTTGTTAATATACACTGGTGGTTTAATAAATTATTCTTATCAGCTGGAAATGTCTGGTGAGTAGAATGCATGAAGTTTTTTAAATAGCATTATTGAGGGTCTTAATAAATAACATTTACTGAGCACTCGCTGTACCCTAATCATTGTCTAAAGAACTTTCTGTGTATTATCTCATTTAATGTTCTCTCAAAAATCCTCTAAGTAGGCTACTATAATTGCCATTTCCATTTTATGGAGGAATCAGAGATACAGAGAGATTTATTATTTTGCCAAAGACGAAAACATTAAGTAATGGAGCTGGGATTTGTACTTATAAACTGAATCAAAAGCTTATACTTTTCTCACTATGTATGGGGGAAGAAGGGCAAGTAATGAAAAAATCTAGAAGCCACTATTCGATGTCTTGTTGTCTGTAAACATATAGAGTGCTGGCTGTTTGTAGACTCTTGCTTTCATTGTTGGCTAATTTGGAAACTTTGAATTTTTCCTGTTTAAGCAGAGTATGTTTATTTTTCAACATTGGTTAAAACTAAAGGGCATTATCTGATATAAATCAACACAAATAAGTATAGGTCACTTTGCAGTCAAAATGAATGGCAAATGTAATTTAAGGGCTAAAGTCAGTCATTGTCGCATACTATGTAACTGAGATGTTATATGCATCATTTAACTTCTCTAAGTAAATAGATACTGTGGCTTGTTTTTTTTTCCCTTTGCCAAGGTTTTGAACAATTAAATCTGAAGCTAAAGTGGGTAGATTTGGAAATATTTTTTTAAAAAAAATTGTCCACTAATATTCAGTAGTAAACCATTTTTTTAATAAGTTAGTATTAGTTTTCCCATTGTTAACCTTGCTAATTGAAAGTCGCATGGTGTTCCCTAGGCAGTGAGTCTGGATTGCATTCTGTGTTTTTAGTTGATCTGTCCAGTGGTGATGCCAAATAAAACATCTGGTTATTTAGAAGAGAACTAATTGGAAAAGATTAAAATTGCACAACTTCTGTTGATGAGGCACAACTGCCAGGGTTGGACTATTTCAGGGGGATAAAGCAATGTTCTCTGTATTGACTTGTATATTTTGTTACCATTCTGGAAAGAGAGAGGAAGGAAAGAGTTGGAGAGAGGGTAGGAAAAAGAGAAAAGTGAAATAGGATTATTGATAATGAGCATCATGTAAAGTCATGATGTTTTTGAATATCAGTCTTACTGAGCACTGTTTTAAGTGCTATATAGTTCTCTGATGAGATAGATAGAATTTGAGCTCAAATAGTGGAAGACAGCCTCAAGGATTGCACTATAATCCCTCCTAATTTCTAAGATATATACAAGGTGTTTAATATGTATAATGTCATTTAATTCTTACACCTATCTTCAATTTTGTTGCCATTATATGTGTGAGAAAACTAAACTAAAAAAAAAAAACTTTAAAGATTTAAAAAATTATATAACTTGCTCGATTTGTTACAACTGTGCATTTTCAAAACCAAAAATATGATTCCAAAGGTTTATCAAAGCCATGTCCTTATACCATCTCTAACAAGAATGATCTAAAGACTTTATTTTAGGTAATCTATTCTGTGGAAGTCCTGACTTCAGAGACCTGGTATGGAAATCAGCCCATCTACTGTGTTCTCATTAGTTCAATTCTGGCAACTATCTTTGACTAGTACATATTTTACCATTGCCTATTGCCTATGTCTAGGTTACTAGGAAACTTAGAAACAAAACAAAGTAAACCAAAATGAAAGGAAAAACTCAACAGCAAACACCTCTTACATAGACCTGAACCATTCAGAAATTTTGGTTTGGTCATTGAGTAGACAAAGCTAATACTGGAGATAAAAATATTTTTTTCTTTGAAGTTTATTTTAATAATAGTGGATTGTTTTATCACCCAATGTCAAACATTAGAAACAATGAGTGTCTTTGCTCTTTTATTTGTAAATGTTTGGTTGATTCTATTAGAAAATACAAGAGGTAATATCTATTCATTCATTTATCTATGTTATAAATAGTAAACAGATTTTACTTTAGCCATATAAAATTTATCAAATAAAGAAAAATAGATCACACGTATATTCAAGACTACAGTTACCTAATAGAATGAACTGTCAATAAATCCCATGTGTATTTCATATCAGCCTATATAGCATTTGATGCTCTGAAGCAATGTGCAACATTAGAAGACACTTTTATATGTAATATTTTATTTTCTAACTAGCTTTAGAAGTACTCAAGCAATAAATGTGCCCCTATAAAGAACACTAAAGGTGAAATATTAACAGGGGAGATTGTAATTATGGAATCAGATACTTAAGTAAACACAGAGCATTATGTACTCATTCAAACATTTGGATGACATCTTTCACAGTGGTACCTATAGTACTTGCTTTACAGGCATGCTAGATTAGCACAAACAAACAGTTGAGTAATTGGAAAAATATAACATTGGCTCTGAATCAAAACTAGTTTCAGTATCCCATGTTAATTTAAAAAACTTTTGTCCTCTCATTCTCTCTCTGAATGTGTGCACGTTTTCTGTTCGTATGCTATATTTTTATAAATTATTTTGGTGATCAATATATTAAAGAATTTCTTTCTGCTATACATTGAATAAAATGATAATGATGCATTTAACTGCATGGAGTTCTGGAGTCAAATTGTTCATATTGAATCTTGGCACCATAAGGTAATAAATATGTACTCTTGGGCAATTCACTTTACCTCAGTGCCTCAGTTTATGGTCCAATTTGTAGAATGGGATAATAATAGTAGTTACCTAAAAGGGTCATTGTGAGGATTATGTAAGTATCTATAAAACATATACTACCTTCTCAATAAATATAAGCTTTAATAATAATGATGATGATGACTGTATAGCATAAAGAATGATATTCTACTTTTCTGAAAATTGTGGAATGAAGAGAATAAAAGTTGGGCCAAATCTGAAAATTAGATATTATAAAAATATCTTGTGTTCAACTTCTTAATCATACATCGTAGGAAATACATTAAACATGATTTTAAATCATATGAAATTAACATAATAAACAAAACTCTGACAAATAGCTGATTGCTATTGCAAACTTAAACAGCCAGACCAGAAAAATTTAAATTTAAAAAAGAGAAAGAGGAGGGGGCAGGAGTGGAGGGTGAGGGAGTCGATAATGAAGACTGGTCTTAAAGTTACTCTTGTTTTTAGATCATGAGAATATTAACCTGCAAATTGGTGTGGGTAGAGAGGCTTATGCTAATTCTAGGCGAGTGATAAGAGTATACTTTTGACTATCTGCCTTGTGGATTCACAGCAAAGTCTTAACAGGGTGCTAGGCACTGAAAGATTAAATGGTTAAATTTGCCCCCAAAGGGGACAGGGCAAAAAACAACTAATCAGATTATGACTAAGTGGACAGTTGGAAACATGGATATCTTGAACATTCTCAAAGTAGCCTACAAAACATTAAAAACAAACAAAAAAGATTTTCAGAAACTAGAAAATGTAGAATTAGCTAAATTAATGCTTGCAGTTTGCTGTTACATTGTTTGGGAGCGAGTGAAAATAGTGTATATCTTTTGTTTAAAAAAACAAACAGGCTAAATTGACAGATTTATATGAAAACGAGAATCCATGTAACTTTAAACCTAATGCTGTGCGTTATCAGTGTAAGCAGACTGCTTTTCTATTGGTTATGATGTTACTTTGAAAACGAGATATAAATTGGTATATTATTATCTCTCAAACCTAAACTTTGCCACCTAGTTTTCAAAGCTTCCTACCAGGATATCTACTTTTTAATCTTCCTTTTCTCTTTACGGCTCCTCACCCCCCAGAATCCCCTACCTCCCAGTTTCTCTTCTCTAGAAGAAAAAGCACAGTCATGAGTTTGGGCTCCAGTATCAGATAACCTGGGTTTGAATACTGACTCCTCTACTTTCTATTTTAAGTATCTTAGACATGTTATGTGATGTCCTGTGACAGTTTCCTCAACTTTAAATGGAGATAATAATAGACCTTGCTTCACAGAGTTATTGTCAGGCTTATATGAGTAAATATATGTAAAGCATATAAAAGTGTGCCTAGAACAGAGTTAAATGCTTAAATATTTTTAATTTTGTTAAACATCTTTCCAAGGCCCACTAAAAATAACGTTTTTCTTGTTTTGATCTAGAAGTTTATATTGAGACCTATAATTCATTGAATTGGGAACTGGGGAGTCTGAGTTAGCTGCTTTTGTAGAGCTATATGCTTCCACTTGTTTGGAGAATGTATGATTTTCCCAGCAGTTCTTGGCCTGTTGTAAGCCTTCAGTAGCACTGCCAATCATTAGTAACTGTTGTTGTCACTCCAAGGAGAGTGCCAGAAATTCTGATAAAAAAAAAAAAAAAATCTTTTTCTGCAAGACACTGCCTACATCTTTGTTAGTCTGTCTCTATACACACACACATGCATACATTTATACATATATGTTTATAAAGAAATATATATATAAATTTATATATATATTTCAGATATATCTTATTTTATTATATATATAATTTTCAACATCTTTTAGGATTATATGTGTCAGGAAAACTTTGACCATTTCTGTGCTCTCCGTTGCCACAATACTTACATATATATTTTAGGAATTTATTATTGTTTTCTTGACTTTTGGATTTTTAGGATTTTGAGGGGAAAGTCATCTATTTTAGGTATATTTTATTTTTTTGCATCACTTGGGAGAGGATTGAGCACATAATTGCAGTTCCATAAAGATTGACTATCTCTACAAACATACACCAAAATGCATACACACATCTCTCAAATGTAGTCTCCCGAGTAATGTTTGAGATATTATAATTTGAACAGAAACATCTGTTTATACACTTAATGTTTATTATCATGTTTCTTTTTATTATATTTTAGGACAGAAATAGGTGGCCTTAATGATGATGACTGATTCTTGTTAAACAACATAAAAACAAATACGCTACCTTCATAGACTGTTTTCTGGTCTTCTGGTAGCCTTTTATAAATACCACCTCGTTATTTTTTCTTTCGCATCAATGTTCAGAATCATTAAACATAAATTATTTGGAGAAACTTGTGAAATCCTAAGGAAGTCTGAAGTTTATGGTATTATCTCAATGTTCATTCCTCAGTTTTAATGAATTAATCATGACAATGGATAATAACAGTAGGAAAAACTGAATACTGGAATAAAAGATATATAGAAGCTTTCTATACTATCTTTACAACTTTTCTATAAATCTAAAATTATTCCCCCAAAAAAGTTTATTTCAAAAAATGAATTAGGGAAAAAATTATTTACAAATGTGTTCTTATTAAAGTTAATTACTAGAAATAAGCTAAATATCTAAAAATATCTAAAAGATCATTAAATTTCCAGTGGCATATTTACTTCATGAAATACAATGTAGTCAATAAGTTTCATTAAAAGTGAGCTAAACACAAAATTATTTTGATAGTATATTAAGGAGAAAAAATAGATATAAATAACAGTATGTGTACAGTGAGATTACGTCCTTCTAAATATGAAAAGCTAGTACATCAAAGGGTTCATGCTAGAACACTGGGATTCTGACTTATTTCTTTTGTCACAGTTTTCCACATTTCTATAACTTTTCCTCTGGATAATTGACAAAACTGAAAGAAGCTCTAAATAACTGAATTTACCCACCAAGGGTATATATACATTATGTTAAAAACAAACAAAATATTTGATGACTTTCCAAATTTTCTACAAATTTTAATGAAAATGGTTTTTATCAAACAATTTCAGCAGGCATTTTATTTTAAAGTGTTATTTAGTTAGCCAATATCTTATTCTTTAGTCTCGGATACTGGATTTATTTCATTTTTCTTAATCACAAATCCTCTCAGCTTCCAAATATCACTTCAGACAAAATTTACTAATTTTACCTATTGTCAGCTGAATACTCTGAAAGCCCTGTTCAAAACTTGTTACCTGGACACTGTCTTATAAGAGGAATTGGAGACAGAAGTAACCTGTGCAAATTAGTATGCCTGTCAAGAGTGATCAAATCAAAGTCCACACCGTGATTGTGGAATTGACTTGGAGAAAGCAGTCATGGCATTAGCATCTCCTTGAGCATATGTATTCTGGCATTGTCATAAGCAGCACTTTTCGGTTTATCTGGAGCCTGACTTCTATCTCCACACTCTCAGGACACCTACAAATGTCCTTTTCTTGTATCCGAAGATTCTATCCTCAGTGCAACTTTTTACTTTGGTTATACAACCTGATCATTTCCCTTTCCTATTCCAGTTTTTATTTTTTTGATAAATATAATTTAGAATAGGGCGAAGTAAAAACGTTTAAACAAATGTAAAAATTATAATGGATTGTCAATATTGTTCTGTATGTGGATAAATTCTATATAATTTATTATATATTTAAAAATGCTTTAGAGTGCTTGAAACAAATTCTCTGAAATAAAAACAATGTGATTGGAAATAACTTTTTGTTGGCAAAACTTTTTCATAGCTTAAAGTTACCTCGTTGGAAATACTTCGATAGTAAAAAGGTGTTATGTTTGTGATGTATGTGTAGCTATGAGAAAATTCTTGACTGAAAGAGGTCCTGGAATCCTTTCATTCCTTGGGCCTGAAGGAAGGTGCATATATTTAGAGGCAAAGACAGAATCTACTGGACAATTTCCACCACCAAATGACAGGCAAGATGTCTTTGGAAATCATGGTGATAGGTTACTTTTTCCTTGGAGGTATTCCATCCTTATAAGTGAAATGAAGTATCTCGAACCCTTTTTCAGTGCTTGGCTAGAACTTGGGCAAGAGTCAGAAAATAGAAATCATTCCAGAAGCCCTTTTCAGTAGAGAAAAGCTTTGATCGGAACTCGCCACTTAAAAAGGGTGTGTGTAAAGGGATCCTTGGAAGATATTCAACTTTTGATGAGATAGCTCCTTGGATGATTTTCAAGACCTGGAGGGGTCTGTAATGAAGATTCATGCTGCTTCCATTAGTGTATTTTTGCTCTTCATGTTTGCAGACAAAGCTGAGAATCTGTCCAATTTCTTCTTTGGCTAAGGTAGTCTTTATTTTAATAGAAAGGCTAGTCAACTTGGCACATTTACAAATGAAGAGTAAATGAAAGCAAATAACATTTAGATAGTTCTCATAGACAATGGGAGATAACTTTGTGTTTGCTACAGCTGTACTTTTATATAAAGGAGTAATATGTTTGGAAAATGGTGAAAAAATGATGTTTTATAGCTGTTAATCAGTAGGTGATTTTATGACTCGTATGAAAGAAATTTAGTTGGTATATGTGTATTTAAAAAAGGAGAATTATGCCTTTAGTTCATACAATTAAATATGTCACTTTTCAAAGTTCTGTAATATATTTAATTACTAATTAGGATGATGGGAGAGATTACTTTTGGGAGTTTCATCAACAATCATTAATTTGTTCTTAATTAAAATCCAGACAGTCTTTATGTATCTTAATATTAAATATTATTTTCTCTGAACTTATAAATGTATTACGACATGTAACAAGTATATTTAGTTATAATTGTTTCAATAGTTAGAACACTATATTACTTACTGCCATCTGGTAAATTTGTTTTACCTAAATTTGTTACTATGTATATAATAAAGAACATTGTTCCTCATTAAAGCAATAACAATTAGATGAAAAAAAAAAAACCCTAAAGATAAAAAAAAAAAAATCACACGTGAAAAAGGTCACATTTAAGACTATATGACTTGTTATGATTGATATAAATTACAATGCTCTTGGTATTCTGTGACCCCATGTATCTCAAAGGCTTTAGGTTACTATAAATGCTTAAATAAAAACTATTAACAGTGATTAGAAAATGTGTATTAATTAACAACTTCTTAAAATAACATTGAAAATAGTTACTTTTCATACTTAGTGAAATTTAATACCCTAGTAACTGGCATAACATGACCAGTAGGGGAAGCAAACATCAATATGAACTGTGCAAATTTTAAGATACAATTGTTTTCAGGCCTAATTAAAAGATATTGTTTCTGTAATTGATATTAGCTCCTAAACTTCTATTATCACACATGACCAAAACATTTAGTTTCAGCAGTACAATCAGTTAAAACCCATCACATGTGAATGATTTACTGTGATATCAATGAAAGATTGCTTTTCGTAGGTGTTATAAAGTCATAAATTCAAGGGAGATAAGGAAATTAAAATACAAAAGCTTAAAATGTTCATTCTTTCAGGGATGTCTTTCTTATACTCTAATCAACACCAGAGAATCTGTAAATAGCCTCTTTAATAATATAGCTGGTGAATATCCCTGAACCAGTGAATGAGTCCAGCATAGTACGTTCAATTATGGCTGTCAGTACAACTCTGCTCAGTAGGGCACTTCTAGTGAAACCCTTTAATTCCTAATTTAAGATAGGTTTCTATAGGTTCCAAGAAGGGAGAAAAATATTTCAAAATAATTGTTAAGTCAAATAGAATTTCTGGGGTTCTCTTGAACAAAAATTATATGCTGGTATTCACAAAATGGTTTTCCTGTTTAGATAAGCCATTCAGTCAAAAAATTAAATGAGCCATAATAACATTTTTGCTGCTTAGAATTTCCCTACAATGGTTCCTGCCCTACTTTTTTTTAGTGCAATGAGAATTCTTATACTTCGAAAGCCAAAAAAAAAAAAAAAAAAAAAAAAGTGTAGTTTTAGAAGTTATTGTCTTAAGTGATCTGGCTCTGAGGTGGATTTGAAACGGAATATCCTTTAGCCAGTGGCACAGACGGACGATTCTGGATGAGATTGTGCCCCCTTGTAGTGGAACGTGATGTACATTTTGATTCCCTGGCATGCCTACACTAACACCCATCTGTTAGGATGGCATTGTTCCTTAAAAAATAATTTTTTAAAGTGGTTTGTCAGGTTCCAGAAGTCCTAGGTGTCTGGCGTATGTATACATTTCTAAAGGTATTTTCCAGAAATTAAAAATGGAGAGTTTAGCTTAGCGTGTTTCCTCTTAGAGAATAGTTTCACTGGTAGGCCATTACAGGCAGTTCTATCACTAATACATGATTTAAAGTATAATATCCTTTATTATGTTTGACTTCGGGAAATTTGCATGTAGAAAAAATTTCATTAAGACTTAGAACAAACATTAAATCACCTTATGTATAAATAATACTCATTTATTGCAGCTGCTCTCTTTCATGGATACTTATATTTGTTATTCATGTTATTTTTATCAGTTCTAAAAAGTATTCCATAAGATGGTTTGTTAGTAAAACATCCAAGAGGATTGTTGTGACCAATTTTGAGATAGAAATCCTGACCTCATAAACTTGACAGGATAGTGTTGATTGCCTGAGATGAAAAAGCCCAGAAATGGCTTAAGTTAGAGTCAAATGATGGAGATCCTATAGAGCTCTGGAGCCCACAGGGGGTGATTGGATAATTTGGTTACTGAAAAGAAGAACATCTCGTTGCTTAGCTACAGGATTCTGGGTGGCAGCTCTTTTCCCTCTCACATTTCCTGGTGTTTTGTTTTTGTAAATGTAGTTTTTTGCAAATGAAATGTCTGCATGCAGATGTCCACATTGCAATTGTTTTGATTTGTAAAATGAAACAATATTAGAGAAAGAAAAACTAGGAGATATAAAATTTGTAAAGAAAGCTTTTCCTTGTGCTTCACTGCTTAAGTAGATTAAATCAAGTAATATCAAACATTGTAGACACATATATTTTGTAAGATGCAGCATTTTGAATTATAGCACTAGAATAAAATATCTTTTATCTTTTAAAGAATAATGGCTGTGTACTGAAAATTTAAACACCTGCTGTGTACACATGTATTGCAAAACATTGATATCCAATCTACTTAATGGAAGGTTTCACAAAAAATAAATTTTAAATATTACATATATATATATTCATGCACATATTTATATATATTATCGTTGACTACACAAGTTAAATTCTTTATAATTTCTTAACTTTGTATGCTAGTTCCTATATTAAAATTCTTAGAACTAAGGTAAAACAGAGGTTCCAAATGATATACTGTACCATAACATACCTACAAAAAATAGCACCAAAATTACATTAAATAACATGTTTATTTTGTAGTGTTAAAAGGTTATTGTTATTTGGTTTAAAGTAACAAAGGACTGTTTTTATACAGTTCCATGGAAAAGTTATTTAATTATGCTTAGAAATTCACTGGTAAGAAAGTTGTAAAGTCAATTCAAGTTTATAAAACTTATAATTTTATAAATTAATAAGGAAGAGTCAAAATAATAATTGGGTTCCTGTATCTTTTAGATTTTCCTTATTGTGAGACAGACTAAAACCTTCATATCTTTGGAAATTTTTTTTTTCTTCTGCTGTTAATTATGTATGGCACTGGATAAAAAGCATTAAAGCAACAGTGAAAGAAACTACTGTTAGGCTAAAAAAGACAGGAAGCTTTGCATTATAGATCTAAATTATGAAATAAAAATGTAGTTATTCTCTGTAAAACTACCTCATGTGGACTTTTTAATTGATTTGTCCATAAAAAGAAGCCTTTAAATTTTGCAAAAAAAGCCCAAAACACAAACTTAGATTACAAATAGTAATTACTCATTTTATGGGCAAATAGACTTTAGTGTGAAGATGAGAAAGGATGAAATGAATTGGGGAACTAGAAAAGAATCTGAAACTGGCATCTTGATATCACCAATGTTCCCACTTGACGCAAGATGCCAGTTTTAGATATCTTTGTCTCAAGCATCTTTGCAACCAGAGAAAGTAACAAAACATTTGCAAATAATGAAAAGTAATTTTGAGTGAAATTAATTGTGGAAAAAAAGGATAATAGTCAAGAGACTAAATTGACATTGCTGTGCATAGCTTAGGTATGGTATAATAAAAGCCCCCATTTTAAATTAAAATATTTTCATTACGAAAGTTATATACATGTATATTTGTGGGTGTATATGTAAATATACATGTGTGTGCATATATAGTAGGGAATTTGAGAAACAGAGATAACTAATAATATAAAAATTTTCCATTGACTCTCCATCCATAAATATTCACTATTAAGATTTTAGTTTAGGGAGGTGAACACACAATGTAAACATATATATGCCTTACTATTAAAGTATACAGATGAAACTTACTGGATTTGGTTAACCAGTGTCACCATAAAAATAAATTTAAAAAAATATTAAATCCCTGTTTAACGAAAAAGAATTTAACCTAAAAAAAAAAGAATCTGATATGAAAATGGGCTGACATGGAAGACATTTTATATGGAGAATAGAAATACATGTATAAACCACCCCCCCCAAAAAAATTTTAGACTCTTCCAGTCTTTCTCTTTAATGCATTTTCTTTTAAAAAAATCATATGTATAACTTATTTTATTTTTCACAATGTACTTTATGTATTTTTCTTGTCATTTAATATTCTAATATGTTAATAACAGCCTAAATCCTCTTCTTAGGAATGCCAATTATTTCTATCCAATTCAATCCAATGGAAATCTAAATGTCCTCAGTGTCCTCTACCTTTTTTCACTTTCTGCTTTTAATGTTATTTATCTATGAAGGTAGTGATATCAGCATCTATATTTTGTTACAAAATAGCTGCTTTGCAATTTACTACTTGTGATTAAGAAGTATAGAAGCCTAAAAATGTACTCGATCAAAGCTTGGATTTTATTTTCAAATGTTATAAACATTCTTATTTAATGTAAGCTTTTTTTTCGTTTAACTCCAGTTGATAAATTTGCATAACTAATGAAAGACAAATAGCCTACCACACAACTCCCTATACTCTAGGTATTTGTACAAATATCTTCAGGGCTATTTATGTTGAATATTATTTATAAATTATGGATACTTTTTTTCCCTCTTTCTTCCTCTCTTTAGCCCACACTTACACTGTAGGCACTGTTCAAATTTCCTGCATCCCCATTAAATGGCATTTTTACATCTTATTATAAAGAACTAAGCCTGGTGGAGTGATGACAGATGTTTTTTCTAGCTTCCTCCAAACAAGAATGTTAGGTACGAAGTTCCTTCTGGGGGGGGGTCTCTGTGGAAAAATCAAGATTTTTATTTTATCTTTTGAGTTAGATTGATATCATAAAAAAAGTTGCAAAAACAAAAATTGACAATTACAGTACAAATGTCAATACCATTTTCATCAGTAAGCTAAAAAATAATTCTACTTTTAAAGTTTTAAAAAATCATAAAACAAGTATTTGAAAATTGCATGTATCATGAGTAATAATTTCATAGGAATTTACCATCGAGGAAAGTCATTGCTTTCAGTTTATACTCACGAGATGTTACTTAGGAATCATTCATTATATGTAATATTTTAAAAAAATAAGGCAAATTTATGGTATCATACATATTAATGAGAATCTCAATCTATTTTCTCTATTTGTAGGCTATAATTAATATGAATCAGAACACAGCAAAGCTATGTAGAAAAAAATCTTTAAGATGAGATTTAAAGCGTGAGGGCCAAGCAAGCTTTGTTTTAAGGGAAGACTACTTTTGAGGTTTACTAAATTCCAGCATAGAAAGCCTTTAACAGATTATAAAGAAGGGTCAATGAACAAACAAACAGTACCAGTCTCTTTGTCTCTCTTTTCTCGCGGGATTTTTAAATTATTATTGTAACGTATACATATTGTAGTCCCTGAAACTTTTCCATTCTTTTTTCATTAACACCTTGGATCTTTTTAAAGTTCAAATGTTCGTCTTTATAAAAAGCTGTTTTTTCTAAAGATGAAGTTTGATAGACTGAAGTGGCTATATCTGTTCAGGCTGGGCCAGATGATTCCAGCAGACAATCACATTCTGGTCCCCATTTATTTACACCCTGCTCTTTCACAGTAGCACACAACAAATTAAGAGGTTTTAATCAACACGGGAAAGTTCTTTCCAAATCCAAACAGCTGGTCTGAATAATCTATTCACTTTTTATTTAAACAACCTGCTTTCATTTTTTTTTTTCTCATGTATTGTTTCTATTTTCAAAACTACAGTGCCCCATCTCCAGGATGAGAAACAGGAACCTCAATTCCCTAGCAGAGGGAAGTGTGGCATGAAATAAGTGTGTATTTATATGGAACAAATGAGAAAGAATGAAATGCTATTAAGCAAAAGGGTAAAATTAAGTGTCTATAGAGAGTCCCAACACTTACACTATTCAGGACATACACACAGCAAAAGGACTGTTTATTTTGTTCATATTCAGCTCAAAGCTGATATTTTTACTTTTACTTTTTTTATTTTATCAATAGGTAAGGTATCTTCAGTGATATGAAGACACATGCTTTATTCTGTGTTTGTTCAGAAAAAAATTTTATAGCTATACCTATGACAAGTTAGGAAGGGCCTCAGGTAACATGTTGAATACAGCTCCCCTGAGCATTTGTTGGTTTTAAGTCTGTTTGAGTGGAGTGAGAGTCTAGTGTTATGACAGGCTATCTACTCAAGTGAATCATCTGCTTCCCTCACTATTATTTCAAGTGGATAATTCATTCTTCACTTACCATCTGAAAACATATTGATGCAGAGTTTGACAGGCAAAGAATAGCAACGAGGCTGCTTTTTAATGAACTCAGGGCTCTTTCTATATATACAATGTGGGACAAAATGAAATAAGATCTTTTTTTTTTTTTAAGGGTGATCATCTATTTTAGAGTCACTTGCCTTTCCAGAGCATTAGCATCCTTGCAGGAATAAGTGTTTAGACTTTCATGATGATGATTTTGAATGCTGTCACTCATGTGGATGAAGATATTCTAAAAACACTTTTTAATAGTGTTTTCACTGTTAAAAATACCTGCCCCTCAATGCCCCCTCGCCAACAAGTTTTATAATGCCCTAGCTAGAATGTACAAGGTATTCAGTTTAACCAAGAGGTTATATAGGATGGTGGTGGGAGAAATCGTATACTTTGAATCAGACCATCTTGATTTGAATCTCGAAACTAGCATTTATTAGCTGTGGGATCTTGGGTGAGTTAATTACTCTCTCTAAGCCACAATTTCCTCTTCAACAAAATGAGATAATAGTGCTCAACACATAAAATCAAAAGAAATAACACATATGAAATTCTTGACCTTGTACCTGGCATAGAGTAAGCACTTAATAAATTTTATTTCACCAAGACATTTTTTGGAGAAATGCAACTTCAAGTTTTCTGCAAAAACTCTCATATAGAATGCCATATATTGCTTTCCCTCAGTTAAAATTCAAATTTAAGCTGTTCTATATTATATACATATACCATATATATATAAAATCTTTTTCTGTCTCTCTATATATACACATACATGCATGTAAATATATACAAATATAGCCTATCTATCTATACTTTTTTGACTGCTAAAAGAAATTCCATAACTTCACAAAACTTGGATTTATGAGATTGTTAAAAGAACCACAGAAATAATATTGGGGTGAGGAAAGAACAAAAAACATTGACGGAATAGCAACATACCATATAATCATAACAATGGAGTACAGTAATGAAATTTGTATATGAAAAATATTATTCTGTCTTTTTCCTGCAAAGCTTTACCTTTTCTGCAAGAATTTAATATCATCCAGAAAAATATTCTTCCTCAGTCTCCCTTGTTAACGTATTCCCTGGTTGCACATATAATAGAGGTACGATAGTTTAATAAAACAAAGAGTAAGTTGACATTGCCAGCACTTGGGTGTTTGTGTTCACCTGTGACATTTACAAGTGAAGACATACAGAGCCTTCTTTTGTTTCCTGGATAATCACTCAGGTGTTAAAAAAGAATTTGATTCAATTTTAAATGGCATGATTTTCTCAAGCCTTGGAAAAGTAATTGATGCATTTTCTTCTTTTTCCAGAGCTCAAATATACACACTGCAAAGTCATGTCTAACTGTTTAATTTTACAAGATTGAAAATACTGGATTTAAAGCTTAGGTTTTAGTTTAGGTTTATTCTTGGTATTCAACCCTGTCTAAACTTTCACAGGCAAATCGGAAATGAAACACAATTGAAACTAAACCAAGGTTTTTCTGCCTGCAAAGGGACCTTAATATTTCATTTTGTGTTTTCAGACTGAATCAAACGAAATGTGATTTTATAGAGTCCTTGTGTCAATTATTCCCTGAATTCCCTCTAAACTGGTCTGTGCATTCAACATGAAGCTTTATTAAGGATCAAGCCAGTAGTCTTTAAAAAGTACAGGGTTTTGGTGATAGACAGATGGTGGCTTTCATGATGTCAGGAAGTGTCAGATATTATGGTTGGCTGTGGAATGGTGGCTACTATCCAAACAGATTGGGAAACAGACAGAAAGAGCAAGAACACCATTTGTTTTATTTAGATACATTGTGAACAGAAGGAAGCAAGACAGAGCATACTTTTACACATCTTTTTTCCACTCCTTGTGAAAACAGTTTAGGATTTGTTATGTTATATTAGCCCTTTCATTATGCAAAAACATGTGAAAGCCAGAGATGCTGGTAAAAGAATTTGTCTCATTGTGATTTTCTATGAGGTTTGTTTATTTTTATATTTAGGGAATGTGATTTAAAACAAAAAAAAACCCTTCCTCTCATTGAACATGTTGGATCCTTGAAACAAAGAGGACCGATATGAGGCCCTTTAAAAATGCTATGCTGTTGAGAGAGTATGAAGGGAGAATTGACTTTACGACCCAGATGAGGGCTCTGAGAATATTGTCAAAGGTGCTTCATGAAGAACTCTAGACTTATTCTGTAAGGATTTAATTCATATTGGCAGCCAGAGGGCAGTATCAGCTCCAGACAAGTATGCCGAGTCCCTCCCATTACAGGATTAAAGCTAAGTATTCATCTAGTCCTAGACCTCAGTATAAGAGCTCTATAATGTATCAGTGAGGGTCTTTTTGCTCTTAATCTAAAAGAACATGGAGGTTTGCTTGCATATTAAACAAACAAAATGCCTTTAAACTTATTTTTCTGCTATTTACCTATATTCATCTATTTTTTTTTTTCCATTCCGAGGGAGAAAACATTTTGACATTTTTGATGGATTAGAGACCCACTGCCGTAATCTGCTCTACAGGTGTATCCCCAAATCATGCGAATTATATTGGAATCTTGTTTCCTAGTGTAACCCCTCATATATTTAAATACGAAAGATCATACTAAAATTTTAAATAACTAAGGAAGGACGTGTGTTACCCAAATGGATAGTTTTGAGTTACACAGAATCCAAGGATTTGGGACCTGGAAGAACCTAGGAAGACCAGTTGAGTGAGAGGTCAGGACTCCATTCCACTATCTCTTTTTCATCTAAACAGTGGGTAAATGAAGAACCTTACCAGCCTAGGGACAAACAGAGGCTGGAATCTTGGCTTAAGAGATGAATATTCCTTTAATAGAAAAGTGTAAAGCATTTGGCTAGGTCTGAGAATTGGGAATGATTGAATTTTAATTGCTCCCTGAGTTCAAACAAATGTCAAATTTCAGGGAGAGAAGTATGGGATAACTGTAATGTATTAAAGTAAATGTACTGTACTTGCCCATACCCCTTTCCTCCCTGACTGCCCTGCTCCCTACCATGATTCGAATACTGATGTGACCAAAATACTCAGAGGCTTTAAAGAGGTAGAAGATTCTGAAAATAAGAAATCTGAAAATAAGAAATCCACTTTCCCAGGATTCCTCTGTCCTGCCCATCCCCCTCCAAAAACAACAACAAAAACAAAAACAAAAATACCAAAACAAACAAACAAAAAACAATACAAAAGCAAAAACAAAACAACACTACACAGGCAATACTTCAGCCAACAATGCCTAAAGCAGCAGAGGCACTTTTTTTGGAAAAAGTCATTTTGTGAATTCTTTATTGGGGAGTTTTGAAATCATAATATACATGATGAATAATATTTAATAGTTGTTAGTCATCTGTTCATTAAAATGTAAAACAAAACTCTCAAATGCTTTCTTTTGTTTCTTGAGACAAGCACATAGAGAAAATGCTGAGACACCAACCTGGAAAGCCCACCTATGTATGGCTGGTGGTAGGGGATGGAGGTAGTCAGGAAAGAAAGGTAATACAGAACTTTTATGCTAAAGGCATCTCTTTCTCAAGAGTTAGAGAGTGAATCTCATATAATTTCTACAAAGTTTTGGTTTATGCAGTAAATTTTATTGCTTTAAATAAAATTAATCCTTGTTCTACTTTGGAAAGAATCTGAACCACTTGACAGGTTAAAATTATATGTTTCCAGAATGTGATTTAAATATCTCTGGTTAGGACTCATCAACTGTTGAAAGAATGCTTGTAAGGAGACGTGTAGCATTAGAATATTTGCTGAAGCCATTAATTTATACCATGGGATTAAAATATCTAGGAGTCATCTTAAATCTTACTTGGACTTTCCAAGATAGGACACATGAATCTATATTAAGGTGTGGGCTCTCAGAAGAGAAAGCATCTGATATATTATTTATTGCTCATATGTTATTTCATTATTAAGTTCCAAACAACTACATGAAGAGTTATATGTCAGTTAAGATGCCACTGCATAGCAGTTCAATTTATTCAGAAAAACAGCTGGGACTTTGTTTCAGTGTAATTTTCTATGAAGTTTTTTAATGTGATTTGTAAAAAAAAAAAATCCTCCTGTTTGAATATTGAATACTTGAAACAGCTAATTTTAAGCTTTGCAAAAAAAAAAAATCAAATTTTGACAACAGGAAAAAAAAAAAACTCCTTACTTTACAAAAATGGACAAAATTACTTGTTCAAATTGGCTGGTGTTAGATTCATGTGTTAAATCTAGAGCTACAAACTCCTGACCCAGTATAATTTTGTCAAGATCACATGGATAATTCTCTATGTTACCATCCCAACTTCAGTAACTTTATACACACTCATTGGTTTAAAACAAAATTTTAAAACACATGTTCTGGAATTATACTTAACTTTTGTTGGATATTTCCAAATCCCACATGCCTACCTGATGGAATGAAACTATTGTACAATTTGTATGTATGTGTGTTTGTGTGTGTTTGTGTGTGTGTGTATGTGTGTGTGTGTGTGTAGATATATATAACTAGTACATACATATATATATGTATATATATATATACTAGTACATATATATATACATATATATGTACTAGTTTTATTTTCGACACCAACCTTTTCATGAAGTCCTTATGATTTCAACTGCAGAATTTGTGCCTTTTCAGGGAGAAAAGGAGAATGATAGATGCTGACTGTCTCATTTCTGGATCCCCCCAATCTCTGATAGTGAGCTGAACCATGGTAAATTGGGAAGGAAAAAAGAAACAAACTCTGAAATTTCTTTACATTCAGGTAATTTGCGGAGATGACATATTAACTCACTTTGGGAGAATGACAACAAAACAGTCATCTACATTCTTGTCATTCAAAACAATCCCCACCTATTGCAGAGTTTTACGCTGTTTTTAAATTCCTTTCTCACTTGATACTCTTGAGCAGTGGACTAAAAATCCCTTGAAGATAGGGACATTGCTTTAGTCGCAATTGTATTTCTAGTTCCTAAGGCAGTGCTAGGTGCTTAATTGTCTCTCAAAATAATGTTTGAGGGAGCGAAAGCAATTCTTACCCCGTGGTACAAATAACCCTCACAGCCACAGAAAAGTGTGGCTTTTTAAGTTGATACTATCAGTGTGGCTATAGGCAAGTTATTTTAGCTTTATAGTTAGGCTTTTACATTTCTCTGCAGATTTTGGGGGCAAAGTCAATCAGGGTGGTCCTGCTGAAGACTGTATTCCTTTATCTCTAGGAATTTATTGGCATCAAATGATATATATATATATTTAAATACCTATATAACATCAGCTCAGTAATGACAGGACGATAAGGTTTCATCTCTGAAGAGAGTTGATAGCCTAACATGAGGGCAGGAATCATTACGTTTAGTTGGTCATTAATCCCTATGAAATATCCTTCCCGACAGTCGTAATTGCTCTTATAAATTGAAAAGTGGAAATATACTTATGGAAGCCTGAATATTTGTTTTCTGCCATTTCATTGGTATGTGCAAGGTATTTCTAGAGACTTCATGTTCTATACTTAGGCTTCTCAGATTGCCTAATACAGATTCCACACTCAGTTTACATAGTGGATAAGATTTCTTCCTTCATTTCTAACCCTATGATCAAAGCAACAGTCAAAACCCATTTCATGTGAATGTTATTCTGAAGAACATTTGTACATTTGCCAATAGCCAATCTGCTTTATTACAACATAATTCAGTTTTAACTTCTGCTGGCCTGTTTATATATCATGAGATTTTCTTATAAGAATAGTTTTTTTTCTTGTGCCACATAGTGCAAAGCCATATAGTGAGAGGAAAAACTCATATTCCAAACGGCATATACCAGGTTGTTTGAAAGGTGTTTTGTTTATTCGTTTTAAAATCATTGCTTAAAAACCATTTATTTTCAATTATAGTTGACATACAATATTATATTAGGTATATAATATAATGATTAGACATTTATATAACTTATGAAGTGATCATCCGATGAGTCAAGTACTCATCTAACATCATACACAGTTATTACAGTATTAGTGACTATTCCCTATGCTGTACTTTACATCCCTTGGACTGTCTTTATAAGTAATTTAAATACCTATATAAGTAATTTGTACTTCTTAAATCCTTTACCATTTTTACACATATCCTCAACCTCCTGTCCATCTGGCAATCATTAATTTGTTTTCCATATCTATAAGTATGTTTCCGTTCTGTTTGTTCTTTTATTTTGTTTTTTTTTGTTTGTTTGTTTTGGATTCCACATATAGGTGAAATAATATGGTACTTGTCTTTTTTTATCTTATTTCACTTAGCATAATACCTTCTAGGTCCATCCACGTCACAAATGGTGAGATTTCATACATTTTTATGGCCAAATAATATTCCATTGTGTATATGTATCACATTTTCTTTATCCATTCATCTATTGATGGACACTTAGGTTGCTTCCATATCTCAGCTATTGTAAATAACCTGCAATAAACATAGGGGTGCATATATCTTTTCAAATTAGTATTTTGATTTTTTTCTGATAAGTACCCAGAAGTGGAATTACTGGATCATTCTATTTTTAATGTTTTTAAAGTACCTAATACTATTTTCCACAGTGGTTGCATCAATTTGCAATCTCAGTAACAATGCACAAGGGTTCCTTTTTCTCCACATTCTTGCCAATACTTGTTGTTTGTTGATATATTGATGATAACCATTCTGACAGGTGTGAGGTGATATCTCATTGTGGTTTTAATTTCCCTGATTAGTGATGTTGAGCATCTTTTTCATATATCTGTTGGTCATTTGTATATTTTCTTTGGAGAAATGTCTATTCAGGTCCTCTCCCTATTATAAAAAGAAAAATTATTTTTTATTTGCTATGAAGGCTAATGGTGATTTATTTATATGAGTATATATAATGAAGTTAACAGGTACATGTTTAAGAGACTATCCCATAATTAGTGACTTAGAATATTATGGTTTCTATAGACGAATCAGGTTTTCTTTTGTGTGTAATGGCAAATAATTGAAGGTCATATATTTTAACATATATGTGGCCAATTAGACTCTCATATGTTATCCCACTTGTGATCAGTAACTAACAATGGTACCACAGCTGGTCACATTATGTGCTGTGCAAGAGAAAACTTACTTCGTGGCTGAGTGACTGGATAATTAACTTGGTCACATTTGCAATAAATTCTGAGCAACTGAACCAACATTCCTAGATTATAGAACTTGAGTAATGTGATGATCTGTGGATAAGACCTAGTCTTTCTGTGGAAGTGGCTTTCATTTCACAGGAAAGCGAATTCCCTAGAGGTGTCTTTCTCTTCTTTTATAATTGAGTAGAAGAGTGAATAGAATTGATGAATCTGGCACAAAGACAGATACTGTTACTCAGGAAAGGAAGACAAACCAAGTTAATCCATCTCTGTTTTATGTTTTATATGCTATTATACTTAGGAGAAATATACAGACTTCTAGATTTTCCTGCTTTGAAAATTATTAAAATATGTTTGAGTTTAAATTGTACAGGCATGTTTTTTCCCATTGCCATTGTCATCAAGTCAGCTTACCTGACTTATGAGCAGGATGAACTATTGCTTTTTTTCCCCATCAAATCAGCCATAATGACTTGTAACTTACTCATTATTTTTTATTTTATACCAAAAATCACCCTCTGTGCTAACATTTTTTCCTTTATTGTTTTGCTTTAAATGGGTTCCAATTGGTTTAGTGAACACAGTGAATATGTTTTAGATTGCAGCCTTTGAGGGTAATTATTTTAGATTTTTATAATCTTAAAAGAGCTGCCAGAGAAACCACATACATTTTTGGAAAAGATCAGTGATGATGATAAGAAGAGCACTTGAAATAATACTAGGTGTGAAGTCAGTCAGCTTGGATTTGAATTTTGGCTCTTTCAGAGTTCAGTACTTGATTTAATGCAGATCACTTAATTATTCTAGGACTCAGGTTCTCAGAAATAATAGGAACAGCCTCAGAGATAGGCAATGAGTATGAAATCTATGTGAAAGTCTTTATCATGGTGTCTAGCTCCTGGTAGGTGGACAAGAAATAAATGTTTTTAAATTAATAAATAGATTTATATGTAAATAAAACAGGTGTTATTTTCAAAGACCAAAGCAAAAAATAAAATAAATAAAACAATAGTTATAGAAGGTTTAATTTCAAACTTATATCAAACTACATTGGATTGGAGAAGTTTTATTCCATCCTTCTTCCCAAGTTAATATTTGCCTTAGTTAGTTTTTGTATCACATCAAGGAAAGGATTAGAATTTTAAATATCCATGATGAGTTGGAAAAATAAACTGCCAGAAATGACAAGCTGAATTTTTCAATAATTTTCTTTGTATAACAAACATTATAGAGAGAGGATTTTATAAGATTTTAAAAAAGACTAGAGATTATGGAATTCTTACTATAAATTAGCAATGTAATTATAGTAGCTTCAAAATGTTAAGGAGAGTATTATAAAAAGATGAAGCAAAGAAAGAATTTATGAGAATTCATATTTATAAATCACCAGTTCATGAATCATTTTTGAGTATTAATTCATTTAACAAACATTGAAAACCCAAATGTGTCGGATACTGAGCTAGGTTATGAGAATACCAAAACCTAGACAGAACTAGTTCCTTGCCCTCACAGAGCTATGATCCAATGAAAAATAGAGCCATTAAAAATATTTTACATATGTAGTAAATTTTATAGAAGGGAAACAGAAAAAGAACAGCATAAGAGGCCAAGGACTCAGGAGAAAGTTCTCTGTGGTTTGCAAACTAAAGGAATGGTGTTTATTAGTGATATTAGCAAGTGTTCACAGGTGTATGCACATGTGTGTGCATGTGTTTGTGTGTGTGGGAGGAGAGGGAGGGGTAGAGAGAGTGGAGGGGGAGGAGAAGGGAAAGAAAGGGAGTGGGGGAGAGGAAAAGAGGGAGAGGAGGATAGAGAGAGAGAGTTGAATTACATGAGAGAATAAACTTATGTTCAGACTCCTGGAGATGAGAGCACATCTGCAGTCTGTGGGGAGAGGGGGAGAATAGGGGTGCTGGAGAGAAGATCAGGCTAAAACGTAAGGGCAAATCTTGAAGAGTCTTTTAAACCCTCAAAAGCATTAAAGATATTTGTTAAGGAGAAGCCACTAAAGCATTTTAAGCAGGGTAATAAGTAATATGGTCAGAATTTTTTTTTTATTGTTGTTACACTCAGTTTTGATAATTCTTATTATTTTTTAAGTAATATCTACTTTGCAACAACATAAATCACAAATGGAATGCAACACCTAGAGAAGATAAGAAATCAGTATTGCAAAGTATTTAACATGTTTAAAATATAATTTTTAAAAGAAAATATGTAATAAGAAAAGACCATAATATTCTAGGACAGTACTTCTCAAACTGTCCATGGTAGAGGACTAATTTTTTTTTTAATTTGTCACAGACTGACATTTTTATAAAATGACATAAAGATGAATTACTTTGAAAATAAACTTAAAAACATACATACACAATATAAGCCTCAATTTTTTATTATTAGATTCAACAGATATAAAATTGCATTTCAATAAATATAATCAGAACAAACATAATGGAGAAAAGAAAGAGCTGCAAAACCTACACTTTCAACATTGCTTGTTGAAAGTATGTGTGGGTGCTTAAAATTTCTGTACTTGTCTCATCGCAGAACAATAAAGAAATAGGTCACAAGCCACATTTTGAGAGAGATTTGTATTTGGAATTATGTACCGATAATGATACAAAAAAATGTTCTCTAAATTTTTTAAGGTTAAAAAAAATGAAAAGTTAAGTTCAGCAAGAAGCATTTAGATATCATGTAGAAAGGCATAGAACTAAAAATAATTCTGAACTTTTTGACTATATACTTTCATTTTTATCAAGGAATATTAAAATTTATTTCTTTTCCTGGATACAATAAATGGCTTCAGTGTCATTTTGCTGGTCATACAACCTACCCAACCCAGGAATATTATTACATTGACATATTCTCACACGTGGTAAGAACCAATGAGTTTGACTTTTATTATTTTCTAGGATATTATCTTAGAGTAGCCATGTTGAAAAGCCTCAATTACTCAGTTTACAGGTACATCCTGTATTCAGAGAAACAGGTAAAAGAGTGATTGAACTGCTCAATTAATACTAGCTTTTAATATGTTAGATCATAGAAAGCAGGAAGGAGGTTTAAATGAGCAGCCAAATGGATATATGGGTGTCAATAGAAGTTAAAACATTCATTAAATATAGAGAAACAATGAAATTCATTAATTTGAACATTTTTTATATTTCCTTAGGCATTCATTAATTTACTCGGTAATTCAACCCATCTTTATTGAGCATCTGCTATTAGCCTATGACTATGTTGAAAGCTGGGATTATAGAAAATATGACCTCCCTCCAGTGTGAATATTATCATTATCTATGGGAATTGGGGGAGGGGGTACATATAGTTGCAATCTGATGGATAAACCATTGAAAAAGCAGTGTCTATTAGAGAAGTTCTGTTTTAAGAAAGAAACTCTTCTTCATTATCTCACAGGACTAGACAGATGTCATTGTGGAAAGTTTGAGGCTCTACAATATAAAATGATCAATATATGTGTTTTGGGGTTTAATACAATTTCCCAAGCTTATATCATTTCATCAGCCAGTATTCTTAAACTAGACTTGCTAATTTTGCTCTTTTCCTATTAGAACTATTCCCTGTCATTAGAATCTAATAATAAATTTGTTATCACTAGTAACAATTATAATAATGTTAATAAAAATAATTGATTTATTGATTACCTAATAAGATTCAGTCATTTTATAGTTTTTATTTAATTTACTTAACAATTGAGAGATATGCCCATTTTACGGATGATGAAATCAAGATAGTTTGCCTAAGATTATACAGCAGTTATGTCGCAACCTGAGAATCAAGCCCAGACAATTCTGCTACATCATTCTCTAGCATTAGGCCACCACTGTGATTTTTTTCTGTAGACTTCCTCCCTGATGCCCACATTTTTTGATTGGTGCCTGCTTCCTAACCCTTAACTTTCAAAGACTGTATAAATCCATGACTTCTCCAGGTCTTTATTTCTCTGTGTTCTATGCTTCTCCCCAAAGAATCAGTCTGTTACATAATGTTGTAGAAAGGATGAACGGTTTTTCTAAATACTTTTTAAAGATTGCAACCCATTTCAAATAGCCAAGTATTAGAGAAAAAAGATTTCTAAAAACTAGTAAGTCCTACTTTGCTTAATATCATAAATTTGGATAAACACTTTCATTCTCTACCTGGTGTTTGGCAAGCCTTGAGAATTTTAAATTAATGAATTTCTCAACTGCTTGCAGAGGAGATTTAAAACAAAGTTTACTCTCAAGATGTAACTTGAGACTGAGTTATACCACTGTTTTATTATTCCTAATGGCACTGAGTCAATCCACAGATATTTCATCCTGCAATTTTCTACTGTTATGAAAATGCATAATGTTAATCATTGTACTACTTTATAATCTGACCATAAACCAATGTTTATAGTCAGTTAATCATTGTATTACTTTGCTTTAGGTAATTTAGTATATTACCATAATGCAGCAATCTACTTAATGTAAATTTTAAAGTGAACACAATAAAAGTTTTATAGCAGTAATGTATTATTTATTCTAACCTGAAATTTCAAAATACAACTGAAGTTTGGATAGAGTTTAGATGTTCTGTGACTTTGGTTTCCTCTACCTTCGCTGGAAAAGGAGTGAGGACTACCCTAAGTTAAAGAAAACAAACAATTAGCAAGTTGTGGAGTAGCTGGCACTAATTCCAATCAAGCGAGATAATGCTTATGTTATAGATAACTTCAAAGGAATTTTTACAAGCACTTAAAATTAACAGTCATTTCAAGACAGTAGAATTGGACATTTGTTTTAAAAACAAACATTTATTAAGTAGCTCCTATATCTCAGGCACAGTGCTAAGTCCTCTATTCTACATTATTACTTTTAGTTCTCATAATAGGTCATGATAAAGATTGCATTCTTGGGACATAAAATTTGGAAATCTAATAATGCCAAGCTGGGGTATTAGCTGAGATTTTTAAAAAGCAGTAAAGAAATCTGTAAATTTTGATCTTTTCCTTTATTCTTCATATGATAATAAAGAGTACGAATACTAAGGACATGTTAATGCCTCCCAAACACCAAAGTCTCAACAAAAGCATCTGACGTGTCCCCACAAATGGGAATAGATGATGGATTCAAAAAATAGAGTATCATTATGAGCCAGAAAAAAGCGGCCTGTAGGTTGCTCTCTGGTCACCTCCAAGATGAATGAAAATCAGTTTCTAGATATCAGTCTCAATTTTAACAGAACTTTTGTAACATTTGCCAGATAAAATTTTGGTGTCTATAAGAAAAATTATCTGTGAATTTCTCTGTGATGGCTGCAGTTATGTGGTTCACTTGCATTTTAAAAATATTTCACTGTCTTCAAGTTAAATCTTTTCAGGATTATTTAGAATTTAGAATTTAGAAGAAGGCATTTTGAATATTAATATTTTTAGGTATATTTGTTCTATCTGTCATGTGAACTATATTTTAAAAAGTATTAACACAATTTGTCTTGTATCTTTTACTTTCCTTTTTAGTCCCTTCCAGAGTATGTTGAATATTTGGAGAATAAGACACATTATTTGATTAATTGATTGAAAAAAATGTTTTTCAATGCCTGTTACAAAATAAAATTTTCTCTAATGAATGTTTGGACTTAGGGATAAAGAAATGAAATAGTCAGAAACTGTTCAAGCAATGATGAGACCGTAAAATTTCTCTCACCATATTTTAGAAAACAGAAGGCAAATAGACAGAGTATTTAGAAAAACATAATAAGTTTAAGTAATAAGATTCACTCGAGAAAAAAGTTGCAATAGGCTATTTAATATATTTGCAATAATGACAATACTATATTATACTTTAGCACCGAATTTTCTACTTATTAGTTTTGATTGCTAGTGCCTTTAGAAGAAGCTTATTGTGAATACTCAGAAAAAGAAAAATTAGTAATTAAGAAATTAAACTCCTATATGCCATGTGTTTTTATTTCAATGCTTTAGTTAATAAAAATGTGTATGTAGACATAATACTGATATTAATATTAGCTATGACCAGAGCAACAGTTGCCATTTATTGAGCATCTATTTTAGGTTCTTTTCATAGATTATTTCCATTCTTGAAATTGACTTTGATATGCACCTCTTGTATTGAAAAGGAAATGGACATTTAGAAACTAACCAGTTTATATAACTGATAAGTGGCAAAGCTGGGACACTAAGCTAGAATGGTCCAACTTGAAAGCATATGTTTTTTGGCTTATTTCATCCTGTGTCTCTAGTCACAATAGCTAAATTTGTTCTGACTTTATCCAAATTTACACTGTTCCTTCCAATATGTTTGCAATTTTTCAGTAGACTATGAAGATAGAGTTCAAAGAATTACTTCCCGGGCTGAATGTGGTCATGTCAAAATCAAGAAGGAGTGTGTAAGTGTATATCTGTGGTTTTAAGTGTGCAAATTTCGAGTCTGGTTTTACATATATAAGGGTGAGATAAAAACAAAAATTACATGCTGGTAGGGATTAAAACTGTTAAGCTTTTGGAAATTGGCTCATTCCTGTGTTTGCTACAACCAGTCTGGTGCTTTGTGTCACACTTCCCTGCCATATGCAGGCACATTGGCTCTTTTCCTAGGGAAATTGTTTATTTTAAATCACACTCGGAAGACACTATTGGCTAAACAGTGGTTATCCCTGTTTTCTGCCATACAGAACCTAATTTTTGATATTGTTGTACGATTCTAATGGCTTCTTGTGTTCAAGTGACAAATATCCAACTCACACTAGCTCAAGCCAAAACAACAACAGTAAAAACAAAAATGAACAAATATTCACCACAGGTTCACAGGAAGAATTCTGGGGTAGCTCAAATACTGAAGGAACCCCTATAAAATGATGCTGCTTTGGTACTCTTAGGACAAACAAGCAGGCTATGTCTTCTCTAGGCTTTCTGTTTTTCTTTATTGTTTATATTTCCACATGTGTTCATCTTATTCTCTTCTATTCCCCCAAGTACGGAGGAGTATGTGTGTATGGAGGGTGGTGGCAAGGGGCCCCGTGGAGAGTATAGCTTCATACCTATAACATCTCAATTTAGGGATCTGCCAGGAAGGAACTCTCACCATTCCTATTCTCAGACCAAAAGTAAAAAAAAAAAATCCAGGGAATGCCTCTGTCCTGGCTTTGGTGCCCTGCTCTCTCCTGAATGTGTCACTGTGACTAGGCCTGGTTTACATGCCTAATTCCCAGAATACTAGGATTGACACCTTTTTCCAACTCCAAAGATGGAGCAGGGAGAGAGCTGAACCTGGATGGAAGAGAAGGGTTTGCTTCCATAGGAGGGAGAGGAAAGAGTGCCTAATGAACTAAAACGATAGATGACAATTTCAGTCGTTCTTTCACTTCTTTATATTAATTTACTTCCCACATCACTTGGTAGATAAATAACAGATTTGGCTTATAAAGTTGTGCATTACCTACTAATTCAAAGTTGATTGGGGATGTTGTTGAAAACAACTAATTAGGTGTCTAGCTCTTATTTTGGTTTTCAATGATAGAAAAATGTATAGGGTTAGAATTGAGGTAAAGCCAAGGGCACTCACTCATATAGAAATTTTATTACTTCTCTGAGCCCCATATTCTTTTTAGTTAAATGGGAGAATAATAGTGCCTGTGGGATAGTATTTTACATAGATTTAGTGAGATAATTATAAAAGCTTTTAGTTAAAAATTGCCATATAGCAAATACTCAATGCATGTTAATAGTAAAAACAATTAACCATATATAATAACAACAAAAGATCTCAATAGTTTAATTATAAAATAGAGATCGGAGTGAAGTTTTCATGTATTAATACATTCACAACAGGCTTTACTTTATAATGTATGTGTGTATATATTCAATATATTAGTTTAGAAGGTGAAAAGCTTATTTTAAATCCATATGAACAAGGCTTGTAGAATTTCAACAACGGCTGTCAATGTTAGCTCTGTTTTGAAGTTTTCCATATGACTGGCCAGAACTTGAACCTTTATAGTTTTTACATTTCAATCTTTCTTTTTTAAATTTTATTCCACATCTGTATATATATTGGAATCCTGAACCTAGTTACCAAAGCTTCCTCTATATGAAGAATATTTTATAAAAATCAGTTTTATTTTTAAAAAGTATAAGAATCCACATATTTTAAAGATTTTTAGAATATATTTATATTTTTCTAAACAACATAATTTAAAGCACTTATCTGTAAGTACATGGAAAGAATAGTCCATTTGATATTTATAAAAACTGGGTGGCGAGTCCAGTAAAAACAGTATTTTAAAAGTTAGTTTCATATTCAGAATCCATTGAACAAGGTATGGGAGTGAAGAATTAGTGCCTTTATTAAAATGCTTCTATTTAAAAAGAAAAAAAAATTACCAGATTTTACAATGGAACATTTTATTTTGCAATAGACACAATTTTGTTTAAATATAATTGTTGACCACCAGATGGCTCCCATATTTTTAAAAATTCAGAAACAGTAGAAGTTCTAATCAAAATAAACGGATTTAAAGGAATAAAGTCACATAACCTTTAAAAGTCAAGCACATGAAAATACTTGAAGTCCTATAATTTTTGGAATTTTTTTCTCTTTAAAAAAATGTATAACATATATAGGAACAACATGATATAATGTACCTTTCAGGGTTTTACTCTGGTCTTAAAAATACCATGCTATTGGTATTTCAAGATAGAAGAAAAAGTGCTATATAAAAAAACTGCTCAAAATGTCATATGATAGAATGGTTTTAGTATTTTCATACTGTTTTAAATAACACAAATGTCCTTTCTCATAATTAATATAAGGACAAATCCATATGTTTTTGTACTTATAGATTTTTCCCTGTGTATTATTGACGTGACATCTTAAATACACCACCTCTTTATACAAATATCATTCCATGGTGCATTTAACAATAGTGTCACATTACAAATTAAGATTTCTTCATAAAAGCAAAATAATTTTGACCTGTATCAACAGTGGAGTCAATCCCTGATGCGAGATGCATTGTGCATCACAGCTCAACTGTCACCATTGCTGGTATCATAGTGTTTTGAAGGATGTTTTATACTAGTTTTAATATGTAAGCTATTAAGATAAAAGACCCTGCACTCGTTGCTCTGACAGCTTTTTTAAAGGCTAAGCTGCCCAATTTGTCTTTCATTAAAAGCTCTAGTGTAGTTTTGTGATTTGTAGTCACTGAGCCGTTGAGCTTTCAGAGCACACAATTCTATTTTGGGAATTTTTTTCTTGTCAATAAAAAAGGCATATGCTTCAATGAGTCATCTTACAGAGCAAACTCACAAGAAGGAGTTGACCTGTACTTCCGCCCGCCACTAAATTTTCCCTACCTTTTCTTGTTAGCACAAAGCTTGCCCCTGTGCCTCATACCACCGAGAAACCAGAGATGTGGACACAAGGTCTCTTTAGCCCATATGGTTTTATTTGTGTTCTGCTGGCACAGTTATAGTCATACAGTAACCAACATAAATTTTTAGTTTTATTATCACCTCTAAAAAGAGACAGAAATGTGAAAATTGAAGCCAGAAGGTTTGTATCACAGGATTAATTAGGCAGGGCCAACTGGAGTCTCACTCCTCCTGGCAGCGAGTGCCTCAAGAAGGTGCCTGCCTTCAATTATGGAGCGCACAAAGCAATTAAAAACCCTGTTTCTTTTTCCTGAGGTGTTACTTGTTACTTGATAAATCTCTTTTTTAAAATTCTCTGGGGATCTGAACTGGCTTGAGGTGCAATCTACCGGGGTAGATATTCATGAAAAATTGATTTAGCTCTAGCCTAAGTGCAATAGGTTTAAAATAAACCTGAAAGGAATGAACAGTGTGTTTCTTGGCTGACATTTTATTGGCCATTTTTTTAAATGCACAAAAGACTAGATAATTAAGAATTGAGACATTATGGATCTTTACCAGGAGATATGAATCGAATTGGTCAGCTATCCCAGGCATTTTATCCTAAGTCACGCTACACATTTGATTAACCTTTTTCGCAGGGCGATTTGTACAATTCTATGGACAACAATGTGGTGTGCATAAGTCAGAATTAAGTGTGTGCTTCCCAGAACCCACATCCCCTTTCTAATAGAGAATTGGCTCTATATGAAATTATATGTTTCTTCCTGATTTATGTCTTAGTCCAGTGAGATTTAAAACTTAGATCCATTGTTCTGTTTTCCAAAAGGAACTTTCCTTGCTTTTCATGGTGATTTTTGAGAATTACATTTTTTTTTCCTAATTTTAGAACTATCTGTAAATATTCAGAAATAAGCTTCAATTGTCTTCTGTACAGATAGTTTTGCAGACTGGTATTTTACCACTAGTACGTAAATCACCTAGCTAACCCTTTCCTCTGAAATATAAATAATTTAAAATATGCAATAAGTACAGAGTATAACTGGTACAATGAATAGTGCTCTACCAAGACATATGGGCTTAAGCTTCATCAGTGATCTCATACTTCCTGTTGAAAAGAGAAGCAAAATATTTTTTAAATCAATAGGATAAAACCATGGTTGTAAATAAAGGAATGAGATTCTTTCACTTAAAAAGCATATTATGTACGATTTAATAAAACAATGGCCGTAATAGACTTTGGTCTGTTATTTTCTATTGTTTGTATTTCTGAATTTAAAATGTAAATTTAAGAATGTTAACTATTATAAAAATATTTTACTTTCTCCTTTCCTGCTGTTTTCTTTCTTCCTCTTAAGTTTGAATATAATGTGAATGTTAGGCAAATTATTTTAAAAAGATTTTTTAAATAAAAACCTATTGTAAAATATTCTAATTGGTGATTATAATAAGAAAACATTTACAGCCATTAGTAAAGATAAATTTTGGTAAAATATGACTTTTGAAATATAGATTTTAGTCACTCAAAATTCTCACAATTTCTGTTGAGATTATTACTTATGGATTATCTACCTGTCTACCTATCATCTAATTTCCACTTCTTAAGAAAAGAATGATAATTTTTGACACAGGTTTGACACAATATGTTTTCCTTCTTTGTGTTGTGATTTAATAGGTCTACATGTTTTTTAGAATAAAATGCTAGAATGATACTATCTTGAAAAACCTGAAAAGGTGACAGAAAATATTTGCTATTTTCTTATATTTTGGGCCTGGCTTTAAAGTTTCAGCAATAGAGAATAGGTACCAGAATAGAAACATGGTCTATTTTCTATTGGTCTTAGTAAAAGTAGCTATATTGTCTTTTAAGTCAGGGGTCTCCAAACCCCAGGCTGTGTACCGTACTGGTCCGCAGCCTGTTAGGAACCCGGCTGCACAGCAGGAGGTGAGGGGTGGGCAAGCGAATGAAGCTTCATCTGTATTTGCAGCTGCTCCCCAGTGCTAGCATCACCACCTCAGCTCTACCACAGAACATCAGGCATTAGATTCTCATAGGAGCATCAGTCCCTGGTGCCAAAAAGGTTGGGGACCACTGTTTTAAGTGAAGCAGTCTAAAGTATGCAGTCTGTGACATAATAATTACTTCTATTAGGATGTTGGCCATGGGAGGGTCTTTGGGGACATAAGCTAATTATGAGTCTAAGGTCCTTCTGTTATCTTTTGTCTTCTCTTTTGAGCTCCCTACTATTTTGTTGTTTTCCTTAAAGTTCCCTAATGTGGTAGATTGAATCCCCAGATGGCCTTGAGATCTCACCTCCTGGTATCTAAGTCTTTATATAATCCCCTGGCCTTGAGTATCGGTGGGACCTGTTAACATAAGAGACTTCACTCCAGTTATTAGATTATGTGCTATGACAAAGATAAAGGAATTTTGCAGATATAATTAGGTTTCCTACTCAGTTGATTTGATTTAAGTTAATCAAAAGGGAGGCGATTCTGGATGGGCCTGATAATTAGGTGACCCCTTTAAAGGTGGGACTAGATGTCAGAGACTTAAAGCAGCATGATTCTTTCTCTCCTGCTAGTCCTGAAGAAGCCACTGTGAATCTCACAGCTACAAGGAAATGAATTATGTCAACAACCACTTAAGCTTGAAAGAGGATCTTGAGCTTCAGACATGACCCAAGTCTCAGTCCACACTTGATTTTGGTTTTATGAGAACCTGAACAGTAAGCCCAGCTATGTTGTCTTTTGACCTCTGACCCATAGAAATTAGGATATAATACAGTTTGTTACATAGCAATGGATGACTAATATATACAACACTTTTCATGTCCTAGACATCTGGTTCCCAAATATCACTCAGGATGTTAATGCTAAAATATATTAATTGGTGTTACAGACCACACTGGGAAACTGAACAAATAATTGGGGACTTGCTAGAAACAGTTAACTAGGTTTCTCAAAGGCTTTATTTTTCTAATATGTACTTCTAAGTGAATTTCTAAGAAGAATTAACATAAGCAGTATGTGCAAAACTTCTTAACCATTTTTTTTCCTCCATTGGCAACTTAAGAAAGTAGTGTTCTAATAAATCTCCTTCAGAAAAGGAACTTTTGAGTCAATTTATCATTCTAGTTTAAAAATCTATTACCCCTCACTCTGTAAATTAGGAATCTGCTACTAGACCTGACTGAATAAATATAATTTTAATGGTGGTAGGAGAACAATGTGCTAGACATTCTGGAGTATTTTTATTTTAAAATAACATTGAAAACCACAGGGCTTAGACCAGAAGAAAAGTATCTCTATTAATGGAGATTTTAATAAATTCCAAAACGATTATTCTATCTACTGCAGAGTTGTTAAAATTCAAAATTATAAAGAGAATTTAAGTTTGTAATCTGGTTACGTCTTTGCTAAAGCCATTATCAATTAATCCTTAGGCTATCATTTTGTTCCCCGAAGTATGTGTCTGCATATGATAAAACACATAGGTCACAGACTTTGTCCCCAAGATTTTAAGCATGGCATTTCTTTTAAATGAAATGGTCGGAAAGTGAAAGATGTTGCCAGGGAAGAGTTTCCGTCTCTTCAGCAGCAGAGCTATTTTTCAAACCCGTCTTCCTTTAACCTAATAAAGTTCCCAGAGAGTCAATTTGCTTCCCTTACCTTCTTAAATTTGCTTGTTCCCACTGGGCCTTTTGAGATCATTGCCACAGAATCAATGTGAATAATTTCTATATCCTTTTCTCCTTTTTTATTGCCTCTGAAATCTAGCATATAAGTCTGAATGGTTGGAAAAATAAAATTAATGCAAGTGAGTACCAATTAATAATGTTTAACTGAATTAATTAAAACAGTATGTCTTTTACTTTATTTTTCCTTTAGTCTAGACTTTTAAGCAACCATTCATAACATTAGACTCATTTACAGCAGTTTGCTTCTTAAGATCTTTGTGTCTTGTTTGTCATTTACATGAGAACGGTAAATGCTTAGAATATTCTAGAAAGCATATCGTAAACTCAGAATACTGAGTTTACAAAAGTATCAACATTTTGAGGCATTCCTAAACTTCAAATTTATTTAAAACATCAAGTTGTACAAAGATATCAGTGTCTTAGACACTCTCTTTTACTTAAATTCTTGATGATCTGGTATTGTTTTCAAATATAACAATAATAATTCTCCATTCCCTGAAAACCATAATAAATTAGAAGATATATTCGTCTATATGTCTATGCTATGATTTTGTGACATATGAAGTCCAGAGGGGACTTCATAAGTAAGAAAAAAATTGAACTTTGATAACTCTATATCAGGATTTCTCAAATAGATCTGGAACAATTGATGTTTGAGCCAATATTTTTTTCTTCTAGGGGCTTGGCCTGTGTATTGGGGGATGTTTAAGAGTATCCTTGGTCTCTACCCTCTAGATGCCAGTGGCTCCCCTTCTACTTGTGACAGTGTCTTCAGACATTACCAAGTGTCCTATATGGGACAAACCCTCTCCCAGATGAGAACCACTGTCTATTTATACATCTACAATTTTGAAATTAATTGGCTTCATTTTGATTTGTGGGCATTTGGTTAATATATTTTGAAGTTTTCTCTCATTATTGCTGAGTTGGTGCTAAGTAAGTCAGACAGCATTTTTGGTATGACAATTGCATTTTTGTTTGTTGTGTCTGATCCATGTTAACAATTAGGACACAAATCTAAAATCATTACTGAGTGAAAAGTGTTCAAGTATTGCTATCTGGTACTTATTTTTTGATGCACATATTTTAGCTTTGAAAGCACTTAACAATTATCAAAATACTGAGGATGCTTAGGAGTGTGGTAGTTGGCAGCAGTTGAGCCAGCACAAAAGCATATTTGGGAGACTTTTTGAGCTTATGGAAATGTCTTGATTTGCTCTGCTTGGGCTAGAAATGAATGAATGGACATTTGCTTGCTTGAAATAATTACTCTGTCCATGTTCCCTTTGCTTCTTTTTCTTTAACTACAGCAAATAGAATTGAGCAAATGTTTATGCACTAAGAAAAATTCTGCTCTTGTTTATGCTTTTGCCTCCTAAGGTCTTTAGAAACAAATAATCATATATGCTTTTATTTACTGGCCATAGAATTTTAATTTATCTTTGTGGTTGCCTGGAAATTAAAAGTTCAAAGTTCTGAAAGAGAACAGGATGAAAATCTTGTTTTGCTAATTTTTCTGTAAGACTTAAAGGAAAAAATAGGTTGGGAAAAAAAAAAAGTTGGCTAGTGGCTTGATTCATCCAAGTTCAAGCATACTGACTTCTTCCGACCACAAGGAATTACGAGGAGCAGGAGAGGATGAATCTCTTCTTTCAGGATTTCCCTGGGAAAACTGCATTCATCCTGAAGAAGGACTTGCTGATCTTTAGTGTCACATATCTTTCACTTCATATCCTTGAAGTATTTTCCCCAAAGTGCCTCCCCACAGCACCAGGGTATCTGGATCAGGATGACTTCTTGCACGTCATATTCTGTGCTCAGGAAGTTCTTCTCTTTAATCACCCTACCCTAGTGTTAATCCCAAATTACTAGTCTAGAGTCTTTTCTTCCTTGCATGCTCTTCCAGAGAAAATTTTTTTTTGCTACTCCTTGACTACAGTAAACCATTCTATCAGACATGCTTTCACATCTTTGAATCATCTAGTGAAAAAATCAAGGTACAAGCCATTCTGCTCCCTCTTAGGAGGCTCTTCTGTATGTGTGTAAACTCATGGATTGACATCCACTTGGAAAAGGCAATATCTAACTTTACCCCCAGTCTTAAGTACCCATAATTTTTCTCCAAAGCCCATCAGGCAAAACTTTTTCATATTCTTCATACCAATTAGTAGATATTTTGACACTGCTGAATATTACTCCAGGAATTCTTCCCGAAATAAGGGATGGTCTTTCACTTTAGAAGAATTTGCCTAAAATTTGAAAAGACAGAATTTGAGATATAAAATCTTAAGATTAAATCTCTACCATAGATTCCACTACATGCATTTTAACAAGGTCATTTTGATATCTCGGTATATAATTTCATTTGGATTCATGATTCGGCTAAATTATTACAAAGTCTACTTTGTAATATAATGTTCTTTTGAGGTTACTGTGTGTATAGACAATGGACATAGATAGTGCCTAAATGGATGTTCTGTGGTTTGAGGATCCTTTCTGAAAAGAGTAAAATATTACTCACTTACATTTTTCTCTTCCCCTAACTTTTATACTTTTCCCCTTCTCACCAGCATTAAAGGTAATTTAAATCTTTCCAGATCTTACTCCTTCTCTCCCTCCCCCTCACCCCACATACACCAGCTTCTTTCTGTCATCTTTATTTCTTCAACAGAATCTATACTGTCTCTACTCCTTTACTGTTCATTTTCAACTACCTTTACCTCTAACAATTTGGCTTCTCTGTCAGTTTGCAAATCCGTTTTTGCTAAGGCCACCTTTGACTTCCATGTCATTAAATGTAACAAGCAATTATCAGTTGTATCTTATTTGATCTCTCATTAGCACTCATCTACGTGGCCCCTGTCTTTTCCATTGGCTTACAAGTCACTTATAATCTCCCAAATTTTCTTCTACCTTTATGAAAATATTTCACAGACTTTGCTTCTGGCTTTTGGTCTTCTGTCTAGCAATTTTCACACTTCCTAGGATTCTTTTCTAAGCGTCTATTCTTCCATGGCACATATTTGCCTATTAAATCTCATCCATTATTATATGGCTTTATCACCGCCCACCCCCAACACAGAAGACTCCTATTTCAGTTATTCGTTATAAATCAAACCAGTCCAAAATATAATGGCTTAAAACAACTAATCTTATTTCTCACTGTATTGGCGTTGACTGAGCTAGGCTGCCTTGCATTCTTACTTTATACGATACCAGCTTTGGCTGCATCATCTGTGGGCTCAGATGGCTGAAACAGCCAAGGTGGCCTGTTCACATGGCTGGTATTTGATACTAGTTAGTGGCTTGAGTTTATCTGAGACTGTCAACTGGAACATCAACATGTGTCCTATGCATGTGGTTTGGGCTTTGCACAGCATAATGGCTGAGTTCCAAAAAGTGTTCCAAGAATGAGAAATCCTAAAGGGAGGAAATAGATGCTGTAACTTCTCTTAAAAATACGTCTGTGATTGGGACTCCATCACTTCCACTACACTCTGTTAAGTTGTCATGAGGCCAACTCAGATTCAAGAAGGAAGGGAAATGAACTCCACATGTTGATGGGAAGAGTAATGAAATTCTTTGACCATTTTTAGTCCAGTTACAAATTAGTTAAATTTATTCTGTATGTAAAATACCCTCAAAATTCCCTAGGACCCCAAAATCTCATCTTATTATTGCTTCAAGCTCAAAGTCCAGTATCTCATTATTTAATCAGGTCCAGGTATGGATGAGGCTCTTCAGGCTCCTCTCGATATGAACAGCTATGAACTAGATGACAAGTTAACTGGCCCCCACAAACTCAATATGCAATGTTGAGACAAAGACAGCAGAATTTAATAGACACCTTCATTCAAAAAGTGAGGCAAATAGCAGTTACTGGTTCATAGAAATCCTGAAATTTAGCTGGACATGTCAGTTCCTTGATTATGGCTCCTTTTGGCTTTCTTGGATTGAATATGTCTCTTGGCTTTACCCATTGGGATCCCGGTCCTCCAAAATGTGTCATCCTTTTCTTTAAGAGATATCCCATGTATGCCACTGGGTAGCTTTCTCAGGCTGTGTCTCGCTTGCTGGCAGTTGGGAGTCTCAAAGACCTGTCTTAATTTTAAATTATCATTGTTCTTTTAAAACAAGCTGGTACAACCTTGTAAAAATGTTGTGGGCTTCCTGAGTATCAAAACATAGTTCATTCTGTTAGACAAGAGACAGAAATTTCTTTGAAAAAGGCCCTTCTCTACCTTGTCTAGAAGAAAGTTTTGAAGAGGAGCACTCTTAAACCTTTCTCAGTCTTAAAGGTTGTTTTAGCCACACAATTGATATCATGATTCTGAGTGCATTTTTACTGGCAGTGCCATGGTGTGTCTTGTGGAATAAACTAGCTTAGAAAATAATTTTAATAATAACAACTCCTTTCCAATTATTTACAGCTTATTTATTTGGGAGTGGGCACACATGGAAAGGGGTGACACTGGCAACCAATCTTAATCTTCAATGACCTAGTGACAACAGATCTCTTGCTTAGGGAAAAAGTACAGGATTAGAATAATCTATTGCTATAGGTAGAGTTTTCAGAGAAAATTGTAAAGCATTTTTTAGAGGTTTTACACTAACGGCACCCTCCCCCAACCTACTTGTCACGAGTAAAAAAATCAGTGGGTGAATTTTTAAAGTATCTTAAAATTTCCTGAAGCATGAAGCAGCGTTTTTTAAATTCTTCACATCAGCTCTTTTGAAAGGATATAATTAAATAAAATGATTTGCTATTTCTTCTGTTACTAGATCAATTATTAATTTAAACTAGAGCTATATTTTTATGACAATTACCATAGACAGATTTATAAACAAGATAATATCTATTACTTGATCAAAATTCAATGTGCGAAGTGTTGACAAAATAAGCTTAAGAAATATGACATTACTAATCACATTTCAAAGCACTGAGATTCCAAATGCTTTTAATCAGCTAAGCAACATCAAAGTATAAGTAAGCAGATTAAATGAAAATTTTAATATGTTTAATGTAAAGAACTTCATATAAGATGAGCTTAAAAGAAAGGAAAAGAGGAAAATACGTATATTGAAAACTGTGGTACTTGGTTTCAGAGAACAAAAATTGTCTTCTAAAGTAATCTATTTTCATTTTTGTTGACTTGAATTCTATGAAAAATATTACATAATTGTTCTGATATCTAATATTTTTTCTATATGCAACAGCTGATTTAAAGCTTTAATTCCTTAAAAACTTAAAATTTTTAAAGTTTGATTTGTGACTGGTCATTAGTTTGGTGAGTAGCAGTGATGTGCTAGAGCTGACTCCTGTTGGATCCAATTGTGAGCATCTCTTTCCAATGTTTTGTACAGTATATAGGTCATGATAGGAGTGTTTACACAATGGAAATAAGCAAACACTCCAAACAAGAGTTCCCTGTCTTCCCAGAGAGCTGATTTAATACACTTACCAGCAGAATAAGTTGGTAGAATAAACGCATACTCCATAATTGAAAGTCAAATACAATACATTTGATAAACTTAAAATCCTTCAGTCAAAGTAAATTCAACTTGAATCAAATTTATAATAAGTTAGTTTAAACTCTTTATTCAATGATGGGTAGAAAACAAAACAAAACAAAAACAAAAAACAAAGCCCCTATCAAAGTGATAGAATGATTCATTTTCTAAACTTTAATTTTCTCAATTTTTCTTTAGCAGTTCTACATTTCTTGCCCTGATTACACAAACAATTCCATATTTCAAAATTTTTAGATGAGTAATTATGTTTGTTAACTATTCATATTGTGGAATTGAGATTTAAGGCTGATTTACAATCTTAAATAGCTTAATATAGAAGTAATTTCCAATCAAAATTTTGGATCTATAATAGAAATGAAGGCTTAACATAGGAAATCTATAGAAACTATCCAGTACTAAAACTGTATATGCTTTGTTTAGGAAAACACTTGAAATTTTTAAAAAATATTTTGTGTATTTATAGCATTAAATTTATTAGGCAGTTCTATGACTGTGTATCCTTCAATCTTTGTATGTCGTGTTCAGGTGCTTTTGTGAGCTCAATAATGTATGCATGTATTTGCATGTGTGTCAAGTTTTTCTCTAGGAGTAGCTTTCTATAGTGTATTGATTCTACCACCAAATATACTGTATTCCTGGTAAATTAGAGAACATATTAATTTATTCATGAAAAACAGCCAGAGGTAAATTTCCCCCAGAAAATGGCACAGTCTTCTGTATGAAATCTTTCCTTTTCATTTATGATTATAAAAATTATGACTAAAAAAGTACAGTATAAAGTTTAACAATTCCATTACTTAAAATTTTTTATTTAGATGTAATTAACATACAACCTTATATAAGTTTAAATTGTGCAACCTGTTGATTTTACACATTTCTATATTGTGCGATCATTATCATCTCTACTATGTCACATAATTTTCATTTCTTTTTTGTGGTGGGAACAATTTAGATCTGCTAAGCAAATCTGAAGTTTACAATACAGTATTGTTGCCTATGCTGTGATCGCTATGCTGTGTATTAGGTCATCCAACCAGTTTTCCATTGATTGCAAATTTGTCCCCTTAAACAACAGCTCCCCAATTCTCTCATCTCCCAGTCCCTTGTAATCGTCAGTCTACTCTCTGTTTTTATGAATTTGGCTTTTTTAGATTCCACATATAAGTGATATCACATAGTATGTCTTTCTCTGACTTATCTCACTTAACATGTCCTCAAGTTCTACTCATGTTGTTACAAACAGCAGTGTTTCCTTTCTCATGGCTGAATAATATGCCATTGTATATATACATATACATGACATCTTTATTCATTCATCCATTGATAAAGACATTTTAATATCTCTTATGAACAATGATGCAATGAACATGTGACGCATATAACTCTGAGATAATGATTTAATTTCCTTTGGATATTTACACAGGAGTGAAATTGTTGGGTTATATGGTAGTTATATTTTTAATTTTTTGAGGAACTTTCATACTGTTTCCACAGTGGCTGAACCAATTTATAATTTCACTAACACTGCACAAGGGTTCAATTTTTCCCACATCCTCAGCAACACTTGTTATCTCTTCTTAATGGATAGCCACTCTAACAAAAATGAGATGGTATCCTGTGGTTTTGATTTGCACTCCCATGACAGTTGGTATGTTAAACACTTTTTTACATACCTGTTGGCCTTATAAATGACTTCTTTGGGAAAAAAAAAGTCTATTTAGTTTCTACGCCCAATTATATTGGATTTTTTTTTTGTTTAATTGTATGTTATGTACTTTGGATGTTAATCCTTTATCTGATATATGGTTTGAAATTATTTTCTATTATCCATAGATTACCTTTTCATTTTTTTTTGGATTGTTTCTTTTGTTGTGTGGAAGCTTTCAAGTATGATTTAGTTCCATTTGTTGATTTTTGCTTTTGTTGCTTGTACTTTTGGTGTCATATCTAAAAAGTCATTGCTCAGGCCATTGTCAAGGAGCTTCATCTTTATAATTTCTTCTAGGCAGTTTACTGTAAGAGGTTTATGTTTAAATCTTTAGTCCATTTAGAGTTCTTTTTTTGTGAGTGGTGTAAGATAGGGGTCAAATTTTTTTTTTTCTTGCATATGGTCATCCAATTTCAACACCATTTGTTGAAGAGATTATTTTCCCCCTTTAAATGTTCTTGGCTCCCTTGTCAAATATTAATTCAGTGTAAATGTGGGAATTTATTTCTGTGATTTCTATTCTGCTTCATTGGTCTTTGTGTCTATTTTTATGCTTGTACAACATGTTTAATTATTAGAGCTTTTAAGTATAGTTTGAAATCAGAAAGTGTGATGCCTCTGATTTTGTTCTTCTTTAATAGGATTATTCAGTTATTTGTGTGTGTGGTTCCATACAAATCTTTTTTTTTCTATTTTTGTGAAAAATATCAATGGAATTTTGATAGGAATTGTGTTAAATCTATAGATGACTTTGGGTGGTATGAACATTTTAATAGTATTCTTCTGAGCCATGAACGCTGTATATCTTTTCATATGTTTGTATCTTCTTTAATTTATTTCAGTGTTCCAGTTTTTCTCCAGTTTTATTGAGATATAATTGCCATACAGCACTGTATAAGATTATGGTGTACAGAAAAACAAAATTACTTAAATGTATCATGAAATGATTACTACAATAAGTTAGTTAACATCCATCATCTTTTATAGGTACAAATATATGTATGTATATTTTTTTCTTTTTATGAGAACACTTAGAATTCACTTAACAACTTTCATCTATGTCATATAAAAGTTTAGCAGTGTTAACTATAGTCATTGTGAAGTACGTTATATTTCTAGTACTCTTATAACTGGAAGATTGTGCTTATGACCACATTCATCCAATCCTCCCTTCTCCCAGCCTTCACCTCTGACGATAATCTTTTTCTATGATTTTTTTAAAAAAAGATTCTACATATAAGTGAGATTATGTACAGTCTTTATCTTAACAGTGTTCTGTCTGAATTCATTTAGCATAATGCCCTTAGGTCCATCCATATTTGTTGTACAAGTGTCAGGATTTCCTTATTTTTTTTGGCCAAATAATGTTTCACTTTATATTGCTTCATTTTATATCGAAACATAATGTTTCATTTATATATACATATATATAATTACAACTTTATTTATATGTTGATGGACACTGAGATTGTTTCCATGTGTTGGCAAATTGTAAACATTTGCTTCTATGGGGGTGCAAATGTTCCTTTGACATAATGTTTTTGTTTTCTTAGATATATTATTAGGAGAACTGCTGGATCATGTGGTAGTTCTTTTAATTTTTTGAGGAAACTTCATACTGTTTAGTGGCTGTAGCAATTTAAAATCTTACCAATAGCACACATGGGTTCTCTTTTTTCCATATATTTGCCATCATTTGTTACCTTTTGTCTCTTTGATGCTAGCTATTCTAATGAGTGTGAGATAATATCTCTTTGTGGTTTTGATTTGCATCTCAGTGATGATTAGTGATGTTGAGCACATTTTTATATACCTGTTGGCCATTTTGGTATCTTTTTTGGGAAAATGTCTATTCAGTCCTTCAACAATTTTTTAAATTGGATAAATATTATTGTTATTAGGTATATATTTTTTGCTATTGAGTTGTGTGTGTTCCCTTCATATTTTTGGATATTATCACCTTATCGATTACATGGTTTGCAAACATTTTCTCACATTTCATATGTTGTCTTTTGTTGAAAGTTTCTTTTACAGTGCAGAAGCTTTTAAGTTGAAGTTCCCTCCTGTCGAGTTTTGATTTGGTTGCTAGTGCTTTAGGTGTCTTATTCAGAAAATCATTGCCAAGATGCATGATAAGAGCTTTTTTCCTATGTTTTCTTCTAGGAATATTATGGTTTTGTATCTTATATTTAAACTTTTAAATCATTTTGAGTTAATTTTTGTGAGTAGTGTAAGATAAGGCTCTAGTTTCTTTCACATGACTATTCAGTTTTACCAGTACTGCGTAATGGAGAGACTGTCTTTTCTCCATTGAGTATTTTGGCTCCTTTGTCAAATCTTAGTTGACTTTATATTCTTGGATTTATTTCTGGGCTCTCAATTCTGTTCCCTTGGTCACTGTGTCTGTTTTTAGGCCAGTACTATACTGTTTTGATTACTATACCTTGATAATATAGCTTGGAATCAGAAAGTATGATGATTCTTGCTTTGTTTTTTGTTATTAGGATTGCTTTGGTTAGTCGGGGTCTTTTGTGGTTCTACATAAATCTTAGAATTTTTTTCTTCTGTAAAAAAAGCTTTTGGAATTTTGATAAGGACTGCATTGAGTCTATAGATGTATTTGTTTAGTATAGACACTTTAACACTATTCTTCTAATTCTTAAACATATGTTATCTTTCCACTTATTTATGTCCCAATGCTTTCTTTCATCAATGTCTTGTATTTTTTAGAGATCTTTCACATTCTTTGCTAAATTTGTTCCTGTCTTTTTTTTTCATTGATTTCGATGCCATTATAAATGGTATAATTTTATTTCATTTTTAGATATTTTAGATATCTAAACTTCAGATAATTTGTTGTTAATGTATAGAATTGTTACTGATTTTTGTATGTTAATTTGTATCCTATAACTTAACTGAATTTGTTGATTAGATCTGACAGTTTTGTGGTACAGTCTAGAATTTTCCACATATAAAACCGTGTCATTTGCAGTTAGAGACAATTTTACTTCTTTTTAGTTCTGTTGCCTTTTATTTATTTTTTATGCCAGAACTTCCTGCAGTATTTTGAATATAAGTGGTGAGATTGGGCACCCTTATCTTGTTCCTGATGTTATAGGAAAAGCTTTCAGTGTTTTACATTAAGTGTGATGTTAGCTGTGGGCTTGTCATAGATAGCTTTTACTATGTTGAAGTATATTCCTTATATACCTAGTTTGCTCAGAGTTTTATCATAAACAGAAGTTGAATTTTGTCAAATGATTTTCTCCCATCCATTGAGATGATTATGTGATTTTTTGCCCCTTTTATTCTATATTATTATAATGTATCACATTGATTGATTTGTATATGTTGAACTGTCCCAGGGATAATTCTCATTCAGTCACGGTGTCTGATTCTTTTAATGTGCTTCTGAATTCATTTTGCTAGTATTTTATTGAAAATGTTTTCATCTATTTTTCAGGTGTATGGACTTACAGAGTCCTTTACTGGCTTTAGTATCAGGAAAGGTTGGCCTTGTAAAATGAGTTTGGGAGTGTTCCCTCTTCTTTCATTTTTGGGGAAGAATTTGAGAAGGAGTCATGTTAATTCTTTACATGTTTGATGAAATTTATCAGTGAAGCCATCTGGTCCTGGACTCTTCTTCATTGGGAGATTTCTGATTATCGATTTACTCTTCTTATTATTAATTCATCAGATTTTCTATTTCTTCCTGAATCAATTTTGGTAGGTTACTTGTCCTCTAGGTTGTCCAGTTTGTTGGCTTGTAGTTGTTCATAGTAGCTACTTATAATCTTTTGTAAATCTGTGGTATCAGTTGCAATGTCTCATTTTTCATTTATAATTTTGTTGATTTGGGTCTTCTTTTTTCCTTGGTTAGTCTAACTGAAAGTTTATCAATTTTAATTTTCTTTTCACAGAACCAACTCAATTTGGTTCATCTTTTCTATTTTCTATTCTATCATTTGTTTTAATCTTTATTATTTTCTTTTTCTGCTAATTTTGGGCTTAGTTCTTCCTTTTTTAGTCATTTAAGGTGTAAAGTTAGGATATTTATTTGAGATCTTTCTTCTTAATGTAAGCATCTATTGTTATGGACTTTCCTGTAAACCCATTTCCCCTTTGTCTCGAGAATACTTGCCAGTGGAATTTGTGGCTGCAGCGTTTACCCTGAGATAAATTGTGGATTACAGTCAACCTTATCGCCAGAGTTTGCCACAAACTATCTTGCTTTTATATTATTTTTGCATTGCTCTAGTATATCGATAGTCTTTGGAAACAAATGACATCATTCTATTTGTAGCATTCTGTTTTTAATAGTGGTATTTTCATTTACAAAATATAGTAATTCTCGATTGCTAAAAATGTCAAATCCTAGAAAACATAGCATTCTTACGTGTGGTATTAACACTGGCAGTGAGCCACACTTTTTTTTTCTAAATGGGAAATGGATTAAAACTGCTTTTGCTTATCTCATAAGTTTGGTGTGTTGTGTTTGTATTTTTGTTTGTCTTTAGATCTTTTTATTTTCCCTTAATTTCTTCCTTGATTCATTGGTTGCGATGGTTTTGAAGAAGAATGTTTTTTAATTTCCATATATTTGTGAATTTTCCAGTTGTCCTCCTGTTATTGATTTCCAGTGCCATACCATTGTGGTCAGAGAAATACTTCATATGATTTTAATCTTTTCAAATTTGCTAATACTTATTTTTTGCCCTAACATATGGTCTATCGTAGAAAATGTTCTATGTGCACTTGAGAAGAATGTGTAGCCTGCTGTTGTCTGATAGAACAGTCTATGTCTGTTAAGTCTCTGTGATCTATAGTGTTGTTTAAATCTGCTGTTTCCTTATTAATTCTCTCTGAATAATCTATTCGTTGTTGAGAGTGGAGTATTAAAATCTCCAACTATTATTGTCTTGCTATTTAATTCTCTGTTTAGCTCTGCTTTTGCTTTGCATATTAGTCTCCAATATCAAGTGCACAAAAAAGTATAATTGTTATCTTTTGAATGAAGTGACCCCTTTATTATTATATAGTGACCTTTGTCTCTTTTTACCTTTTTGTTTGTTTGTTTGTTTGTTTAAAATCTATTTTGTCAGCTATAAATGTAGCTACCCGTGCTGTTTTCGGTTACCCTTTGCTTAAAATATATTTTTTCATCTCTTCAATTTCAGTCTATGAGTGCTTTTAAAGCTAAAATGAGTTCTTGTAGAAACCATGTCATTGTTTCATGATTTTTTTTATAATCCATTTAGTCATTTTGTCTTTTGATTGGACAATTTAATTCATTTATGTCTAAAGTAATTATTGATAATTAAGGACTATTGCCATTTTGTTAACTGTTTTCTGGCTGTTTTTCAGGTCCATTTTTCCTTATTTCTTTTTTGTGTTGTGTTTTGATGTTTTTTTTTTTTTGATATCTGTATGCTTTGATTTGTTTACCATGTTCTTTTATGTAATTACTACAGGGTTTCTCCTTGAGAATAACATGAAGCTTTAATAAAATATTGTAAATTCATAACATCCTACTTTAAACTGATCACTTCAATAGAATTCCTAAAGTTTACAATTTTATGTCTTCTGCCCCTTGCATTTTATGTGATTGGCATTAGTGTATATATTTTTATATTGTATAGCTAATAACAGATCATTATAGTTATGTATTTTTATTTTGTTTGCTTAATTTTAAACTAGAGCTGTAACTGCATTATGCACCACCGTTACTATATTACAGAATCTAACTTTGACTGTGTATTTACCATTACAAGTAAGTTTATGCTACCTTCTTATGTTTTAATGATGTTAGTGTCCTTTTTACTTCCACCCAAGGAAATCCCTTCAGCATTTCTTGGAAGGCAGGTTTAATGGTGATGAACTCTCTTGGCTTTTGTTTGTTCAGGAAAGTAGCACTCCTTCATTTCTGGAGAACAGCTTTCTATGTATAGAATTCTTGGTTGATAGTGTTTTCTTTCAATATGTTGAATATATCATTTTATTCTCTCCTGGCCTGAAAAATTTCACTTGCAATATCTACCGATGGTCTTATGCAGGTTCCCTTGTTTAGAACTTCTCTTTCCTTGCTGCTTTCAAAATTCTTTCCTCGTGTTTGACTTTTGAAACATTAATTATAATGCATTTTGGTATAGCTCTATTATGCTTCAACTGTTTGGGGTCCTTTTGACCTCATAGATCTGGACATTCATTTTTCTCCCTATAAAGTGGAAAGTTTGCAGCCAGAATTGCTTTAAATATACTTTCCTTTTACTCTTCTTTTCAAATTTCATAACATGGATATTGATTCTTTTGATTATGTCCCATCAATCCTGTAATGTAGGCTTTCTTTGCTCTTTTTCATTCTTTTCATTTTGTTACTCTGACTAGATAATTTCAAATGTCCTGTAATTTAGATCATTGATTCTTCTGCATGGTTAAGTTGGTTTTTTAAACTCTCTATTGAATTTCTCACTTCATTGTAGTTTTCAGCTCTAGGATTTCTGTTTCTGGTTTGTTTCTATTTCTTTATTGAACTTCTTGATCTGTTCATGCATTGTTTTCCTAATATTGTTTTTCTATGTGTTCTTGTAGTTCACTGAACTTCTTTAATCCTGAATTGTCTGATAGTACAAATACACACACACGCACACACACACACACACACATCCATTTCTTTAGGGTGAGTCATTCGATCTTTGTTAGTTTCCTTTGGTAGTGTAATATTTACCTTATTTTTTGTGATCCTTTGTTCCTTACATTGGTACTTGCATTTGAATAAGTGGTCTCCTCTTCCAGACATTACAAGTTTGCTTTGTCAGAGACAGTTCTTTACCAATCAGCTCAGTTCAGGTTACTGGACATGTCTGCTGGTAAAGTCCTTGGGCAGGTGGGGCTTGCTATCTGGGTCTATTCTGAGGAGAGGCTACTGCCTGAGCTCTGAAATTGGGGGAGGGTATTGGAGTCTGAGAACAATTGAATAAGACTGCTGGTTTTCTGCCTAAGTCAGGCTGAAGAATGGGTTCCATGATTTCCTGGGTTCTCTGATCAGGCTTCCTAGATAGGCAGGGTGGGGTATTATATTCAGAAGTAAGTGAGACTATGAATTAACTTCTCTGCCTGGGCATAACAAGAGACTCTCTATATCTGGCACTGATTTTTCCCTCTGGGTGATCAACTCTGTCTGCTATACTATCTGTTCAAACATTGTTGAGCTATATAGCTTACAGGTTGCCAGCCTTTCTAGTTAGCATGGCCAGGGGCTACACTCAGTAGTGTGCTTGCTATGGTTTTCTGATCAGACTATACCACCAAATTTCTGCTACACGTGAACAAATCTACTGGTTAGGATTACTACATGGGCTCTGCAGGCAGGAACTTAGTCTGCTAAGATCTGAATGCTGGTTGTTGCAAGCCTCTCCCCTTTTTTCCATCACAGATTCCCAGTGGTCAAGCCTCAGAGATTCCCCTACAATCCTCATGGTGTGAGACCAGAGTGTGGCTTCCTAGAAGGGAGTCATAACATTGGAAAAGCTGCATGTCCTCCTCGGTTTTCTTTTTTCCTATTAGCGGAACTGCAGGTTCATAATAGAGCTCTCCATATTGTACTGTGCCAAGGGGAGGGGCAATGAAGTTAGCATGTAGTTTCTCCTCTCATCCTTTTAATACAATCCGTTTCAGTCTCTGTGGTACTGTGGGTGTGCATCAGGCTCACCCCTGTGTTCTAGGATTTTCTCAGTAGTGTCTTGTCCATGAATACCTGCTAGCTGTTCTTGTGAAAGGGAGCAAAGTGAGGAAGAACCTATGTCACCATGGTGACCAGAAATTAGATCACATAATTTTTATTGTTCTATTAATGTGCTATGTCACATTTGTTGATTTTCATATGTTAAACCATCCTTGCATTCCAGGGATAAATTACATTTGGTTGTGATGTATAATGCTTTTAATACTTTGTTGCATTCAGTTTGCTGATATGTTGTTGAGAATTTTTACATATATATTCATCAGAGATATTAGTTTATAGTATTCTTTTGGTGTCCTTATCTGGCTTTGATATCAGTGTAATTCTGGTTTCATAAAATGAATTTGAGAGAATTTCCTCTTCTCTAATTTTTTGGAAGAGTTTGAGAAGTGTTTGCATTAATTAAATTTTTGAATCTCTTTGATCTTTGGGTTTTTTGTGTTGAGAGATTTTGATTACTGATTTAATCTTCTTAGTCATTATTAGTGTGTTCATATTTTTTCTTCCTTCCTATTTCAGACTTGTTTCTTGAAAGGTATTCATTTGTTGTAAGTTATCTGATTTATTGTCAAACAGTTCATAGTATTCTTAATGTCTCCGTTTTTAAAATATGTTTGAGTCTTCTCTCTTTTTTCATGGTAGCTTGGCTAAAAGTATGTCAATTTTGCTTGTCTTTTGGGGAAAAAACAAAGCTCTAAGTTTTTTTGTGCATTGACGCTAAATTTTTATTTTGCAGTTACTATGGGCCTTACATGGGGACATCTCATAGAAAAAATAGTCTATTTTAAGCTGATAATAACTTAACTTGGATCTTCTACTAAACTTTCACTCTTTTCCTTGCCACCTTTTATATCTTTTATGTTACTATTTACTTTTTAATGTTGAATATTTGTTAAAAAAAATAATACCTATAGTAGAAAGTCAGTGGAAAATTATTGAAAGTTACTATAGTTAATTGTTTAACCTACCATCATATTAGACAATTAGTTTTCTAAGTCTTACTATGTATTTCCCTTTACAAGTTTGTCATATACTTTTTTCATGTTTTCATGATGTTTAATATCTTTTAATTTTGGCTTAAAGAACTCCATTGAGCCCTTTTTGTAAAGCAGGTCTAATGATGATAAACTCCCTCAGCTTTTGTTTGTCTGGAAAAGTCTTTATTTATCCTCTATATCTGAAGGATAACTTTGCCTGTTAAAGTATTCTTGGCTGGAAATTTTAACACTGTGGATATATCACTTTCCCCTCATCTAGCCTATAGGGTTTCTGTTGAACTATATCCCTTTGTAGCTTAATGGGGGGTTCCTTTGTAGTTTACAATCTTCTTTTCCCTGACTGCTTTTAGAACTTTCTCTTTACCTTTGATGATTAGATCTTTGAAAAATCTATTTTTATCTTTGATAAAACAGTGTCATTATAATGTGTCTTAGAGAAGGTCTTTTTGCATTCAGATAATGGGGTGATCTATTAGCTTCATAAACTTTGATATTCAAGTCTCTCCACAAGTTTGAGAAGTTCTCAGGTATTATTTTTTTAAATAAGTGTATTGTCCCCCTTTCTTTTCCTCTCCTTCTGTAATTCCAATTATTTTAATATTTGTACATTTGATGGTATTTCATAGATTATGTAGGCCATCTTTGTTCTTTTTCATTCTTTTTCTCTGGGTTTTTTCAAAGTTTCCATCTTCTGATCATTAATTATATCTTCTGTTCTATTGTGCTACAGATACTGTGTATTATATTATATAGTTCTGTTTATTGAATTCTTCAGCTCCAGAATTTGGTTTATTTTTTTATGATTTCTCTTTGTTAAATTTCTGATTTTGTTCATAAGTTGTTTTTCTGATTTCATTCACTTGTTTTCCTGTAAATCACTGAATTTTCTCAAAACACTTATTTGAATTCTTTATTAGATAACTTGCAAAATTGCATTCTTTTGAATTTCGTTAATGGAACACTATTGTTATCTTTTAGGAATGACATGTTTCTTTGATTTTTCATGTTCCTTGGGGCTTTGCATTGTTTTTGCATCTGAAGCAGTAGACTTGTCAAATTTTACTTGTTATCTTCTGGTGGGAAATATTTTTACTTGTCCTGCTTATACCTGTTATTTTCTCCAAACTTGTATAGATACACCTGTTCCACACTTCTTGTGACAGAATTCTTAAGCTTTTATGTCTTCTATGGTTCTTATAACTCATTAGTCTGTATACTAGAAACTTTTTTTTTCTTCAGAAGGTGGCACTATGGCTCAAGTTTGTGGTTTCCTCTTTGCCCACAGGCCCTGGCCTGTTTTTGAGTTAACTTCCCATTTACCAGAGCTCGCTGACTCTTACAGTGGCACTTGGAAACACACATCAGAAGCTGGCCATGGAGTAGGAAGAGGTGTGGGGCGAGCTCTTAGAGCATTAGGATTGTTCATAGACCTGATAGAAAAATCTTTGAGTACGGTACTGATGATGCTTATGGGTAGATTTACTGCTTAGCTCAGTCAGCAAGAACAGTATATCTTTAATGCCCATTGATATTCTTATCTGCTTCTTTCAAGATCTTCTCTCTCATCTTAGTAAGGAGGTCCTGCCTCAGTACTCTTATTGCTTCTGGAGAGAAACTGCTTTGTTCAGCTGTACCTGGTGCCACTTGAGTAGCTATGCACTCAATGTTCTCCTTTTTTCCTGTGAGAAAGGATACCACCTCCTGATACTTCAACCCTGTGTAGTGTTGCCTTAGGGGATGAGGATGGTACTGTAAATTTCCTTTACCATCTCTGCAATGTTCAAATTCATGCCTTTTTTTTTTTTTTTTTCCTCACAGTGGTGTGCTTTGACAACTCTTTGGAAAAGTTGGAAAAGCTAGACTTCTATTTCTCTCTTGTATGTGGTTTCCTGTTCTAGTCAGCACTTTCCACATCTTTTTCTTGACTCTGGTGAGAAGAGTTGGGGCACGTTTCTTGCTCTGCTTGTTTGACAGCCTATACTGAGATCTTCTGCCTATTATCAGATTCACAGGAAGGCAAGATTCTTCCCCAGTATCTTGGTGTGTGGTACTGGATTCCACAACTCCCACCCAGGAGCTTTTGTTCATAGGTGGATATCTAATTCTTGTTGAGAAGTGGGGAAAATGAAGGAGAAACATCTTATGCCATATAATGCTGACCCTGTGTTCAAAAATAATACTGATGTCAATACACAGTCACAAGTTTTAGGCAAGAAGTAGGGACCATTTAGAATTCCAAATATAAAATCACTGATGGAAGTACAAATTGGTGGAAAATTATATAAAAATAATTCAAAATATGTGTATAGTATATAATTTCATTCTAAAAGAATTAGTTATTCACATAATTTTTATGCACGAAATGTTTATAAGAACATTGAGACAAAAGAAATATGTAGTCAAGTTAAATCTCTAAAAGTGGAAATTAGTTAAATTTAGCATGTTTATATGGTGGAAAAGTATGGAGCTTTTTTTTTTTTTTTTTTTTTAAGTGGAAGAAATATAGAGTGGGCTTTAGAATTTAGACTTTGAAGATAGGCCTAGCTTTGAATTCCAGCACCATCACCTGATGCTTTGACTCTGAGCAAGTCAGTTTAACACTTTAAACCTTAGATCCCTCAACCAAAATAAGACTGTTCACATGAATAAATAAAATATATATTAGCTTTAGAACAGTGCATCTTATATAATAAGCATTCGATGAAGATGAGGTGTTATGATACTTATTAATATTAAAATACATAATTAAGATGATTTAATAACATAGAAAATATAAAGGCAGGGTATAAAATAATATATATAGTAGGAATTAAATACTGTATCATTATTTTATTTAATGTGCACATAGTCTTTATTGCTAAATATTTAAATGTTTATGTAAGATGAAAAAACATTTGCAAGAATATTATTAGGGTAATTTAAATTTTTTTCTTTTCACTCTTATTTCTACTCTTTAACAATGAACATGTATTACACTATAAAAATAATTTTATGATATTAAATTTTTCTTGGTAGGTTTTCTGGAGGAAGTCTTGATTTGGGTACACAAACAAAAAACTTTGGTTAATAAGAACTTAAAAATATGCAAAACATTTTTGTCAAATTTTGAAGGTGAATTTTAGGATCCTCTAAATCATAGAAACTAAAAATTTCTCTTTGATATGTTATACTTACACTGGGTTTGGCTTGGTTAAATTATAAATATCGCTTGTCACATATTTCACGCAGTCTTTATAAAAATTTATCTTTTTATAAGTTCTTACTATGGTCACCTTTTCTAATCTAAACTACAGTATTGGAGAGAAGAATGACATAAGTGAGAAAACTCAGTCTTGTGTCCACTGACAGCTCACAAGTCTGAGGGATTTGCTTACCACAGTTAGATTTTTCTTCAAGAGTGAAGGTTGAACATTAGAAAAAAACGATTTCATATATCTCCAAGGACAATAATTTCCTTCTTTGAGTTAACATGTAAACTGGAAAACACCATCTACTCTGCATCTTAAATTTGAAAAATTAGAAAAGAGTTTCTGAGAAGGGATTTTAAGAATAACTTACATATTTTTATTTTAATGACAGGAACAGTTTTCATAGTGACAACTTTGTTATAATTCATCAGGCCACTGAATTGTGTAACTGGTAACATATTAGCAATTAAATCCAAATGTCTCACTTTACAGATGAGGAAATAGGACCAAGAGTGATGCAGTAACTTGCCCAAGGATACACAACTTATGTTAGACTACTGGCCAGGAGCTACTCAGAAGCTGAGGACTATTTTGTTGTACCCCAACTTGCCCTTCCACATCATACATTGTCCTAATTAAGTGTTTAAAATCCAGGTATCTGCTAACAAATTGTGTGGATATCAAAGACACAAATTTTTGACTTAAGAGTTTTTGCACATGCAACCTCAAAACAAATACCAGTGCAAAACTTGGAGATGTGTTTATATTTTCACTCAATGCATTCAGCTGAACCACTATAAGTGAATTTTACACATGTAGATCCTTGGTTCAAATGCAACCACCTGACTCCTCAAGTGTTACCTATTTGAATTGTTCAGTGAAAATCTTATTTGAAACTTTATTAGTAGTCACCATCTGCCTAGTAATACTTTTGGATACTGGCTGCCCACCAGATGTTCTGTTATTTAAGGCAAACTGAGTATCAATAATTATATAGTTTGGGGATGTTTCAATCCACTAAACACACATTATAAAATTGGAGACACTTTAAAGCACTACTGATAAAAAATAAAAAAATGTATAAATCTCATATTTTACTAACATTTGAGTCATGTCTGCTAGTCATTTTTTTTTTTTTTTTACTTAGTATAGTTGGCATATAATGTTATATTAGTTTCAGGTGTATAATAGTGATTCGACATTTATATACCTTAAGATGTGATCGCTGTGATAGGTCTAGTAACCATCCGTCATGGTGCAAAGTTATTACAATATTATTGACCATATTCTCTGCGCTGTATGCTACTTCCTGTGGGTTATTTATTTTATACCTAGAATATTGTGCCTCTTAGTCCCTTTCACCTGTTTTGCCCATTCCCCCATCCTCATCACCTCTGGCAACCATCAGTTTATTTTCTGTGTCTATGTCTATTTCTATTGTGTGTGTTCAATTTTTGTTTTTTATTTCACAGATAAGTGAAATAATACAGTATTTCTTTGTTTGACTTACCTCATTTAGTATAATACCCTCCTCTAGGTCTGTCAGTAGCTACACCAATTTACAACCCCACCAACAGTGCACAAGGGTTCCTTTTTCTCCATATCCTCGACAACATTTGTTATTGATTTTCTGACAATTAGCCATACTGACAGGTTGATTTTGAATTGCATGTCCCTAATGATTAGTGATATTGAGCATCTTTTCATATGTCTGTTGGCCAAATGTATGTCTTTGGAGAAATGTCTATTCAGGTCCTCTGCCCAGTTTTTAACTGGACTTTGTTTTTTTGATGTTGAGTTGTAGGAATGCCTTATATATTTTATATATTAATCACTTACCAGATATTCTATTTGCAAATATGTTCTCATTCAATAGGTTGTCTTTTCATTTGTTGATGCTTTCCTTCACTGTGCAGAAGCTTTTTAGTTTGATACAATCCCATTTGTTTATTTTGGCTTGTTTCTCTTGCCCAAGGAGACATTCAAAAAGATATTGCTAAGACTGATGTCAAAGAGTTTACTGCCTAAAATTCTAGGAGTTTTCTAGTTTTAAGTCTCACATTTGAGTCTTTAATCTATTTTGAGTATTACATGGTATAAAAACATTATCCAGTTTTATTTTTTTAGCATATATCTGTCCAGTTTTTCCAGCAACACTTATTGAAAAGACTGTCATTTCTCCAATGCATATTCTTGACTCCTATGTCATAGATTGACCATATAAGTGAGGATTTATTTCTGGGCTGTTTTGTTCCATTGATCTCTGTGTCCATTTTTGTGCCAGTACAGTACCATTTTCATTACTGAAGTTTTATAGTATAGTTTGAAATGAGGGGCATGATACTTCCAACTTTGTTCTTCATTCTCAAGATTACTTTGGCTATTTGGGGTGTTTCGTGATTTCATACAAATTTTAGTATTATTTATACTAGTTCTGAGAAGAATGTCATTGGTGTTTTGATAGGTTTTGCATTGAATCTGTAGATTGCTTTGAGTAGTATGGACACTTAAACAATATTGATCCTTCTAATCCATGAGCATGGTGTACTCTTTTTCTTCAATATCATAGTTTTCAACGTATAGGCCTATCACCTCATTGGTTGAATTTAAGGTATTCTTTATGGTACAATTGTTAATGGAATTGTTTTCTTAGTTTCTCCTGATAATTCATTGTGTATAGAAACACAACAGATTAATGTATATTAATTTTGTACTCTGCAACTTTACTAAATTCTAATTTTTTTAGTGGAGTATTTAGAAATTTATATATATGATATCATACAATCTATAAATAGTGAAAGTTTAACTTTTGACTTTACAATTTGGATGTCTTTTATTTCTTGTTTGCTTGCTGTGGCTAGGACTTCTAATACTATACTGAATAATAGTTATAAGAGTAGACATCCTTTCTTGTTCTTGAAGGAAAAGCTTTCAGCTTTTCATCATTGAATATAATGTTAGCTATGGTTTGTCATATATAACCTTTACTATGTCGAGATATGTTTCCTCTATAGCAACTTTGAGAGTTTTTATAATAAATGGATATTAAATTTTGTCAAATGATTTTTCGAATTTATTGACATGATCAGATGGTTTTTATTCTTGGTTTTGTCTTGGTTTTGAGGTGTATCACATTGATTTTTAAAGACTGAAACATCCTTGCAACTCTGGTATAAATCTGACTTGATCATGGTGTATAATCTTTTTACTGTATTGTCGAATTTGGTTTGCTAATATCTTGTTTAAAGTTTAGTATCCATGTTCTTTAGAAATATTGGCCTGTAATTTTGTATTTTTAGTAATGTCTTCATCTGGTTTTGGTATTAGGGCAATGCTGGCCTCATAGAATGCATTTGGAGGCATTTATTCTTCTTCAAATTTTTGGAAAAGTTTGAGAAAGATAGGTACTAATTTTTCTTTAAATGTTTTATAGAATTCACTTTGAAGCCATCATCTTGGACTTTTGGGAGTGTTTTGATTACTGCTTCAATTTTGTTGCTAGTAATAGGTCTGTTTAGCTTTTCTGTTTTTGTTTGTTTGGTTGGTTTAGTCTTGAAAGGTTGTAGTTTTCTAGAAATTTAACAATTTCTTCTAGGTTGTCCAATTTGTTGGCACATAATACATAGAAAAGTTAGGTAGTAAAAAAATGAAGTTTCTAAATGCACTATCTAGCAAATGAATATATTGTGCACTTAAAAAAAAAAGATTCCTGTTGTTTAAGTCTTGAAATAATTACATAGTGACTATAAGTTACTGTGTGTCTTTAAATCTATTTACAAAATATATGTATTCATGTATATATTGATATATTTAATACATACATTTTATATATGTATAGACATATATTCACATAATAGATGAATAATAAGAACTACTTAACTAATGATTATAGTATTTTTTGCATTTGGAAATGTATTTTTGCGATTTTTTAATTTTCCACATAATTAATATTATATAAGTTTTATAGTTTTGGTATCTCTGTACTTTCTAGAAAATGAAGATTATTACTATTTCCAAGACACTATTTTCTAACCACTTGGTCCTAGTAATATTTTTTAATTGTGAACTAAATGAGGGTCAATTCTTTAAACATCTGATATGACATTAAAATATAAAGAGCAATGCTGTTTTAATATCAGTTGATATATTCTTTATTTTTAGAGCAAGTTTTTCTTAGATAAAATGAAAGTCAAAATATGTATATATTCTTTAATGGTAATATTTATCAGATACATTAGAGCCCAGGCTTACAAATATTTATCAAAAATATTTTAAATGTTACTTTTTTAACCATTGTACTTAACTATTTGAATTGATATGGTATATTAGTTCCCTAACAAATTGCAAAAAAAAATTGAGTGGTAGGAAGCATGCATGTATTATGAAAAATGAAATACAATTTTAATAAAACATTCAACAGTCCTTTCTTAAAACTAATTCAAAACTTGAATTTACTTATGAGTTAGATGATTTATCTATAACTGTATTAAAAATTTACTCAAAACTGTAAATGTATTTTTAAAAAGTCTCCTTGAATGATACTTTAGTATCCAGTTGACAAATATTACACTTATTCAAACTGCCTGTCAAATTTATTTCCTGCTACAAGAAATAGAATAAGATATTAGTTAATGTAATAAGAATATTACATGCCATATTGAAAATGAATTAAAAGAACAATGACTTCAATATACTTAATTTTTCAGATATTCTCATTCTATTAAAAATCAAGGATGTTCAAACTCTCTCAACTTATTCAAAGTCTCAATTTAGATGCTATTTAATGATATTTCTGGAGGCATATGTTAACTGCTATTTCTCAATCATAAAATTGACCTATTGCTTTTCATATACTTATAGTCCTTCTCTAGTGCCATGACTGATATTTGCAGAGGTAGGATTTCCTGTTAGAAAACAAGGAAAATACCATTTATTTAAATGCTTTTTCTCTAATTTTGTACTTTTCTATTTTCTTATTCCTTCATTTATCACTATTTCATTAAATAAAAATTTATCAGGACATTACTATATGCAGAAATGAATGGGCAATAAGAATGAATAGTCAAAGTTCTTTCCTTCAGTGAGTTTACATTTTAATGGTAAAGATATGTATGCTATGTAGCCAACACACACATTTTATTAAATATAAAAAAACTTGTACCCTAAAATTTCTAAACCTGCTCATTCACACCATTTTTTCTGGATTTTTACAGGAAATATTGTCGATCTTTGACTAAACTGGCATGTATTTATGTTATATATTAATTGTATTCTTTAAAAGAATATATAGATATGTATATACATTTATATATATCTCTATCTATCTATCTATCTATCTATCTATATAAAATGCCAAACTGATTTCAATTTATTATTGTTTGGGACGAGGCTAAATTTTTTATGAAAATATGAATCGACAACATATATAAATGGTATAGTTTATAGATGACCATTATAATAAAATTAAATTGAGTAACCTGTTTTAGAATAAACATTCTGGAGTGTACACTCTCAATTTTATATTAATTTAAAAGGTTGGCTGCAGGCAACAGTAAAATCCTAGAATGATAATTTGAAGTTTGTCACCACAGGTAATCTGACAGTTAAACTGCCCATACTAGATACATACATATACACACATAAGTGAATAGACACAGAATCCACACATACAGAGACTGAAGGATACACATAGCCATAGCAATCAATGTACTTGCCAGTAAAATAAGAAATTATTCTGTTAGAAAATGTTTTTTTCTTAACGTATAATTTCAGCATTAGATATTTTTATAAATACCCTCTGCTAAACTCAACCCTAATCTATATGCAATATAATATTTTAAAGACACTGTTTAATAAAGATAGATCTCCCAAACTAAGATTTTTATCAATAAAAGATAGAATATCCTAAATTTTGAGTAAACTAAACCTATATTAGGCTATTTAAGACTATGAATCCGATTTAATCTGAATTTGACCTCTAAATGCATTCAAAAATGCTCATAAATGCACCAGTAGAAAGAAAGAGGTATAGAAATAAACTCAATTTACTTGGCCTTTCAACACTGTATAGTGTTCTATGAGTCATTGTTCTTCAATATAACTAGGAGTGAGGAAAGAGACTGTCTTATTGCTTCAGTATTCCCAGCACCTAACACAGTGCCTGGCATATGGTAGCACTTGGAACATTTGTTGAATTGGATCTATTAGGAAGCATACATTTTTCTTGCCTTAATTTCTTTTTCTTGAGGTTATTTAAATAGAAATCAGTTTTTTCTAGACCTCAAAGTTTATTATGAGTAAATTAGTTAATGCCTTTCAAAGATCCTTTGGAAATATGGGGTGATAGTTCATGGACTATTAATGTTTAAACTCTTTGGAAATAAGAATTACAGACGGGGATACTAAAAAAAAAAAAAAAAAAAAAAAAAGTCAAAATGTTTGACCTGCAAAACTGTATAATGTGAGGTTTGGCTAATACAGCAACATTATTCTATTCCTTTCTAATTGGTTCAGTCCTCTCTGTTCTTCCAGGTTGCTGAAGCAAATACATCCTTGACCCAAAATGAAATGTTTCATCTACCAGTTTAAAGGCTGTTTAAAAAATAACGACTTTGCTTTTAGCAGTCAATGCTCTCCTCTAAAATACTCTGCTGATTCACAAAGCTGTCTGAGAAATTCATGATGTCGCTGCAATATCAGCCTGAATGAGGATAAAGTACCCATTTGGAGATCAGAAAATTTACTTTATTGGCTAAAGGGCTACTCCCCTTTGATATAAAAAAAGGCATTAGAAAATCTATTAAGGCTGAGTTATATTCTGCAGCCACCATCTTTTCTTGTTACAATTACTATTTCATTTTAATTGCACTGCTGTATAATTTCTTATGAAAAGATACTCAGTGTGAACTCTGAACAAGATTTTTTACTACAGTGGACTTTATCCATGGAATATTTTTCTACTCTTCCCTGGGTTATAAAGAGAGGTCTAAGATATTTATACTTTATGTGGTCAAAAAAGTTAGGCAATATTTTAAGTGTTTTCACTTTATATCTACTTCTTTTGTTTTTGCTATTGTATAAAAGGAAAACAATTATATGCTTTTTTTTTTTTTTTTTTAGTCAAGCTATATTTTGTAATGCCTAGTGAATTAGAGTCTGCTTGTCTTATAGGGACATAAGTGGTCTTAGGAAATGCGTTCATAACTTCTTTTAATAAAACGAAGATGATTTCTCTTCTTAGAAAAAATAACTTATGTACTTCTTAAAGATCTTTTCTATTTTTCACATTTCTTTGCCTATAAGACATTTGTAATAACTATTCTACATAGCCTTGCCAATTTCTCACCATTTCTTCATTCACTGAGCAATTATTCAACAGTTAGTATATAATAAATATGTGTTTTAAGCTTTGCTGGTTAAAATATAAAGATTCTCTGTCCTAACAAGCTCAAAGAATTTGGGGGGGGAAAAAAAAACAGACATATAAGCAAATAACTTATGCTCCAAGAGTTTTGGGAGTGATTTCATCTTACTGAGATAAGGGCAGGCTTTGCTGAAGCTCTAGAATTTAGAAGCGAGCCTTGAGGGAGAGGACATTCCGGGCTGAGTTAGCACAAGCATAGTGTCATAGTCCAGGTATCAGCGAATAATCTTCTGTGGCTCGAGAGTAGCAAAATTGATGAGACTGAAAACTACATGTTGGATCCAGGCTATTGAAATCTGAATGAATAATTAAAATGTTAGATTTTATTCATTCAGCAGTGGGGAGTAATTGAAGGATTTTGAAGAGAGGAGTTAAAAGGTCTGACTTAAAGTTTAGGAAGGTAACTGATAGCTATGTAGAGGACAGGTTAGAAAGTCAAAGACAGAAAATATGGAAGAAAGGCTAGGTCAACATTTCATAAGAGAAAAATAGATATTTTGTTTTGAATTGCTTCCTTCATAGAGAAGTATTTTATAATTAATGTTCTAGGTGTTAGATGAGCAATTTTCACCAATCATTAGCCCTTGGTAATCTCAGATCTTATTATGGAATGAATTATGTTCCCCCCAAATTTGTATGCTGCAGCCCTAACACATTACCTGTGTTTGGAAATAGGTCCTTTAGGTAAGTAAGGTTAAATGACGACCTAAAGGTGAGGCCCTAATCCAATACAAGGACAGGAAGAGACACCAGAGATGTTTTTCTCTAGAGAGAAAAGACCATGTGAGGACATGGAAACAGCTGTCTACAAGTCAAGAAGAGAGGTCTCACAAGAAACCAACACTTAAAGACACCTTTATCTTGGACTTCTAGCCCCCAGAACTGTGAGAAATAAGTTCCTATTTTTTAAGATATCCAGCCTATGGTAGCCAGAACAGTCTAATATAGGCCTGGAGTAAAGTCTGATTGTCTTCAAATTCCATATGGCTTCTTTTTCTCTCTCTAGGAATATGGTTCTCCAAATCTGAGGCATGAGAAACAAGGAAGCATCCATTAGAATATCATTCATTCTCATGGCTATTGAGATGAAAAAATGGAATAGATTAAAGAGATATTTATTCAGACAAAAACAACTAGAGTTAGAGATAAAGACAAACCCCTTATTTCATCTGAATTTCTTAATCTTTCCTCACGATTAATCTGCTGAAACCTTTTGAATATCAAGAAACATATCTGTCAATGAAGTGTGTGATTTTCCATCATGGAAAATCAGGTTTTGTGTCCTTTGCTTCCATGACTACATTGTTCTATTTTTCTTTTACATCTTGGATGCTACCACACTTGTCATCTGAGTTTTGTTTCTTGTTCATATATTCTAAGATTCTTGGACTTCTACTCCTTTTCTATATTTTTTGGCTACGTGAGGTCAATTGCTCCTAATATTTCTTTTTAAATTATTGTTTTATGACTGAGATTTATAAATGTACACTCTTATACCCTCAATTTTCATGTATATAAAAGCCCACTGGATCTTTCCAGTTCAACAGCAATGTAATTCATTTGTGCAAGTTTGCATAGTTGAGAAAGCACCTTCATATATACTGTGTTTTTATTTTCCCTCATATCAATAAGATAAGATACATGGTATTAATTGCATTTTATATTTAGGATGCTCACTCTCAAAGAGGTTAATTTTCCAAGTCATGAAATAAATCAAATAAGCAAATATTCAGATGTCAAGGACAGAGATATTTAAACATGCCCAAAGCTTCAACAAGCAGGTTCAAAACTGGTCTAAACACTTCCAAAATGAAGCTATAAATGTTACCGTTACTTGCAATCGGTCTCCTTTTTTTTTTCAAATTTCTTAGTTAACAGCTCTATCATTTTCTTAATTTATCCTATCATCAAGCCTAATACCTGGAACTTAATTAGCATTTGTTGCAAGTGTAATAAAATGACTAAACAAATGGTTCTTAAAGTTGACTCTCAATTTAATGTCTATACAAAATTACCAAGTGGTTAATTATTCCACATTCTTCATTCACTCAGGTTATTAAAAAGAACAAACAAAAGAATGAGGATGAAGAAACATCAATTTTTGTTTCCAGATTTAGTAAGGAGTATTTTATTTTTGTTAAAGCCAGTGGGAAATTGTCAGGACTATTTAAAGAAATTTATTTTCAAAGTTATATATAACTAAATCCTTGATTTTTAGTACCATACAATTTCCTATTTAAAAACCACACAATTATCACACAAAACAATGTAAGTTAATACATTGCCTTATGTAGCCTTAAAAATTTAGGAAGTAATATTGGTGACTAGTGACGATAATACAAGGAAGATTAAACATTTCTTAATCAAAATAAATGTTTGTTCTGCTCTGGAGACCATTCCTTATTTGATCATCCTTGGAAAATATAAAATGTCAGGGCCATTATTTTTTATTAAGTGGATCTGGCATGGACATAAATTGAACTATCTTTTTTTTGGTGATGGGTATTAAGAGAAAATTGGGCTGAAAAAATATTCAGGCAAAATATATCACATAAGATAAGATACTATAAGGTACTTATAGATAAGTGAAATCAATTTTTAATAAAACTTATAAATGAATATCTCAGATAATTTTGGTAAAATACAAATAACCTGTCTTGTCATACAAGGAATAGTTTGTATGTCTGGCTCATCACAATTTTAATTGTAAATCTCAGGAAATGCAGAATATGACAATTAAGTTAGGAAGTGCTCAATGGATTGCAGAATAGTAAATTTTATTAAATTTCTTCATAAAATAACATTGACAAATAATCTAATACAGAGCTGTTTGTGCATTACTAGGTATTACTGAAGGAACAAATAGGCAGCTCCAAATTCACTCAGAAAATGAGTTCTCCTAGTTCTCAGTAATTTACATGTTGTTCTGTGATATAATTTTAAGTTATTTGGTCCTCTCTACAAGGAAGCAGGACTTTAAAAGTATACTATTTTAATACACGCTAGGAAATCAAATATAAACCCAATGCAGAGGCCATTAGCTTAACATTTTAATATGAATTATAAAAGAAATTTGAATAAAGAAATACTGATAGAAAAATAGAATAATTTAATAAATGATATAAACTAGAAGATTTGGGGAAAAAAATAAGTGCATTTCTTGAGATTTATCTACTTTTTATTTAACTGGCCTGATATCTGATTGTGTCAAAAGACTCAAATACCATCCGTTTTGTACGATGTGCTAGGTGATAACTATGCATATGTACTTGCTTTTTGTATAAGGTGAGGAGGTCCAAGGAAAGCAATATCCAACCTACTCTCACCCATAACAGGTATAATATGGTATGTTACATTTAATAATTTAGGTATAATAGATATTTTACACCATGACATTTGTAAACATCATCTACCACTGTTTAAAAAGTGAACTAAACCAATCTAAATTCACCTCTGTCTCTCATCAGATATCCATAAATTTGGAAAAATCACATTGATGTGGTTTCCCAAATGCACAGAGAGCAATACTGCACTAATTCTTTACAAGACTTACGTGTGTAATACTCTGGGGTATTTATTACAGCTTTTAGAATGTTGTGACACTCATTTGAAGCTGAAGAGTAAATGTAAATCCAAAACATAGTTGCATTATCTGCCATTCACATCACTCATTTTTCTTAAATAGGCACAGATATGCTAATGTATATATATTTTCTCACAGAAAGTATAAAAGCTATGATTCTAAAATTTGGATCACTAGCCTAGTTACCTCAAACTAAAAATTTATTTAAATCTTAATTGTTCTCGAACTTACCTTAAAAGTATAAACACAGATAAGGATGCTTCTGGATGTCATAGCAGTCCCTGATTCTAAGAGTCATTTGGAGCAGTTACATTCTAGAATCACTCTTTGTACTTTTATGTTTTGATGTGTTATCTGAAGGAGATAATATGCATTGTTATGGACTGAAGTCAGGGCATCTAGAGAGGTTTTCAGTAAGGTGTCTAGAAAGTAGATTAGAAAGAGTAAATCATCATTGAGTCAAGTATGGAATTTAACTTGGAGATCAGTTTCTATTTACTTGAGAACTAGCATCGTTGTAGTGTAAAAGCTAAGGACTTTGGAGTTAGATTTGGGTTTTAATTCTAGCATTGTCTTTTATTAGCTATATGGTCATTAGGGAAGTCACTCAAAACTCTTTCAGTTGCCTTATAATTAAATTTGGGTAAATACCAAATATGCCAAAATATAGCTACAGGTTGATCATGTTGTACCTGACGCTTGTCTGATATCAGGTAATTTTTACATTACTCCATGCTCTAAAATTTTTTTTTTTAATTTTGCACATTTTTATACACTTTGAGTAAAATTTAGTTTAGTTCTTCTATATAGATAATAACTTTAACATTTAAAAAAATCACTAAACTTTCTATTTTCTATACTAATTTTTGATGAGATATTTTAATTCTTTTTAGGGGGAGTAATTTAAAGAGTAAATTCTATTTAAAAATGATTCAATTTACCATTCTTATGGAGAGAGAGAGAGAGGGGCATATAGATTTCAGAGTATGAGCTTCAGGACCAAAGTTTCATTAATTTTAGTGCCAAGGGAATGGTGGCGGTGTGGGAAGGAGCCTTAACCCCAGACTCTGGTAATTTTTGATGACCAATTCTTAACCACTCCCAACTCAGTTTCTCTGACTATAAAAGGGTATTTACCATTCTTTTAAGCAGGATATAAAGATTAATTAGTTAAGATTGCAACATTTTATGCTTTAACCATAAAATGTTGTATGAAATGACAGGATAAATATTAATAATATCCTCTTAGAAGTACACAGACAGCCATAGTAAGGTAACAAAGAAAAATAAATTGCAGTGCTTGGTATAAAATTGAAAATCACTAATGGAATAAAAGTTTGTTCATGCTGGGAGCAGTGTTGCATTATGTATAATGTAATACCAGGTCATTTTCAATTGTTTTAATTGCCACGAGCAACTGATCTTTAGAGCTGTTCCTGACAAGCTCTTGCACGGCCCTAATGATCATAAAACAGTGCCAAAGACCAGCATTATCCCCTCTTGAACATTAAATGGTATCGACCTCCTTCACTGGGTCCATCACTCAACAGAATCCTTAAAGTAATTCATGACACAATTAACATTAATTAACTTTACAAAACCCCCTCCAAACGCTCTGCCATTTTAAGACTTCAAAAATACCGAAGAAAGTAAAGAACAACTAACAAAAAGTTATGAATCCCCTTGTGAAAGCCATCAATTAGGGTAAGTAAAAGATTCCTAAATTTTTATAACCCTTATTTATTACTTGCCGCTCCTGATAAGTTTATCCTGTGCAAAGATATCTCTAAAGCCACTCAGTACTAAAAGAACCATTCATCTCTGTACTTCACATCCACTTTAAAACTGAGAGTGGCAGCTTCCAAATTCATGTCAAAGTAAATGGGAGTCACAAGTGATTACTGGATCCTACAGAAATACAAACCAAATACCTCTCAGATATGCAAGAAAGAACTGGGCCTCATTTTTCTCATCTCCATTTCTAGAGAACTCTCCAGGAATGGTATTTCTGTCCTAAATTGCAAGTGGTTAACACAAGCTTTCTCTAGAATTTCAACAAGAATCTACCGTTCATTCTGCATGACTTTTTACATTTATGATCCATTTAACCATCATTAAATCTGTAAAATAAATATTTTGATAATTTTAGCCTTGCTAATGCTTGCCTTTATTCCAATCACCTGAAAGTAATTGCTTAATAGTAATAGAGTTGACGCTCAAATCTTTTTAAACCTGAACCTATACCCTACTTGTTATAAAGGTAGCAAAGCTGAACCTTCACTGTACGCAAAGCATGAGAGTAACTAGATATAGGAGGAGGTTCACTGAAGTATATCACAGAGCATTAGCCCTTAAAGAGAAAACAAATTTTTGTTTGTTCGTTTTCCCTAGGTAATAGCCTGAGGGAGAGAGGGCTAGAGAGAACTGGTATATGTATTCAATAAGTTTACTACCAGTGTCATCAGGTAGCTCAAAATTGTCCTGGAAGGGGTCTTGTTCCGCTCAGATTTAAAATTTTAAAAGAAGGCCGGTCCTTATTCTGTATATACCAGTCATAAGTGACCAAGAATAATGAAATCTTGTTTTTCTAGTACAGTACTTACAATATTTCTTGTGGAACTTCACTCACATCTTTGGATTCTATACCCTTACTTTTTAAAGTACCTTTGAACAGGTTTATACAAGAACAAACTTTTGTCATTATTTTATTGGGTCTGTCAAAAACTGGTATCAAATCCATGATCATTTTCCAGGAAACTCAAGATTTAGAATTATATATTTCTAGTTACATTCAAATAAACTCCTTTTCTATTATAAGATTCTTGTTCTCCAAAACTAATTTTAGCCTCTCTGTGGTAGCAAAGTTTCTTTATAAAATCCAGGTGTGCTATATGAACACCTCCAAAAGTTATTCTGGTTGTCATAGAACACAGTAAAAAGCAAAACAAAAATCTTAGAAATGAAAATAGAAACTATATTGTACACCAAATACTCAGATAAAGATGTACAGCAAGCTGTAAAAATATTTCTGGGTCGATGACTTTGTGTCAGCTTTTGAAGAAAGATTGTGGCTTATACAGTGGTATTTGTTTTCCTCCATGCATTTGATCCACACATTGTTATTTTGAATATTTTTTTTCCTAACAGAATATCTTAACCCTGTTTAAGTACTCTGGCCAATGCATGCATGCAGGCAATAAATAATAGGCTTGAGAACAGCTCAAGGTAGAAATTTTAACTCTTACGTTTAAGAATTCTAATTTTTCAATGTTTTTCATCCTAGACATGGGACACAATACAGCAAATGTTTCATTAAGATTTAAACAACTTGGTAGATTTTATAATCCTTAGTCTATGATCTTAAATTTTATATTGATTGATGCGTACATCTCACATCCTAAAGAATGCCTTAAGCTGTTTAGATAGTAGGAATAAGTGATTACTAAGACCCAGCCTCTTTCGGGAAATCCGCAACATGTAAACAATAGCTACAATACAAAATAGTAAGTACGGTGATAGCAATATCATGATTACATAGGGACATGAGATCTTAATTCAGCCCAGGGTGGACAGCTTTCTATTGGAATTGTGTCTTACAATTTGGAAGGTAAATGTGTAAGGACAGAAGGCCTGTTACAGTTTTGCTCTGAGAAAAAGGGGATTGTAAGAATACTTGAGAACTGATATTCTCCTAAGTAATTTCTTTTTCAAATAGTATTGGTAATCATGGCTAGCTCCAATAATTCAATAGGAAATTCTACTTGAAAAGAATATTTGCTTCCCTTCAAACTAAAGGATGCCAGGATGTTTAGGAAGTCATGATCTGAGACCAATCATTGCCCTTCCTTCTGCTATTTCTTCCCAAGTTGGGAACATGCGAGTTTATAAGGCTTCTCCTAGGCAGTTAGTGGACACATACTCAGGCAGCCTCTGTTATTTTACTTCATGGTATTGTAATAGAATCAGAAACCATTCCATACTTCCATCTTAAACTTCACAGTTCAAATCATTAAAGTAAGAATCATCCATCCATTTTATTCATTAAGCATGTTTGAGCGGTGATACAAAAGATGGGAAAACAAAATGACTCACCTCAAGATGAGCATGCCCTAGTGGAACACATAGACATATAAAGAGATAATAATGCATTACAAAATAGCTCTTGGTGCAAACATTTACAAAAGACTGTGGGATTAGACTTTTCTAGGGATTATAGAAAACTGCTTTGAATAGTCCCAATTGGGACTATTAAAGATGGAAAGATGTTAACAATAAAAATGAGAAGAGAATTTTAGGCATATGAAGCAGCCAATGAAAAAGCCAGAGATATTAAAATGCACAGTTCCCTCAGAGAACTTGGATTATAATGTGTGCATAGAAAATAGTTTTATGGTGGGAGAGGAGAGTATAATATCTGCAATTAAGTTTTGAAGGCTCTTTTATGCTATCATAAAATGATTGGACTTTATCTTGAGGGCAATGAAGAGTGAAGAGTTTTTTAAAATAGGAAGTAATTCTGTCAGATGTCTTTAAAAAAAAATGTCCTGAAAGATTGTGGGGGTGGGATGGCAGTCCAGTGTAAAGTCTATTGCACTGGAGCTTTGGAAGTTGTAAAAATCTAAACAAGTGTTAGGACTTCCAGTTTTTTGGTTACACATGTAAGGAACTTGGAAGTCAAACATCCTAACAAGTAAAAGATAAACAGACTGAAAAATCAACAACTCTTCTTGGGTTCACAAGAGAGGGGAGGACATGGCAAACTGCTTCCCTCAAAATTGGAGAGACAGACAATCATTGGGAGTTGTGGCTCACAGAACAGACTACAAGTGAAAACCTCTTTGGGAAGCAGTGCCATTATAAGAAAACCTAAACTGTAATTGAAGAATTGCTGGAGGCTCAATGTAGACAAGCCTGAATTAAAAACTCTAGGAGAATGCAGTTATACATAGGGGAGCCCTCACAATATTGTGAGATTTACCTCCAGGAGCTCAACTTGATTCTTACAGTAAATATCAGAGATAAATCCAGCAGGGGAATGGAAAAGGGAACATTTCGAAATACACCAGCATGCTCTCTTCTTTATAATAAGACCTGCCTCAGGAGAAACTAGTTAATCAGAGCCTAACCTGCTAGGATATTTTCAGCCCCTAATGGACCTGGGAGAAGGGAGATACCCAACTCCAGGCCATGCTAGCTATCCTATCCTACCTAATAGGGAAAAATAATTGAAAATTCTTGTGATGTTCACAGTCCAGTGACATAGGCTCACTAAAAGACTAATCACTAATTATAGAACTACAGAATGCTTCTCTTCCACTCACACCTTATCACAACATTGCTAAAAGTCTCTTTATAGCAGTTTCTTTTACCCAGTATATTATATCTGGCTATTGTGAAAATAATCACAAGGCATACCAAACTGCAAAAAAACAAAATTGGAAAAGACAGAGTAAGTATCAGAACCAGACATGGTAGGGGTATTGGAATGACCAGGCCAGGAATTTAAAACAACTCTGATAAATATGCTAATGGATAAAGTAGATAGCATGTAAGAACAGATGGGCAATATAAGCAGAGATGAAAATCCTAAGAAAGAACCATAAAGAATGCTAGAGATCAAAAACACTGTAACAAATAAAGAATGCCTTTGATGGGCTTATTTACAGATGAAATGGCGGAAAAAAATTCTCTGAACTTCATATATTGATAAAAATCTCTGAAATTAAAAAGCAAAGAGAACACTGAACAAAACAGAATATCCAAAGACTGTGGGATAACTACAAAAGGTGTAACACACATGTAAAGAGAATACAGATGGAGAAAAGAGAAAAAAAAATTGGTACAATAATAACCAAAGGTTTCTCCAAATTAATGCCAGACATCAAACCACAGCACAGCAAACACTACGAAGATAAGACACACACAACCCACCCCACACTCACACAGTACACCTAGGTAAACTATTTAGAGTGTTGAGAGAAAAAACATCAACCCAAAATTCTGTACCCTGTGAAATTATCCTTCAAAAATGAAGGAGAAAGACAGACTTTCTAAAACAAAAGTTGAGAGAAGTTGATAGTAGTCCTGCCTTGCCAGAAATGTTGAAAGTTCTTTAGAGAGAAGAAAAAAATATAGGTCAAAATCTCATATCTACATAAAGAAAGGAAGAATCAAAGAAGAAATTTTTCATTTTTCTTTCATTTTTCATTTCTTTCATTTTTCTTATTCTTAATAGCAATTTGTTCAAAATAATAACAGCAACAATGTATTAGATTATGATTATATATGCTTCTATATATGAAATAAATGACAGCAATAATATTAGAAAAAGGAGGGAGAAATTTGGATTACTTTATTATAAGGTCCTCACACTACCTGTTAAATAATATAGTTGTCATTTGAAAGTACACTTGGATTAGTTGTAAATGAATATTGCAAACACTAGAGTATAACCAATATGCTGGGAAAGGAGAGAAAATGGAATCATAAAATTCTCAAAACCATAAAAGGCAATAAAAAGAGAAAATGGAACAAAGGAGAACACAGCAAATAGAGAATAGCAATGAATATGATAGGTATTAACCCAACTATATCAATAATCACTTTCAATGTCAGTGGTCTAAATGCACCAATTAAAATAGAGAAACTGTCAGAGCAGATATAAAAGGCAGCTATGTCTATGGCCACGCTATCCTGAACAAGCCCAATCCTGTCTGATCTCAGAAGCTAAGCAGGGTCAGGCCTGGTTAGTACTTGGAGATACCACCTAGGAAGACTAGGTGCTATAGGCATAAAAAATAAAAAAAAATAAGAGATTGTAAACTGACAAGGTCTTTGCAATCTGTGAGATCAACCAAGGGTTGCCTCGCCTAAAAAAATAAAAATAAATAAAAATAAAATACAACTATATATTGTCTAAAAAAATACTTTAAATATAAAACAAAAATAGATTAAAAGTAATGAAGGAAATAATAAAGAGCATAAATAAATGAAATACAGGCTAAAAAGACAATAGAAAAGATCAATGAAACCAAGAGATGGTTCTTTGAAAAGATAAAGTTGACAAAACTTTAGTTAGATAAAACAAGGATAAAAGAGAGCAGAAGCAAATAAAATCATAAATGAAACAGGAGACCTTACATCTGCTACTACAAAGAACCATAAGAGAGTACTATGAACAATTATATGCCAACAAATTTGACAATCTAGAAGAAATGAATAAATTTCTGGAAGCATATAACCTACCAATACAGAATATGAAAAAATGGAAAATCTAAAGAGATTCATTACTTGTAAGGAAATTGAATCAGTAGTGAAAAGCCTCCCCACAAAGTCCAGAACCAAGTAGTTTCATTGGTGAATTATACAAAACATTCAAAGATGAATTAATACCAATCATTCTCAAGCTCTTCCAAAAAATAGGAGGGGAGACTTCTGCATGCATTTTATGAGCCTAGCATTACCCTGAAGCCAAAACCAGGCAAGAATGCTATGGGAAAAGAAAATTACAGGCCAATTTCCTTGATGAACAGAGACAAAAATTCTCCACAAAAATAGTAGTAAACTGAGTTCAACAATATATTAAAGGGATCATAAACTATGATCAAGTGGAATTTATTCCAGAGATGCAAGAATGTTTCATCATCTGCAAATCATCATTGTAATACACCATATTAACAAAATGAAGGACAAAAACTGTATGATACTCTTCATAGATGCATAAAAAGCATTCATCAATTTATAATAAAAATTGTCAACAAAATAGGTATAGAAGGAATATACGTCAACATAATAAAGGCCATATATGACAAGCCCAGAGCTAATATCAATCTCACTGGTGAAAAGCTATCTGAAAGCTTTTTCTCTAAGACCAGGAACAACAAAAGGATGTTCACTCTCACCACTTTTATGCAACATATATGAGAAGTTCTAGCTAGAGCAATTAGGTGAGAAAAATAGAAGGTATCCAAATTGGGAAAAAAAGTAAAACTGTCACTATTTTCAGATAATGTCATGATATCTCTCTCTCTCTCATGACTATATATATTACATATACACATATAATATATGTAAGACCCCAAAGACTACATACATACATGCATGCACAAATTGTTAGGATTCATCAACCAATTCATTAAAGTCGCAGATACAAAATCAATACACAAAAGTCAGTTGTGTGTTTCTTTATACTAATAACAAACTATTAAAGAAATTAAGAAAACAATTCATTAGCAACCATCAAAAAGAACCTAGGAATAAATTAACAAAGAAGGTGAAACATCTATACTCCTAAAACCATAGGATGGTGAAAGAAATTGAAAAAGATATGAATAAATTGAAATATATACCATGCTCAGGGATTGGAATAATAAATTGTTAAATGTCTATATTACCCAGAGAAATCCCACAGTTTCAATGAGATCCCCATTAAGATTTCAATGGCATTTTTCACATAACTGAAATAATTAATCTTCAAATGTATATAGAATAACAAAAGAACCTGATTAGCAAAAGCTATCTTAAGAAAGAAGAACAAAGCAATATGGTATTGGTATAAAATCATATAGATCAATGAAACAGAATAGAGAACCCAGAAATGAACACATGCACATATAGTCAATTAATTAATAGCAAAAAAAAAAAAAAAACCATGAATATAAAACAGAAAGAGATATTCTCTTCAATAAATGGTATTGAGAAAACTGGACAGCAACATGCAAAAAAACAAAATTGGACCACTATCTTACCTGTATCATGCACAAAGATTAACTCAAAGAGGATTAAAGACATAAATGTAAGACATGAAACTATAGAACTCCTAGGAAAACAACAGATAGTAAGCTCCTTGACATTGGTCTTGGTAATGATTTTTTAAATTTGACACCAAAAGCACAGACCACAAAAGCAAAAGTAAACAAGGGGGACTACATTGAGCTAAAAAGCCTCTGTGCAAGAAAAAATAAACAACAAAATGGAAACAACCAACATAATGGGAAAAAATATTTGCAAACCATGTATACGATAAGGGGTTAATATCCAAAATATATAAAGAACTCCTACAACTCAACAGAAGAAAATCCAATTACAAGTGGACAGAGGATCTCAACAGACCTTTTGAAAAGAAGACATAGTTGGACAACAGGTACATGAAAAGGTGCTCAATTTCATTAATAATCAGAGAAGTGCAAGTCAAAACAACAATGAGATATCTATCACCTTACACCTGTTAGAATGGCTATCATCAAAATGACAAGAGAGAAATTCTGGTGAGGATGTGGAAGAAGAAAACCACTGTGCATTGCTGGTGTAAATGTATATTGGTACAGCCGCTATAGAAAGCAGTATGAAGTTTCCTTAAAAACTTAAAAATAGAACTACCATATGATCTAGCAATTCCACTTTTGAGTATTTATCCCAAGAAACAAAAACATTAATTCAAAAAGATATATGCAACCCCATGTTCACTGCAATATCAGTTGCAACAGCCAAGACATGAGAACAACCTGAATATTTATTGATGAATTCATGAATAAAGAACATGTGGTATGCGTGTGTGTGTACATGTATTTATACACACATGAAATTTTATTTAGCCATAAAAATAGAATAAAATCTTGCCATTTGTGACAATGTGGATGGACCTTGAGAACACTATGCTAAGTAAAATAAGGCAGACAGAAAAAGATAAATACAATATGATTTCACTTACATATGGAATTGGGAAAAAAAAAAAAACAGACAAAAGTACCTGGGCAATTGAGTATAGAGAACTGATTGATAGTTCTTTGTGGTTGGTGGAGGGGGTGGACAAAGTGGATAAGAAGGGCCAAAGGTACAATTTTTTAGTTATAAGATGAATATTTATGGAGATTTAATGTACAGCGTGGTGACTATAATTAATAATACTGTATTGCCTATTTGAAAGTATTTAAGAGAGTTGATCTTGGTAGTTCTCATCACAAGAAAAAATTTTGTAAGTATATATAGTGACAGATATTAACTAGGCTTCCTGTGGTGACCATTTTGCTGTGGTGACCAATATATATATATATATTCTAAATATGGAATATATATATATATATATTCTAAATATGGAATCAAGGTGTTGTACACCTGAAACTAATGTCAACTATACTTCAATAAATAGAAACTAAAACTACTGTTTTCAGTGATTCTGAATGTTATTGAAAAATAGTGATGATCTTTAACTACTGCTATAATTTATAAAGTCATTATATTTTTGCTCTTATAGGAAGAAAATCCTCCTTTATCTTTGCCCATCAACATGTGTAAGCAGAATAAATTGTTGCTTTTAACAATTTACAAATGTACTGAGACCCAACGTTTTTAAATTTAAAAGAAAAAATTTGCTCTTTCTACTATTAAAATATGCTTCATTGCCAATAATTTATTGTCCCAAATTTTAGCTCTCATAAGACAGTGATACCATTCACCTGGAAAATGCAAAAGACCACATAACTGAGAGACAAGACAGATTACCAGAAATGAAAATAAACAATTCACAAAAATGTGAATTTTTCTATATTTGAATAGTAAACATTAATAGTGCAAAAATTTCATAATGTGTAATTTTTTATCTGAGCAATAATATTTTCCATAGATTTTAGTTTTATTAATATCACTAATCTGTATGAATTTCCTTTACATAAATTCTTACATTCTCATCTTGAGATCTTGTCAAGTTTCCATATGAAGTTCAACTATCACTACACTATTAAATCTCCTCCAGTATTTTGTGTATACCCTTCACAAAATGTAACAAAATGTAAGTGCATTTAGGTCTCTTTCAGTGTAGATTCTTCCTAAATTCTAAATTTCTGCTATCTTAACTACGGGACTTCTTCAAAAAACCAATGCAAATTCTGAAATCATTGCTTTCTCTTGCTGTGTCTTTCCACTTCCTATTTCTGAGTTTACCCATCTTTCCCCCAAATGTCTTAGCTTCATAAAAACAACAGTTATGTCAATCTTATTCATTATTGTGTCTCCTGTGCCACCTAAAATAAATCATTTAATAAATATTTTGTGACTCTAAAAAAAGTAAATAGATAAATATACCATGTTGACATTAATCAAAAGAAAGCAGGGGTAGCTGAATTAAATGCGGACAGAGCAGACTTTAAAATGAGAAAAGTTATTAGGGATAAAGAAGGGATTACATAATGATAAAGGTGTCAATTTTTCAAGAAGGCATAATAATCCTTATCATGTATGTGCCTGACAACAGAGCATTAAAAAACATGAAGCAAAAACTGATAGAACTTCAAGGAGAAATAGATGCTTCCACTATGTAGGTGGAAGCTTCAATATCCCTTTATTAGGAATAGATATAGGCAGAAAATCAGTAAGGACATAGCCAAACTCAACCACACCAACAATCATGTGGCTATAATCTACATTTTTTAACTACTTTTTCCAACAACAGCAGAATACATATTCTTCTTAACCTTGCATAGAACATTTTCCAAAATAGACCACTATCTAGATCATAAAACACACCTTAACAAATTTAAAATAATAGAAATCATACAATGTTTGCTCTAGAACCATAATGGAATTAAACTAGATATCAATAACAAATATATAACAGAAAAATTCCAAATTATG